>NC_135820.1:23342172-23642172 GCF_964213995.1 Mustelus asterias | reverse complement strand
CTTCCACTACCTCCCCCGGCAATGAGTTCCAGGCACCCACCGCTCTGTGTAAAAAATCTGCCTCGTACATCTCTTTTAAATCTTGCCCCTCGCACCTTAAACCTGTGCCCCCTAGTAATTGACTCTTCCACCCTAGGAAAAAGCTTCTGACTATCCACTCTGTCCATGTCTCTCATAATCTTGTAGACTTCTATCAGGTCGTCTCTCAACTGCTGTCGTTCCAGCTCCAGCCCCAATCTTCCGCCACCCCTCCAGGAGTCTGCAACCCTCTTCCTTCCCCCCCAACTCTTCTCCATATCCCCCACGATCGGTCAAATTGAAATCACACCAGGGTGATTGGCCATTAGCGAGTTACTGGCCCAGGCAGGAGGGTGTTGAGAACTTGCTAAGTGGCACACAGTGATGCTGCCCTGGTGCAATACAAGTCTGACTCCCATGTGTTCTCTGACTGTACACTGGTGCCTAGGCCCACGTCTGAAGCGAAGGTCAGGGACACCACCATCTGGTGCCATGCCCAGGGGGGGGGGCTAGTTCAGGGGATTTCCCACGGTTCGGTCGGTGCTGGGCATGCCATGCCAGGTTGTGTGACACTGTAGGCCTACTGGGTCTGCTTGGAGTCCCACGCCAGTCAGCTGTCTGGCATAGGTGTTAGGAAATGGGGATCAAGTACTTGGTGGACCGAAGGGCTTCTCTGGGCAGATCGACCCCTATGGGTCGGCGTATGGTCATCCCTGTAGGAGGTGAATCACAGGCTGATTGGTCACAGCTGAGGGGTACAATTACATTTATTCAAGAGATTTAACAGTGCATTTTACTCCCGCCCTAACTGCAGTGCAGTACTTGACTTGTGCCTCTTGGTGATCCGACAACTTCTTAATCTTTCAAAGCCTACTGCTACATCTAGGTGCCCCCAGGATGCCCATCAGAGGTGGCGGCGGTCAGCTGTGTCTGCACACTGACCTGTGATGCCCTTGGCAGGCATTCCCTGGAGGGCCGGGACCTGGAGGGTACCGGCTGACCCTCTGGTGTCATGAACATAACTGTGGGGGTAGAAAGTGTCCCTCCGCACCTCTACTGCATCAAGCAGATGATAAACCTCGGGACTACTCCAGCAGGTACCATCTTCCATGACTGCCTGTGAGTCCATCATTAGCACTTATATGGAGCTTTCCCTTGTTAACGCTGGACAGCTGTGGCCACTTTGGGTGAGTCATGTGCCCAGAGGATCCATACTGACGAGAATTGCATCAAGGCTCTCATTGCACTGAGTGTCTTAAGATTGCAATATAAGGTTCGCTGAAAAAAACTCCCATTTTCTCGTTTGTTCGACACTTTTGTAAGATTTTGCCCTACGAGTCTGGATGACCCTTCATCAGAGCTGAAGGCAAAGAAAATAGGACGTTTTATACTGTAAGGGTGAGGGGTTGGTGATGTAAATGACATGGATGTCACAGTCAAAAGGACAAAGGGAATGTAAATGATGGTGATCATGACTAAGCAGAGTGCTGATAATAGCCCATTAAGAGGTTGGGATGTGTAAATGGCAGAACAAAGGTGCCGTGTGTCAAGGGACAGTCTGAGACATGCAGCAGATGGCCCGAGTAGCGTGGAGGAAGGTGGGGGAGGTGGGGATGGAAACAAAATGGAAAGCGAGATTTTTAAGATGTGGTCAAATGAAACGACAGAAGAAATGAAAATTAAAAATAATATAAAATAATATAAATCATAGAATCATAGATTCTATGATTTATATTATTTTATAATGAAAATTAAAAATAATATAAATAATTAAGATAAAAAGAAATAAAATAAATGGAAGTGGAGTGGAGGTGGAGCAGAGATTTCATGCTCTAAAGTTGTTAAACTAAATGTTCCATCTGGAAGGCTGGAAAGTGTCTAATCAGAAGATGAGGTGCTGTATCCCCAGTTTGCGTTGGGCTGAGAAACATAGAAAATAGAAGCAGGAGAAGGCCATTCGGCCCGATGGGTCTGCTCCATCATTCATTTTAATCATGGCTGATCATCAAATACAATATCCTGATCCCCTCTTCTAACCATATCACTTGATCCTTTAAGCCCCAAGAGCTATATCTAATTTCCTCTTGAAATCACACAATGTTTTGGCTTCAATTACTTTCTGTGCGAGTGAATTCCACACATTCACCACCCTCTGGGTGAAGAACTTTTTCCTCACTTCAGTTCTAAAAGGTTTACCCCTTATCCTCAAACTATGACCCCGAGTTCTGGAGTCCCCCACCATTAGGAACATTCTTTCTGAATCTACCCTGTCTAACCCTGTTAGAATTTTGTAAGTTTCTATGAGATCCCTTCTCACTCTTCTGATAACCCCATGTTTATCCATATATACTGCATCTGCCATGCAGATGTCCACACATTCAGTTTGCCCAAATCACGCTGAAGTATCTCTGCTAATCCCTCTAACCTATGCATCTCAGGACTCTAAGGGGCAATTTTTAACCTGGCCAATCAACCTAACCCGCACATCTTTGGACGTATTAATTTGGAAGAGGGAACTGAATGTATTATCTCCAAATCTGCAGATGATACAAAGTTGGGTGGGAGGGTGAGCGGTGAGAAGGATGCAGAGATACTTCAGCGTGATTTGGGCAAACTGAATGTGTGGACATCTGCATGGCAGATGCAGTATATATGGATAAACATGGGGTTAACCCCTAACGTGAACAGTTGGGGTCCTAGCACAGATCCCTGCGCAACCCCACTAGTCACTAACTGCCAATCAGAAAAGACCCATTTATGCCAACTCTTTGCTTCCTATCTGCTAACCAGCTTTCTATCCATATCAAGACTTTACCTGCAATCCCATGTGCTTTAACTTTACATAGTAGTCTGTTATGTGAGACATTGTCGAAAGCCTTCTGAAAGTCTAAGTAAACCACATCCACTGGCTCTCCAACTCTAACTGCACTCTCCCCAAATCAGTTCATTCCTATAATATCAAAAATTTAATGTCTTGAACATAGTCACTGAACACCCACAACACTCTGGGTGTATTTATTCTTCCATAAGGTTTCAGCATCACTGGCCAGGCCAATATTTGAATAGCTGGGATAGATTTGACATTATATAGCTGATACAACAAAGATCACATCAAACACATCCTCAAAATGTTCCAATAGATTCATCAAGCATGATTATACTATTGCCTTTCAAATGCTGAGTTATGAAATCTTTGATAATGGACTCTCACAATTTCCCCAGTTCCGACGACGTTAGGCTCACTGGTCTATAGTTCCCTGTTTTCTCTCTACCCCCCCTTTTTGAACAGTGGGTTTACATTCGCTGGAACATTGCAACCGGGCATGGATGGATATATGTGGACATGAGAGCAGGATGGTGTGTTAAAATGACAAGTGACAGGAAGGTCTGTATTCTGCTTGCAGAATGACCATAGGTGTTCTGCAAAGCGGTCACCCAGTGTGCGTTTGGCCCCTGATGTAGAATAGACTGCAATGGGAGCAATGAATGCAATAGACCAGATTAAAGGAGGTGCATGTGAAATGCTGCTTCACCTGAAGCGTTTGGTCTCTTGGATAGTGAGCAGGGAGGAGGTGAAGAGGCAGGTATTGCACCTTCTACAATTGCACATGAAAGTGCCACGGGCAGTGGGTGATGTTTTGAGTGTGATGGAGGAGTGGACTAGGTGCCCCAGAGGGAACAGTCCCTGGGGAATACTGACAGGGAGAGTGAGGATAAGATGTGTCTGCCAGGGGGAGTGAGGGGAAGACACCAGGATGGTCTGGAGTCTCTGCGCTTCTTCCTCGAACAGAGGCCTGAATTATCCCCATCCACCACCACTCTCCTCCATTTGGCTGAACTTGTTCTCTCAACAATTTCTCCTTTAACTTGTCTCACACCCTTCAAATAAAAAGTGTGGGTATGGGTACCTGCCTGGGTCCTAGTTATGCTTGTCTCTTTATGGGGTATGTGGAACATGCCCTATTCCAGTCCTACTCCTGCTCCCTCCTGCTTCATGCTCTTGTCTGGACCTGGAAAAATTTATCAATTTCACTTCCAATTTGCACCCCTCATTACCTTCACATGGTCCATCTTTGACATTTTTAGAGATGAAAATGTGGTGGGAATGATAAACAAGTTTGCAGATGACACAAAGATTGGCAGGGTGGTTAATAGTGAAGAAGATGTTTGTAGATTACAGGAAGATATAGATGGGTTTGCCAGTTGGGCAGAACAGTGGCAGATGGTATTTAACCCTGATAAGTGCAAGGTGATGCACTTTGGAAGAAAAAGCAAGATGAGGGAATATTGAATGAATAGCAGGACACTCGAAAGATCAGTGGAAGAGAGAGACCTTGGCGTAATTATTCACAGATTCCTGAAGTCTGCAAGCACATGAATAGGATAGTTAAGAAGGCATATGGGACACTTGCTTTCATCATTCGTGGGATGGAGTATAAGAGCAAGCAGGTATTGTTGGAGTTGTACAGAACGTTGGCTAGGCCACAGCTGGAGTACCATGTGCAGTTCTAGTCACCTCACTGTAGGAAGGATGTGATAGCACTAGAGGGGGTTATGGAGTAGGTTTACCAGGCTGTTGCCTGTGATAGAACATAGAACATAGAACATAGAACATTACAGCGCAGAACAGGCCCTTCGGCCCACGATGTTGCACCGACCAGTTAAAAAAAAACTGTGACCCTCCAACCTAAACCAATTTCTTTTCGTCCATGAACCTATCTACGGATCTCTTAAACGCCCCCAAACTAGGCGCATTTACTACTGATGCTGGCAGGGCATTCCAATCCCTCACCACCCTCTGGGTAAAGAACCTACCCCTGACATCGGTTCTATAACTACCCCCCCTCAATTTAAAGCCATGCCCCCTCGTGCTGGATTTCTCCATCAGAGGAAAAAGGCTATCACTATCCACCCTATCTAAACCTCTAATCATCTTATATGTTTCAATAAGATCCCCTCTTAGCCGCCGCCTTTCCAGCGAAAACAATCCCAAATCCCTCAGCCTCTCCTCATAGGATCTCCCCTCCATACCAGGCAACATCCTGGTAAACCTCCTCTGCACCCTCTCCAAAGCCTCCACATCCTTCCTGTAATGTGGGGACCAGAACTGCACACAGTACTCCAAGTGCGGCCGCACCAGAGTTGTGTACAGTTGCAACATAACGCTACGACTCCTAAATTCAATCCCCCTACCAATAAACGCCAAGACACCATATGCCTTCTTAACAACCTTATCTACTTGATTCCCAACTTTCAGGGATCTATGCACACATACACCTAGATCCCTCTGCTCCTCCACACTATTCAAAGTCCTCCCGTTAGCCCTATACTCAACACATCTGTTATTCCTACCAAAGTGAATTACCTCACACTTCTCCGCATTAAACTCCATCCGCCACCTCTCGGCCCAACTTTGCAACCTGTCTAAGTCTTCCTGCAAACTACGACACCCTTCCTCACTGTCTACCACACCACCGACTTTGGTGTCATCAGCAAATTTGCTAATCCACCCAACTATACCCTCATCCAGATCATTAATAAATATTACAAACAGCAGTGGCCCCAAAACAGATCCCTGAGGTACACCACTTGTAACCGCACTCCATGATGAATATTTACTATCAACCACCACCCTCTGTTTCCTATCCGCTAGCCAATTCCTGATCCAATTTCCTAGATCACCCCCAATCCCATACATCTGCATTTTCTGCAGAAGCCTACCATGGTGAACCTTATCAAACGCCTTACTAAAATCCATATATACCACGTCCACTGCCTTGCCCCCATCCACCTCCTTGGTCACTTTCTCAAAAAACTCAATAAGGTTAGTAAGGCACGACCTACCTGCCACAAAACCATGCTGACTATCACCTATCAATTCATTACTCTCCAAATAACTATAAATCCTATCCCTTATAATTTTTTCCAACATCTTGCCGACAACAGATGAACATAGAACATAGAAAGCCACAGCACAAACAGGCCCTTCGGCCCACAAGTTGCGCCGATCACATCCCCACCTCCATGGAGCATTTGAATTATAATGAGAGACTAGATAGGCTTGGATTGTTTTCTTTAGATGGTAGCCATTACTGTTGTTTACTTTAGAGCAGATAAGGCTAAAGGGGGTTGATTCACCCACGATCAGTCTCAACACCAGTGCCCCACAAGGCTGTGTCCTCAGCCCTTTACTATGTTCCTTATACACCTGTGACTCTGTGGCCAAATTCCCCTCCAACTTGATTTTCAAGTTTGCTGATGACACCACTATAATGGGTCGGATCTCAAACAATGACAAGACAGAGCACAGAAATGAGACAGAGAATCTGGAAACTGGTGTGACGATAATAATCTTTCCTTCAATGTCAACAGGACAAAGGAGATAGTCATCGACTTTAGGAAGTGTAGTGGAGGACATGCCTGTCTAGATCAAAGGGGACAAAATAGAAATGGCCGCGAACTTCAGGTTTTTAGGTGTCCAGATCACCAACAACCTATCCTGGTCCCCCCATGCCGACACTATAGTTAGGAAAGCCCACCAATGCCTTTACTTTATCAGAAGACTAAGGAAATTTGCTATGTCCACTGTGACTCTCACCAACTTTTACAGATGCACCATCAAAAGCATTCTTTGTGGTTGTATCACTGCTTGGTATTGCCCTTGCTTTATCCAAAACCCAAGAAACTACAAACGGTCGTGAACAAAGCCTAGTCCACCACTCAAACCAGCTTCCCACCCATTGACACTTCCTGCTACCTCTGAAAAGCAGCCAGCATAATTAAGGACCCCAAGCACCCGGACATACTCTCTTCCACCTTCTTCCGTCAGGAAAAAGATACAAAAGTCTGAGGACACGTACTAACCAACTCAAGAACAGCTTCTTGGCTACTGCCATCAGACTTTTGAATGGACCTACCTCTTTGACAAGGTACCTCATGGTAGCCTGGTACGAAAGGTGAAGTCACACGGGATCAGAGGAGAGCTGGATACAGAACTGGCTTGGCCATAGAAGTTGAGGAGTGCTTTTCTGAATGGAAGTCTATGCCTAGCAGTGTTCCACAGGGATCAGTTCTGGGACCTTTGTTGTTCATAGTATATATAAATGATTTGGAGGAAAATGTAGCTGGTCTGATTAGTAAGTTCGTAGACGACACAAAAATTGGTGGTGTTGTGGATAGTGAAGAGGGGTGTCAGATGATATAGCAAGATATAGACCGGTTGGAGATTTGGGCAGAGAAATGGCAGATGGAGTTTAATCTGGACATGTGTGAAATAATGCATTTTGGAAGGTCCAATGCATACAGTAAATGATAGAACCCTTAGGAGTATTGACAGGCAGAGAGGTCTGGGCGTACATATCCACCGATCACTGAAAGTGGCAAAGCAGGTGGATATGGTAATCAAGAAAGCATATGGCATGCTTGCCTTTATCGGTCGGGGCATTGAGTATAAAAATTGGCAGGTCGTGCTGCAGCTATACAGAACCTTAATTTTGCCTCATTTAGAATATTGTGTACAATTCTGGTCGCTACACTACAGAAGGATGTGGATGCTTTGGAGAGAGTATAGAAGAGGTTTACCAGGATGTTGCCTGGTCTGGAGGTATAAGCTATGAAGAGAGGTTTGATAAACTTGGTTAGAAATCATAGAAACCCTACAGTACAGAAAGAGGCCATTCGGCCCATCGAGTCTGCACCGACCACAATCCCACCCAGGCCCTACCCCCATATCCCTACATATTTTACCCACTAATCCCTCTAACCTACGCATCTCAGGACACTAAGGGGCAATTTTAGCATGGCCAATCAACCTAACCCGCACATCTTTGGACTGTGGGAGGAAACCGGAGCACCCGGAGGAAACCCACGCAAACACGAGGAGAATGCGCAAACTCCACACAGACAGTGACCCAAGCCGGGAATCAAACCCGGGTCCCTGGAGCTGTGAAGCAGCAGTGCTAACCACTGTGCTACCGTGCTGCCCCCCTCTAGTTCTCTGATTTCCTCTCACAGTCCAAAGATGTGCGGGTTAGGTGCATTGGCCATGCTAAATTGCCCCTTAGTGTCCCGGCTTGTTCTCACTGGAACGACGGAGGTTGAGGGTTGACCTGATAGAGGTCTACAAGATTGAGTGGCTTGGATAGAGTGGATAGTCAGATGCTCTTTCCTAGGGTGGAAAAGTCAAGTACTAGGGGACACAGATTTTAAGGTGCGTGGGGAAAAGTTTAGAGGAGATGTGCGAGGCAAGTTTTTTACACAGACGGTGGTGAATGTCTGGAACGCGCTGCCTGGGGAGGTCGTGGGAGCAGATACGATAGCGGCATTTAAGTGGGAACTAGACGAATACATGAATAGGATGGGAATGGAAGGATACTGTCGTTGGGAAATTCTTCCAGGTGCCCTGATTAATTTAAAGACTAAATCGTTTCGTTAAACATTTCATTTCACAAAGGCAAAAAAATTTATTCAGTTCAATGAAATTCTTCTATTAAACTAGTTTTTATTAAAACATTGAAATGTTAGAATCAAAAACATTACAAATTAAAAATATATTCAGACAAGCATGCAATTAAGACAAGACAAATTTCTTTCGGTCAAAAGGGGAGATCCATGGTTCCATCGACACAGCTAATGCACTATTAGGCTTTCTCAAAAGATCTCCGATTTCATGCCAAAAAGCAGAAATGGTTATACTTTTTCTTATCAGATTATCCAGCCCAGCACTTAATTAAAAGCAATTTCATTCATTCACTGTTCTGTCAATCTAACAATGGCATGTCCTTCAATCAATTATAGTTTGACACCTTCAAATATTGATCTGTCATTCGTTTGTCTGTTTTATGAAGTCCTCGCCCAAAAATGGCTTCTTATGATTCACAGTAAGAAGTTTAACAACACCAGGTTAAAGTCCAACAGGTTTATTTGGTAGCAAAAGCCACACAGTTTTTTTTTTTAACTGGTCGGTGCAACATCGTGGGCCGAAGGGCCTGTTCTGCGCTGTAATGTTCTATGTTCTATGTTCTAAAGCCACACAAGCTTTCGAGGCTCTGAGCCCCTTCTTCAGGTGAGTGGGAATTCTGTTCACAAACAGAACTTATAAAGACACAGACTCAATTTACATGAATAATGGTTGGAATGCGAATACTTACAACTAATCCAGTCTTTAAGAAACAAAACAATGGGAGTGGAGAGAGCATCAAGTGACCAAGACACCACACAACCCTGCCACAGCAACCTCTGCAAGACGTGCCGGATCATCGACACAGATGCCATCATCTCACGTGAGAACACCATCCACCAGGTACATGGTACATACTCTTGCAACTCGGCCAACGTTGTCTACCTGATACGCTGCAAGAAAGGATGTCCCGAGGCATGGTACATTGGGGAAACTATGCAGACGCTGCGACAACGGATGAATGAACACCGCTCGACAATCACCAGGCAAGACTGTTCTCTTCCTGTTGGGGAGCACTTCAGCGGTCACGGGCATTCGGCCTCTGATATTCGGGTAAGCGTTCTCCAAGGTGGCCTTCGCGACACACGACAGCGCAGAGTCGCTGAGCAGAAACTGATAGCCAAGTTCCGCACACACAAGGATGGCCTCAACCGGGATATTGGGTTCATGTCACACTATTTGTAACTCCCACAGTTGCGTGGACCTGCAGAGTTTCACTGGCTGTCTTGTCTGCAGACAATACACATCTTTTTAGCCTGTCTTGATGCTCTCTCCACTCCCATTGTTTTGTTTCTTAAAGACTGGATTAGTTGTAAGTATTCGCATTCCAACCATTATTCATGTAAATTGAGTCTGTGTCTTTATAAGTTCTGTTTGTGAACAGAATTCCCACTCACCTGAAGAAGGGGCTCAGAGCCTCGAAAGCTTGTGTGGCTTTTGCTACCAAATAAACCTGTTGGACTTTAACCTGGTGTTGTTAAACTTCTTACTGTGTTTACCCCAGTCCAACGCCGGCATCTCCACATCATTCTTATGATTCAGCATTTCTCCAACCAGTTGAAACCAGTTCTGATACCAAATGAAAGTGCCTTTATCTTTTGGCATTATCCCTCGGCCTGGATATACATGGGTAATTTACTTTGTTGCATAGTTTGTGCCTGACTTGTGTTGGTATCTTTCATAAAAAATCTTTCATTTTACTGGCATGTTACAAATTCATTTCTTAGAGACATTATTAATATATTACTTAAATATTTGTATTATTCCCAAACCACATATTAAAACATTAACTGCTAATAATCCTCATGTGGGTGGCACGGTAGCACAGTGGTTAGCACTACTGCTTCACAGCTCCAGGGACCTCGTTTTGATTCCCAGCTTGGGTCACTGTCTGTGTGGAGTTTGCACATTCTCCTCGTGTCTGCGTGGGTTTCCTCCGGGTGCTCCGGTTTCCTCCCACAGTCCAAAGATGTGCAGGTTAGGTTGATTGGCGATGCTAAAATTGCCCCTTAGAGTCCTTAGAAGCGTAGGTTAGAGGGATTAGCGGGTAAAATATGTAGGGATAAGGGGGTAGGGCCTGGGTGGGATTGTGGTTGGTGCAGACTCGATGGGCCAAATGGCCTCTTTCTGCACTGTAGGGTTTAAGAACATAAGAAATAGGAACAGGAGTAGGCCATCTGGCCCTTCGAGCCTGCCCCACCATTCAACAAGATCATGGCTGATCTGAAGCGAATCAGTTCCACTTACCCGCCTGCTCCCCATCACCCCTAATTCCCTTATCGATCAGAAAACTATCTACCCGTGATTTAAACATATTCAACGAGGAAGCCTCCACCACTTCAATGGGCAGAGAATTCCAGAGATTCACTACCCTCTGAGAGAAGAAGTTCCCCCTCAACTCTGTTCTGAACCGGCCCCCCCTTATTTTGAGGCTGTGCCCTCTAGTTCTGGTTTCCCTTCTAAGTGGAAAGAATCTCTCCACCTCTACCCTATCCAGCCCCTTCATTATCTTATATGTCTCTATAAGATCACCCCTCATCCTTCTAAACTCCAACGAGTACAGACCCAATCGGTTCAATCTCTCCTCATAAGCCACACCCCTCATCTCTGGTATCAACCTGGTGAACCTTCTCTGCACTCCCTCCAAGGCCAATATATCCTTTCGCAAATAAAGGGACCAAAACTGCACACAGTACTCCAGTTGCGGCCTCACCAGTGCCCTGTACAGTTACAGCAAGACCTCCCTGCTTTTATATTCTATCCGCCTCGCGATAAAGGCCAACATTCCATTCGCCTTCTTGATCACCTGCTGCACCTGCAGACTGAGTTTTTGCGATTCGTGCACAAGGACCCCCAGGTCCCTCTGCACAGTCGCACGATGTAATTTTTCTCCATTTAAATAATATTCCAATTTACTATTATTTCTTCCAAAGTGGATAACCTCACATTTGCTAACGTTATATTCCATCTGCCAGATCCTCGCCCACTCGCTCAGCCCATCCAAATCTCTCTGCAGACTTTCCGCGTCCTCCACGCAATTCGCTTTCCCACTCACCTTCGTGTCATCAGCAAACTTGAATACCCTACATTCAGTCCCCTCCTCCAGATCATCTATGTAAATGGTAAACAATTGAGGCCCCAGCACCGATCCCTGCGGCACGCCACTGGTCACCAACTGCCAACCAGAAAAGCACCCATTTATCCCAACTCTCTGCTTCCTGTTAGATAGCCAATCCCCAATCCACGCCAACATCTTACCCCTAACTCCGTGTACCCCAATCTTCTGCAGCAACCTTTTGTGAGGCACCTTATCGAACGCCTTCTGGAAATCTAAAAACACTATGTTTGGTCTTTAGAATTAATCAGAATTCTCAACTACAGATATGGACTCCATAAGTGCATACGGTTTTAGTTTGGACAGGCATCATGTTTTGCACAGGCTTGGAGGGTCGAAGGGCCTGTTCCGACTTTTCTTTGTTCTTTGTACGTCACATTAAGTTGATCATTCTCTACACCCTCGCTATGACTGTCACACTACATTCTGCACATTCTCCTTTCCTTCTCTATGAACGGTATGCTTTGTCTGTATAGTGTGCAAGAAACATTTTTCACTGTATACCAATACATGTGACAATAATTCCTGGCTTGGGTCACTGTCTGTGTGGAGTTTGCATATTCTCCTTGTGTCAGCGTGGGTTTCCTCCCACAGTCCAAAGATGTGCGGGTTAGGTGCATTGGCCATTCTAAATTGCCCCTTAGTGTCCCGGGATGTGTAGGATTATGTGTAGGAATGCAGGATTAGCGAAGTAAATATGTGGGATTACAGGGATCGGACCAGCATGGGATTGTTGTCGGTGTAGATTCAATGGGACGAATCTTCCACTGAGGTCAGACTAACTAGAACAAAGAACAATACAGCACAGGAACAGGCCCTTCGGTCCTCCAAGCCCGCGCCGCTCCCTGGTCCAAACTAGACCATTCTTTTGTATCCCTCCATTCCCACTCCATTCATATGGCTGTCTAGATAAGTCTTAAACGTTCCCAGTGTGTCCGCCTCCACCACCTTGCCTGGCAGCGCATTCCAGGCCCCCACCACCCTCTGTGTAAAATATGTCCTTCTGATATCTGTGTTAAACCTCCCCCCCTTCACCTTGAACCTATGACCCCTCGTGAACGTCACCACCGACCTGGGGAAAAGCTTCCCACCGTTCACCCTATCTATGCCTTTCATAATTTTATACACCTCTATTAAGTCTCCCCTCATCCTCCGTCTTTCCAGGGAGAACAACCCCAGTTTACCCAATCTCTCCTCATAACTAAACCCCTCCATACCAGGTAACATCCTGGTAAACCTCCTCTGTACTCTCTCCAAAGCCTCCACGTCCTTCTGGTAGTGTGGCGACCAGAACTGGACGCAGTATTCCAGATGCGGCCGAACCAACGTTCTGCAACATCAGACCCCAACTTTTATACTCTATGCCCCGTCCTATAAAGGCATGCATGCCATATGCCTTCTTCTCCACCTGTGACGTCACTTTCAAGGATCTGTGGACTTGCACACCCAGGTCCCTCTGCGTATCTACACCCTTTATGGTTCTGCCATTTATCATATAGCTCCTCCCTACATTATTTCTACCAAAATGCATCCCTTCGCATTTATCAGGATTGAACTCCATCTGCCATTTCTTTGCCCAAATTTCCAGCCTATCTATATCCTTCTGTAGCTTCTGACAATGCTCCTCACTATCTGCAAGTCCTGCCAATTTTGTGTCGTCCGCAAACTTACTGATCACCCCAGTTACACCTTCTTCCAGATCATTTATATAAATCACAAACAGCAGAGGTCCCAATACAGAGCCCTGCGGAACACCACTAGTCACAGGCCTCCAGCCGGAAAAAGACCCTTCCACTACCACCCTCTGTCTTCTGTGACCAAGCCAGTTCTCCACCCATCTAGCCACCTCCCCCTTTATCCCATGAGATCCAACCTTTTTCACCAGCCTACCATGAGGGACTTTGTCAAACGCTTTACTAAAGTCCATATAGACGACATCCACGGCCCTTCCCTCGTCAACCATTCTTAGTCACTTCTTCAAAAAACTCCACCAGGTTAGTGAGGCATGACCTCCCTCTCACAAAACCATGCTGACTATTGTTAATGAGTTTATTTCTTTCTAAATGCGCATACATCCTATCTCTAAGAATCTCCTCCAACAACTTCCCCACCACGGACGTCAAGCTCACCGGCCTATAATTACCCGGGTTATCCTTCCTACCCTTCTTAAATAACGGGACCACATTAGCTATCCTCCAATCCTCTGGGACCTCACCTGCGTCCAGTGACGAGACAAAGATTTGCGTCAGAGGCCCAGCGATTTCATCTCTCGTCTCCCTGAGCAGCCTTGGATAGATTCCATCAGGCCCTGGGGATTTGTCACTCTTTAAATTCTCTAACAAACCTAACACTTCCTCCTTTGTAATGGAGATTTTCTCCAACGGTTCAACACTCCCCTCCGAGACACTCCCAGTCAACACATCCCTCTCCTTTGTGAATACCGACGCAAAGTATTCATTTAGGATCTCCCCTACTTCTTTGGGCTCCAAGCATAATTCCCCACTTTTGTCCCTGAGAGGTCCGATTTTTTCCCTGACAACCCTTTTGTTCCTAACGTATGAATAAAATGCCTTGGGATTCTCCTTAATCCTGTCTGCCAAGAACATTTCGTGACCCCTTTTTGCTCTTCTAATTCCCCGTTTGAGTTCTTTCCTACTTTCTTTGTACTCCTCCAGAGCTCCCTCCGTTTTTAGCTGCCTGGACCTACCATACGCCTCTCTTTTCTTTTTGACCAGTCCCTCAATTTCCCTGGTTATCCACGGTTCTCGAATCCTACCCTTCCTATCCTTTTTTACAGGCACATGCCTGGCCTGTCCTGTAGCCCTGACAACTGTTCCTTAAAAGACTCCCACATGCCAGATGTGGATTTACCCTCAAACAGCCTCTCCCAATCAAGAGCTGCCAATTTCTGCCTAATCCCACTAAAGTTAGCCTTCCCCCAATCCAACACCTTACCCTTGGGACACCACTCATCCTTTTCCATTACTATCCTAAAGCTAACAGAATTGTGGTCACTATTTGCCACATGTTCCCCTACCGAAACTTTGAAGACCTGACCGGGCTCATTCCCCAGTACGAGGTCCAGTATAGCCCCCTCTCTAGTTGGGCTATCTACATATTGTTCCAAAGAACCCTCCTGTACGCATTTTACAAATTCCTCCCCATTCAGAGTCCCTGCTCTCAGCGATTTCCAGTCTATACCAGGGAAATGAAGTCTCCCACTACAACAACCCTATTTTTCCTGCATCTATCCAGTATCTCCTGACATATCCGTTCTTCCACTTCCCTTGGGCTGTTGGGGGGCCTGTAGTACACCCCCAACATAGTGACTGCGCCCTTCCTGTTTCTAAGCTCCACCCAGAGTGACTTGTTACACGACCCCTCTGAATTGTCCTCCCTCTGCACCGCTGTAATATGCTCTCCAACTAATACTGCTACTCCCCCACCTCTTTTGGCCCCTCCTCTGTCTCGCCTAAAACACTTGTACCCCGGAATATTCAGCTGCCAGTCCTGTCCCTCTTTCAACCAAGTCTCTGTCACCGCAACCACATCCAAATTCCTCGTGAGCATTAAGGCCCTAAGTTCATCTGTCTTACCTGCCACGCTCCTTGCATTGAAGTATAAGCACTCCAGACCTCCAGGCCCAGTGAGGTCATCCTCCCCCAGAGTGCTCGTCTTCTTTGCCAGCCTTGTCCCAGCCCCAAGCTCGTCCCCAGCCTCTACACTTGTAGACCTAATATTTTGATCCCCTCCCCCCTGCCATACTAGTTTAAACCCCCCCGACCTGATAGAGGTTTACAAGATGTTGAGAGGTCTGGATAGGGTAGACTCTCAGAGGCTATTTCCAAGGGCTGAAATGGTTGCTACGAGAGGACACAGGTTTAAGGTGCTGGGGGGTAGGTACAGAGGAGATGTCAGGGGTAAGTTTTTCACTCAGAGGGTGGTGGGTGAGTGGAATCGGCTGACGTCGGTGGTGGTGGAGGCAAACTCGTTGGGGTCTTTTAAGAGACTTCTGGATGAGTACATGGGATTTAATGGGATTGAGGGCTATAGATAGGCCTAGAGGTGGGGATGTGATCGGCGCAACTTGTGGGCCGAAGGGCCTGTTAGTGCTGTGGCTTTCTATGTTCTATGTTCTATGAACTGCACTAGCAAAACTCCCAGCCAGGATATTCGTGCCCTTCCAACTTAGTTGTGACCCGTCCTTCTTGTACAGGTGCCATCCTCTCCTGAAACTGGCCTGTAATTTCCCGTCTTTTGCCTCCCTCCCTTCTTAAACTGGGGATTTCAGCGATTAGCGAATTTCCAGTCCTCTGGGACCCTCCCTGACTCCACTAGAGATCACCACTAATGCCTCCACTATCTTCGGCTATCTTCTTCGGAACTCTGGGGTGTAGAGCATCTGGTCCAGATTATTTACCTTTCAGACCTTACAGCTTCCCGAGCACTTTGAAATGGCCACCACACTTATGCCCCTTACTCTCTTGAATTATTGGTATGTTGCTGGTGTCTTCCACCATTAAGATTTACGCAAAGAATCTATCCAGTTCCTCTGCCATTTCTTTGTTCCCCATTATTACTTCTCCAGTGTCATTTTCCAGCTGACCAATGACCACTCTTGCCTCTTTCTTACCCTTTATATATCTAAAAATATATTTGGGATTGTTTTCGCTGGAAAGGCGGCGGCTAAGAGGGGATCTTATTGAAACATATAAGATGATTAGAGGTTTAGATAGGGTGGATAGTGATAGCCTTTTTCCTCTGATGGAGAAATCCAGCACGAGGGGGCATGGCTTTAAATTGAGGGGGGGTAGTTATAGAACCGATGTCAGGGGTAGGTTCTTTACCCAGAGGGTGGTGAGGGATTGGAATGCCCTGCCAGCATCAGTAGTAAATGCGCCTAGTTTGGGGGCGTTTAAGAGATCTGTAGATAGGTTCATGGACGAAAAGAAATTGGTTTAGGTTGGAGGGTCACAGTTTTTTTTTAACTGGTCGGTGCAACATCGTGGGCCGAAGGGCCTGTTCTGCGCTGTAATGTTCTATGTTCTATGTTCTAAAAACCTCTTGCAATCTTCATTTATATTCCTTGCTCGCTTATCCTCATATTTCAGCTTCACCCCCCCCCCCCCCCCCCATTTCTTTTTTAGTTGTCTTCTGTTGGTCTTGAAAGGCTTCCCAATCCTCTGGCTTCCCACTAATGTTTGCTACATTGTATGCTTTTTCTTTTGCTTTCATGCTGTCATAGAACATAGAACAGTACAGCACAGTACAGGCCCTTTGGCCCACGATGTTGTGCCGAACCTTTTCCGAAACCAAGATCAAGCTATCCCACTCCCAATCATTCCAGTGTGCTCCATGTGCCTATCCAATAACCGCTTGAAAGTTCCTAAAGTGTCCAACTCCACTATCACAGCAGGCAGTCCATTCCACACCCCAACGACTCTCTGAGTAAAGAACCTACCTTGGACATCCCTCCTATATCTTCCACCACGAACCTTATAGTTATGCCTTGACTTCCCTCATCAACCATGGTTGCCTCATCCTCCTCTTAGTATGCTTCTTCTTCAACCCTCCAACCCTGCACCGACCATGCTGCCTGACTGAACTAAAACCACCAACCCTTTCAGGGACCATATGCATTTATTCTCATTCTATTCAAGATGCATACAAGATGATCAGAGGGTTAGATAGGGTGGATAGTGAGAGCCTTTTTCCTCGGATGGTGATGGCTAACACGAGGGGACATAGCTTTAAATTGAGGGGTGAGAGATATAGAACAGATGTTAGAGGTAGGTTCTTTACTCAGAGAGTAGTAAGGGCGTAAAATGCCCTGCCTGCAGCAGTAGTGGACTCGACAACATTAAGAGCATTCAAATGGCTACTGGATAAACATATGGATGATATTGGAATAGTGTAGATTAGAGGGGCTTTAGATTGGTTTCACTGGTCGGCGCAACATCAAGGGCCGAAGGGCCTGTACTGCGCTGTAATGTTCTATGTTCTATTCATGTATTTGTCAAGACGCCCCTTAAAAGTCACTATTGTATCTGCTTCCACTACCTCCACCGGCAGCGAGTTCCAGGCGCCCACCACCCTCTATGTAAAAAAAACTTGCCTTGTACATCTCTTTTAATCCTTGCCCTCGCACCTTAAACCTATGCACTCTAGTAATTGACTCTTCCACCCTGGGAAAAAGCTTACATAGAACATAGAACAGTACAGCACAGAACAGGCCCTTCAGCCCACGATGTTGTGCCGAGCTTTATCTGAAACCAAGATCAAGCTATCCCACTCCCTATCATCCTGGTGTGCTCCATGTGCCTATCCAATAACCGCTTAAATGTTCCGAAAGTGTCTGACTCCACTATCACTGCAGGCAGTCCATTCCACACACCAACCACTCTCTGAGTAAAGAACCTACCTCGGACATCCTTCCTATATCTCCCACCATGAACCCTATAGTTATGCCCCCTTGTAATAGCTCCATCCACCCGAGGAAATAGTCTTTGAACGTTCACTCTATCTATCCCCTTCATCATTTTATAAACCTCTATTAAGTCTCCCCTCAGCCTCCTCCGCTCCAGAGAGAACAGCCCTAGCTCCCTCAACCTTTCCTCATAAGACCTACCCTCCAAACCAGGCACATCCTGGTAAATCTCCTCTGCACTCTTTCCAGCGCTTCCACATCCTTCTTATAGTGAGGTGACCAGAACTGCACACAATATTCCAAATGTGGTCTCACCAAGGTCCTGTACAGTTGCAGCATAACCCCACGGCTCTTAAACTCCAACCCCCTGTTAATAAAAGCTAACACACTATCGGCCTTCACAGCTCTATCCACTTGAGTGGCAACCTTTAGAGATCTGTGGATATGGACCCCAAGATCTCTCTGTTCCTCCACAGTCTTCAGAACCCCACCTTTGACCCTGTAATCCACATTTAAATTAGTCCCACCAAAATGAATCACCTCACATTTATCAGGGTTAAACTCCATTTGCCATTTTTCAGCCCAGCTTTGCATCCTATCTATGTCTCTTTGCAGCCTACAACAGCCCTCCACCTCATCCACTACTCCACCAATCTTGGTGTCATCAGCAAATTTACTGATCCACCCTTCAGCCCCCTCCTCTAAGTCATTAATAAAAATCACAAAGAGCAGAGGACCAAGCACTGATCCCTGCGGCACTCCGCTAGCAACCTGCCTCCAATCTGAAAATTTTCCATCGACCACCACCCTCTGTCTTCGATCAGACAGCCAGTTACCTATCCAATCGGCCAACTTTCCCTCTATCCCACACCTCCTCAGTTTCATCATAAGCCGACCATGGGGGACCTTATCAAACGCCTTACTAAAATCCATGTATATGGCATCAACTGCCCTACCTTCATCAACACACTTAGTTACCTCCTCAAAAAATTCAATCAAATTTGTGAGGCACGACTTGCCCTTCACGAATCCGTGCTGACTATCCCGGATTAATCCGCATCTTTCTAAATGGTCGTAAATCCCATCTCTAAGGACCTTTTCCATCAATTTACCAACCACCGAAGTAAGACTAACCGGTCTATAATTACCAGGGTCATTTCTATTCCCTTTCTTAAACAGAGGAACAACATTCGCCATTCTCCAGTCTCATGGCACCATCCCCGTGGACAGCGAGGACCCAAAGATCAAAGCCAAAGGCTCTGCAATCTCATCCCTTGCCTCCCAAAGAACCCTAGGATACATTTCATCAGGCCCAGGGGACTTATCGACCTTCAATTTATTCAAAACTGCCAGGACATCCTCCCTCCGAACATCTATTTCCTCCAGCCTATTAGCCTGTAACACCTTCTCTTCCTCAAAAACATGGCCCCTCTCCTTGGTGAACACTGAAGAAAAGTATTCATTCATCACCTCGCCTATCTCTACTGACTCCATACACAAGTTCCCACTACTGTCCTTGACCGGCCCTAACCTCACCCTGGTCATTCTTTTATTTCTCACATAAGAGTAAAAAGCCTTGGGGTTTTCCTTGATCCGACCCGCCAAGGACTTCTCGTGTCCCCTCATAGCTCCCCTTTTTCAGCTCATTCCTTGCTAACTTGTAACCCTCAATCGAGCCATCTGAACCTTGTTTCCTCATCCCTACATAAGCTTCCCTCTTCCTTTTCACAAGACATTCCACCTCTTTCGTGAACCATGGTTCCCTCACTCGGCCATTTCCTCCCTGCCTGACAGGGACATACCTATCAAGGACATCCAGTATTTGTTCCTTGAAAAAGTTCCACTTTTCATTAGTTCCTTTCTCTGACAGTTTCTGTTCCCAACTTATGCCCCCTAATTCTTGCCTAATCGCATCATAATTACCTCTCCCCCAATTGTAAACCTTGCCCTGCCGTACGGCCCTATCCCTCTCCATTGCAATAACAAAAGACACCGAATTGTGGTCACTATCTCCAAAGTGCTCTCCCACAACCAAATCTAACACTTGGCCCGGTTCATTACCCAGTACCAAATCCAATGTGGCCTCACCTCTTGTCGGCCTACCCACATACTGTGTCAGGAAACCCTCCTGCACACACTGCACAAAAACTGCCCCATCCGAACTATTTGACCTACAAAGGCTCCAATCAATATTTGGAAAGTTAAAGTCCCCCATGACAACTACCCTGTGACCCCCACACATATCCATAATCTGCTTAGCAATTTCTTCCTCCACATCTCTATTACTATTTGGGGGCCTATAGTAAACTCCTAACAACGTGACCGCTCCTTTCCTATTTCTAACCTCAGCCCATATTACCTCAGTGTGCAGATCCCCCTCGAAGTGCCTTTCCGCAGCCGTTAAACTATCCTTGATTAACAATGCCACTCCTCCACCTCTTTTACCAGCTTCCCTACACTTAGTGAAACATCTATACCCCGGAACGTCCAACAACCATTCCTGTCCTTGTTCTACCCACGTCTCCGTAATGGCCACAACATCGTAGTCCCAAGTACCAATCCACGCCCCAAGTTCATCTACCTTGTTCCGGATGCTCCTTTCATTGAAGTTGACACACTTCAACCCACCTTCCTGTCCACCGGTACCCACCCTTGACCCTGATACCTTCCCCAATACCTCACCACCCTCACTGAATTCTGGACTACAACTCCTTTTCCCACTCCCCTGACAAATTAGTTTAAGCCCCCCTGAAGAGCCGTAACAAATTTCCCTCCTAGGATATTGGTGCCCCTCTGGTTCAGGTGCACCCCGTCCTGTTTGTGCAGGTCCCACCTTCCCCAGAATGTGTTCCAATTATCCACGTCAGCTTCTGACTATCCACTCTGCCATAGAATTATAGAATCCCTATAGTGCAGAAGGAGGCCTTTCGGCCCATCTAGTCTGCACCGACCACAATCCCACACAGGCCCTATTCCCTTAACCTCACATATTTACCCTGTTAATCCCCCTGACACTAGGGTCAATTTAGCATGGCCAATCAACCTAACCTGCCGTCTTTGTACTGTGGGAGGAAAGCGGAGCACCTGGAGGAACCCCACACAGATATGGGGAGAATGTGCAAACTCCACACAGACTGCTACCCAAGGCCGGAATCGAATGCAGGTCCCTAGCGCTGTGAGGCAGTAGTGCTAACCACTGTGCCACCTTGCCGCCCATGCCACTCGTAATATTGTTGACTTCTATCAGTCGCCCCATAACGTCCATTGTTCCAGTGAGAACAAACCATGTTTCTCCAACCCCTCCTCATAGCTAATGCCCTCCATACCAGGCAACATCCTGGTAAATCTTTTCTGTACCCTCTCCAAAGCCTCCACATTCTTCTGGTAGAGTGGTGACCAGAATTCAACACTATATTCCAAGTGTGGCCTAACTAAGATTCCATAAAGCTGCAACATGACTTGCCAATTTTTAAACTCAATGCCCCAGCCTATGAAGGCAAGTATGCTGTATGCCTTCATGATACCTTCTCCTCCTGCATTGCCACTTTCAGTGACCTGTGTACCTGTACACCCAGATCCCTCTGCCTATCAATACACTAAAGGATTCTGTCATTTACTGTATATTTCCCATCTGTATTAGACCTTCCAAAATGCATTACCTCACATTTATCCGGATTAAACTCCATCTGCCATCTCTTCGCCCAAGCCTCCAACCGATCTATATCCTGCTGTATCCTGCAATACCATTATGTCTGATTTCAGCTTCTTCCTCTCAAACTGCAGGGTGAATTCTATCATATTATGGTCACTGCCTCCCAAGGGCTCCTTCACCTTGAGCTCTCTTATCAAGTCCGCGTCATTATACATCACGAAGTCCAGAATTGCCTGTTCCCTAGTACGCTGCACCACAAGCTGTTCCAAAAAGCCATCTTGTAGACATTCCACAAATTAAATTTCTTGGGATCCACTACTGACCTGATTTTCCCAGTCCTCATGCATATTGAAGCCCACCATGATCACTGTAACGTTGCCTTTCTTACCCGCTTTTTTTATCTCCTGGTGTATCTTGTGCCCCACATCCTGACTACTGGCTAGATGGCCAGTATGTAACTCCCATTACAGCCTTTTTACTTTTCCAGTTCGTCAACTCTTCTCACACAGATTCTACAGCACAGTGTCACAGTGGTTATACTGCTGTCTCACAGCTCTATGGTCCTGCATTCGATTCCTGGTTTGGGTCACTGTGTGGAGTTTGCACGTTCTCCCCGTGTCTGCCTGAGTTTCCTCTGGGTGCTCTGATTTCCTCCAACAGTCCAAAGATGTGTGGGTTAGGTGCATTGGCCATACTAAATTACCCCATAGTGTCCCAGGAAGCGTAAATTCGAGGGATGAGGGGGGTAAATGCGTGGGGTTACGGGCATAGGGCCTAGGTGGGATTTTTGTCAGTGCAGACTCGATGGGCTGACTGTAGGGTTTCTATGATTTCTGCTTGATAACAACTGCATTAAACATTCATTTCTTCTATGATTTCTACACCCTCTGACCCTGGCAGGATCAGGCGAGCCATGAATTGCGTAGAGGAAGCGCAAGGTCTGCAGAGAGATTTGAATAGGCTGAGTGAGTGGGCGAGGATCTGGCAGATGGAGTAAAACGTTGGCAAATGCGAGGTTATTCACTTTGGAAGAAATAATAGCAAATTGAATTATTATTTAAATGGAAAAAAATTGCAACATGCTACTGTGCAAAGGGACCTGGGGGTCCTTGTGCAGGAGTCGCAAAGACTCAGTCTGCAAGTACAACAGGTGATCAAGAAGGCAATTGGGATGTTGGCATTTATCGTGAGGGGGATAGAATATAAAAGCAGAGAAGTCTTGCTGCATCTGTACAAGGCATTGGTGACGCCGCAGCTGGAATACTGTGTGCAGTTTTGGTCCCTTTACTTGCGAAAGGATATATTGGCCTTGGAGGGAGTGCAGAGAAGGTTCACCAGGTTGATACTGGAGATGAGGGGTGTAGATTATGAGGAGAGATTGAGCAAATTAGGTTTGTACTCGTTGGAGTTTAGAAGGCTGAGGGGTGATCTTATAGAGGCATATAAGATAATGAAGGGGCTGGATAGGGTAGAAGTGGAGAGATTCTTTCCACTTAGAAAGGAAACCAGAACTAGAGGGCACAGCCTCAAAATAAAGGGGGGTCAGTTTAGGACAGAGTTGAGGAGGGACTTCTCCTCTCAGAGGGTGGTGAATCTCTGGAATTCTCTGCCCACTGAAGTGGTGGAGGCTACCTCGTTGAATATGTTTAAGTCACGGATAGATGGATTTCTGATCGGTAGGGGAATTACCGATTCATCAACTCTTCCCACACAGATTCTACGGCACGGTAGTTATACTGCTGTCTCACAGCTCTATGGTCCTGCGTTCGATTCCTGGTTTGGGCCACTGTCTGTGTGGAGTTTGCTCGTTCTCCCCGTGTCTGCCTGAGTTTCCTCTGCGTGCTCTGATTTCCTCCAATAGTCCAAAGATGTGTCCAAAGAATCCCCCACCAATCACAGGCAGAATGGCAGCAGCCCCCACCCCATACCCCGGACTCACCTGCACATGGCCCTCATCTTCCCCTGACTCCAATTGCTGTATAACACCTATCTCTCTCTCTCCTGCCCCCAATCATCATAGAGGCACAGATCCCCCACGCCCCCCATTAGCACACCTGCAAGTGCTCACTTGCCTTCCCCTCAATGCTAACAAGCAAACTGCATTTAACTTGATGGAATGCTCTCCCAAACTTCCTGCAGCTGATCTGCCCTAACAAGGGGCTGTTCCATGAAAACCCCAAGGATGGACAGACAGGTGGCAGTGCAAGAAAAAATGTCCAAGAAGTCAGCATCCAGATTTGTAGAAGTCAACCTCAGTAAGTTGCTGGATGCTGCAGAGACGAGATAGGGCATCCTCTTCCCCCCGCAGCAGGATGCAAACCAAGGGGAGGTGATGGCAAAACGGCCTGTGAGGCAGTTGCCGCATTGTTTAGTGTCATGGCACTGGTCCCCAGCATGGAAGCAGTACCGCAAAAAGGTCAGTGACCTAATCTGGGCAGCAAGGGTGAGTATTGAACCCCATCTAGCATCTTCCCCCAAATCACGCCCAAATCCCCCACCTCCCTGCATGCTTCCAGTCCCTGATCCCCAAGCACCTCCTTCCTTCCCCCTAAGAGTATCACAGTGCTTGCCCTCTGAGGGCCACCCCTGATACTCCGTAGGAGTCATGCCATAATTTCTTTCATGGTTCCTTCTGTCCCCACAGGAGAAGAATGCCCATAGCACTCAGGAGAGGGCTAAGACATCTGGGCTATCAGCGACAGCATGGTCGGGCTGGAGTCAAGAAGTGAGCACCTGTCAACCCTCCATGCAATTTGAGTCAATTACTAGGGGGCATAGGGTTAAGGGGCGAGGGGCAAGGTTTGAAGGAGATGTACGAGGCAAGTTATTTACACAGAGGGTGGTGGGTGCCTGGAGCTCGCTGCCGAGGGAAGTCGTGGAAGCAGATACGATAGTGATTTTTACAAATACATGAATGGGATGGGAATACAGAGCTATGGTCCCCGGAAGGATAGGGAGTTTTAATTCAAATGGGCAGCATGGTTGGTGCAGGCTTGGAGGGCCTGTTCCTGTGCAGCAATTTTCTTTATTCTAAGTTTAATGGAGAAATGTCAAACCATAGAAATCTCACAGTGCAGAAAGAGGCCATTCAGCCCATCGAGTCTGCACCGACAACAATCCCACCCAAGCCCTATCCCTGCATCCCTACATGTTTACCTGCTAACCCCTCTAACCCTCATATTTACCCACTAATCTCTCTAATCTACGCATCCCGGGACACTAAGGGGCAATTTAGCTTGGCCAATCAACCTAACCCGCACATCTTTGGACTGTGGGAGGAAACCGGAGCACCCGGAGGAAACCCACGCAGACACGGGGAGAATGTGCAAACTCCGCACAGACAGTGACCCGAGCCGGGAATCGAACCCAGGTCCCTGGAGCTGTGAAGCAGCAGTGCTAACCACTATGCTACCGTGCCGCTGTCAAGTAAGTTTCTGGCATCCTAAATTCTTCTCCCTCCCTTGCACTTAACCTTGTGCCCTGCATTGCAGGAAGTGACCCGGATGCTCTGAGGCCATCTGGCATCGTGGCCCCCACTGCTGTCCCTGCCCATCCAGTCCCTGACAGCTTCGAAGACTCCTCAAGAAAGCCGATGAAAGGATCTCTGAAGGTCATGTTTGGCGTCAGCTTCCACCTCACAACTAACCATCCCAGAGACTCGCATGGACGTCCTCTCTGGTGAGCATGACACATCTGCTGATGTACATCGGGTGGAGGAGAGAACGTCCAAGGTCTCTGGCACACGGGGGCCTGCCAGAGGTGAGGACTCAGCTGGCCCCAGGCTACATGCTGGGCCTCTGAGATCACTTCTCCCTCAGCTGCTGGAGTTGCAGAGCTGGGGAATGCAGGAGGAGCTGACGGCAACACCAGACCGACTGTGAGACTGTAGGGAGCAGTCCCAAAGCTTTCAGGTGGACCAGCTATTGCCAGTCTTGTATGGTTCCCAAGCCAACACTGCAAGGGTGGCATCCGCGGTGGAAAGCCTGGGGCAGGGAATCCTCACCATGAATGGCAGGCCCTAAGCAATGACCAAGTCACAACGGAATCCCAGAGGGCTGAGATTGAGTCACAACGGACCACAGCTGAGGAGCTCAACAAGCTTCAAGATTCTGCGGCCCGAGGCTCGAGAGCCAGCAGGAGACTCAGCTGCACAGCGCAGAGACACAGCGGGCTATGGCAGCAGTTCCTGGGAATGTGGCTCAGTCACAGAGGTTCATGGCTGAGGGACTGCAGAGTGTGGCCCAGTCTCAGAGGGCAGTGATGTTGCCATTGACAGGTGGCCCCCGACTCAGGTGACCATCGCAGACTGCTCAACCACCATGTGTAGAAAGCAGATGGTCCTCCAGGACTGGTAGGGCCAGGTGATGGCAGAGCTTCTGGAGCTCAGTGCAGAAACACCACTGTCCCATGGAGTGACCCAAGACCTACAGGAGCCCTGAGAGGGGAGGACGGGCTTGAGCCCATGCTGGGGCTTTCCAGCCAAGAGACTGTGGCTGTGGCTACACCGTCTGACTCCCTTCCTGACACATCTCTCGGACACCCGGTGCGGAGAGGGGAGGGTCGGGATGGCGACCTCCTCGTGAACCTGCTCCTGGGCCTGGCGAAACGCGCCATTTACCGGTCCAGGCTGCGGGCGATCGAGGGGGCCGTCCATCCTGACTGTCTTCCCCTCTACCGCGGCTACGTTCGCGGCCAGGTGTCCCTGGAGAGGGAGCATGCGGTGTCCACGGGCGAGGTTGACGCTTTCCGCGCCCGCTGGGCACCACAGGGGTTGGGGTGCATCATTGACCCCAATAATCACATTTTAATTTGATGTTTTTAAGTTTCCTTTGTACTTTGATTTCTGTTCGGGCTGTTCCCCCTCCTTTTTGGGGAGCTGCCCCTTTTACTTTGTCCTGATTTAATCTGAGTTTGTTTACTTGGTTTGGTTTGACCTAAAAAAAAAGAGGGCAGCGGGATGAAGAGGGTGTCATGGATACGTCCCAGACACCTGGAAGCCAGCCAGGACCCTCGAGGTGCTGAAAATCCGACATCAGACACCGTGATCAGCAACAGACCCCCACCTCTCCAAACACTCGCAGACCTCTCACGACCCAAAATGCAACATGGGTGCCACAAAACGACCCCCTGAGAGCAGCATGGAGACGTCTGACGGTAGACACTTACCTCCTCACCAACCCTCACTGATGGAGTACCAGAATCCGATTTTTAAAGAGGAGATGTTTTCCAGACCGAACCGGGTTGGGCGAATGAGGTGGTAAAGGCAGGTGTGCTGGTAAATTGGGGCGTACAGCTCGCTAATTGCATTGAGATGTATGAAAAATATATAAACTGATGTCTTGACCGTTTTGGGCAGGTTCCTGATCGTGCCGATATTTTTCCCTTGGTAAAGTGGGAATTGCCGTGAAAATGGGTGCAGATTGCACTAATTGCCTCATGCCTGAATTTTACCACTTTTCCGCCCCCAAAAACTGGCACATGCAATGGTAAAATTCCGTCCATGAGGGTTCATACAGGGAGTGCAGGGAGCCATTGACTGCATGCACTTGGCTGTTTCCAATGGTTTCAAGTTATCCCCTTCATGAAACTGCAAGGGATTCTATTCCCTGAATGTCCAGGTTGTCTGTAACCATGCCAAGCACATTCTGAAGGTATGTACTAAGTTCCTGGAGGCATCCACAACAGCTACATCCTTGGCCACTCTCCGATACTGGAGGTTTCTGGAACTCATTGGTCACAGGGTTGGCTCCTCAGAGATAAGAGGTACCCCCTCAGGACTTGTGCAGAAGCCACAAATGTAGCAGAGACCCGTTACGTGGATTCTGCAACTCATGCTTTGGTAAAACAGATGATCAGCATCCTGAAGATGCAGTTCTAGTGCCTTGACTGATCAGGCACAGCCCTCCTGTGTAGCCAACCAGAGAATTTCCTGCATTGCTATGATGCGCTGTGTCCTCCATAACCTGCTGCTGCAATATGGCGAGGAGCTGGCAGAGGAGGAGATGAACAAGCGGCACATCTCTTGAGGAGTACACAGAGGGGAAATCCCTGGAGGAGACAGCAGAAGGCCATCAGGCAGTGGTGAGGGCCCGAATGGGGAGGAGAGTTTGGGGCACCCTGATAGCTTGAATAATGACCAGTATTGGGGTGGGCACTGAGATGGCAGAATCAGAAATGGCCCCTCCTTAATGTGTGATGGCAGCGTGACCACAGACCTGATATTGCTCCTGCCATGGGAAGGATGCAGTTGCCCATCATCCACAAATACAGGAAGTTGATGATGATTTGCAGTGCGGATAGAGCATTGCTCTACTGCGAATATCTGACTCCTGGCTGGCTGAAGGCAACTCGTGAACTCTCTGTGACCATGTTAATCTCAGGGTGATATACGCAGACAGTGTCATCTCTCCTGATACAGGCTTCTTCTTCGTTAGGATGCACCTGAGGATCTATGGAAGTGGTGCCAGAGAAGCAGCTCTCACAAGGATGTAAATGCTGGGTTCCTTTGCTGAGATCAGACTTTCCCACATGACTAGGTTGAGTGGTGGTGTTGACCCAAGAGAGAGAGAGCTCCTTGTGGCCAAGGTGACCCTGGCATGAATGTGTCTTGTCAGTGTGACTGAAGACCAATCAGTGGGCTGATATCCATGCAGATGCGAGATGGAGGAGGAATTGTTTGTGTTAGATTCACGTTAGAAAAGGGAACATTTCTTTTTCCCTTTGCATCAAATTCCCAGCTGAACTAAATTCCCAATTACACACATTGGGGGGAATTTTCCCATCCCATCCGCCACTGGAATCGTAGTGGCTGGGGGCAGACCATGTAAAAGTCCGTTGACCTCGGTGGAATTTTCTGGTTTTGGGACGAGTGCAACTGAGAAATGCCGCCCACTCCAGCAGCGTCTCCTTGCTGTGCGGTTCTTACTCTGTAAGATCATCACCACCTTTTTAAGGGCAATTAGGAATGGGTAACAATTCAGGCCAATATAAAAATAATAAAATGGCAACATACTGAAAACAATTCTGCGTGAGTGAAAAATCACATTCTTCATGATGGTTTTTAAAACAATAAAACCTTTTCTTTATCCAATTCAATCAAATCAATTCCAATTCAGAGTCTCAACAAGTTGAGACATTCCCGATCCAAGCTAACAAGACAGGACTCTCACCTCCTGTCTTGGGCTTGATCTATATGATCCAAGCTGATTGGAGTAGGCATTGCACCTCCTCCAAGGCTTGATCTCATTTGCATCTGTTAGCGCGAGTGGGCGAATACGACCACTACGGACCCAGAGTCAGGTTCAACAATGGCACAGCTTTATTGCTTTACGTTGACGGAGGTACAATCAGGACATAGATACAATAACAGTCCCGAAGGTACTCTGAAGGCCCACCAAAACGGGTTATAGTTATAGTCATATTCTGTAGTTGATGTGTAAATGGTTTGTTTATGGTTTTCTGCTATGGTGCGGAGTTGATGTGTTAAGTCTGGTGATTGCCCAGTCTAGGGAGGTGAGAATTGTCTGAGATCTCCGGAGTTTCTTATAGGTGTTTAATTGGATATCAGGAAGTCTTCCAGGTCTAGGAGACCTTCTGAAGTGTTTGATAAGGGCTTCCTGTTAACCTTGGAGCCAATTTAATTAAATGTACCTGGGACTTCGATGTTGTGGCTATTTCAGAGACATGGATAGAGCAGGGGCAGGAATGGATGCTGCAGGTCCCGGGGTTCAAATGTTTTTGTCGAAGTAGGGAAGGAGGTAGAAGAGGGGGAGGGGTAGCATTATTGGTCAGAGATTGTATCACAGTGTCAGAGAGGAGGTTTGATGAGGACTTATCTGTTGAGGTAGTATGGGCGGAGATTAGAAATAGGAGAGGAGAGGTCACCCTGTTGGGAGTCTTTTATAGACCTCCTAAAAGTTCTAGAGAGGTTGAGGAAAGGATTGCGGAGTCAATCCTGCTTAGGAGTGAAAGTAATAGGGCAATTGTTATGGGGGATTTTAACTTGACTAATATTGACTGGAATTGTTATAGCTCTAGCTCGTTAGAGGGGTCAGTTTTTGTTCAAAGCGTGCAGGAAGGTTTTTTGACTCAGTATGTAGACAGGCCAACTAGAGGTGAGGCTATATTGGATCTGGTGCTGGGAAATGAGCCAGACCAGGTGCTAGACTTGGAAGTTGGTGTGCATTTTGGTGATAGTGACCACAATTCGGTTACGTTCACCTTAGTGATGGAAAGGGATAGGCATGAACCTCGGGCCAGTGGTTTTAGCTGGGGGAAGGGTAATTATGAGGCTATTAGGAGAGAATTAGGAAACATAGGTTGGACTAGGAGATTACAGGGACTGGGAACGTCCGACATGTGGAGTTTTTTCAAGGAGCAGCTACTGCGAGTCTGTGATAGGTATGTCCCTGTCAGGCAAGGAGGAATTGGTAGGGCTAGGGAACCGTGGTGCACCAAAAAAGTTTCTTTGTTGGTTAAAAAGAAAAAGGAGGCTTATGTTCGGATGAGACGTGAGCACTCGGGTAGTGCACTAGAAAGCTTTAGATTGGCTAAGAGGGAGTTGAAGAGCGAGCTTAGAAGGGCTAAAAGGGGACATGAGAAGACTTTGGCGGATAGGGTTAAAGAGAATCCTAAGGCGTTCTATAGTTATGTCAAGAACAGAAGGTTGGTTAGGGCAAGTTTAGGGCCAGTTATAGATGGCAGAGGGAAGTTATGTGTGGAACCGGAGGAGATTGGTGAAGCATTGAACCAATATTTCTCTTCGGTGTTCACGCAAGGGGACATGAATATAGCTGAGGAGGACACTGGGTTGCAAGGGAGTAGAATAGACAGTATTACAGTTGATAAGGAGGATGTGCAGGATATTCTGGAGGGTCTGAAAATAGATAAATCCCCTGGTCCGGATGGGATTTATCCAAGGATTCTCTGGGAGGCAAGAGAAGTGATTGCAGAGCCTCTGGCTCTGATCTTCAGGTCGTCGTTGGCCTCTGGTATAGTACCAGAAGATTGGAGGTTAGCGAATGTTGTCCCATTGTTTAAGAAGGGGAACAGAGACTTCCCCGGGAATTATAGACCGGTGAGTCTCACTTCTGTTGTCGGCAAGATGTTGGAAAAAATTATAAGGGATAGGATTTATAGTTATTTGGAGAGTAATGAATTGATAGGTGATAGTCAGCATGGTTTTGTGGCAGGTAGGTCGTGCCTTACTAACCTTATTGAGTTTTTTGAGAAAGTGACCAAGGAGGTGGATGGGGGCAAGGCAGTGGACGTGGTATATATGGATTTTAGTAAGGCGTTTGATAAGGTTCACCATGGTAGGCTTCTGCAGAAAATGCAGATGTATGGGATTGGGGGTGATCTAGGAAATTGGATCAGGAATTGGCTAGCGGATAGGAAACAGAGGGTGGTGGTTGATAGTAAATATTCATCATGGAGTGCGGTTACAAGTGGTGTACCTCAGGGATCTGTTTTGGGGCCACTGCTGTTTGTAATATTTATTAATGATCTGGATGAGGGTATAGTTGGGTGGATTAGCAAATTTGCTGATGACACCAAAGTCGGTGGTGTGGTAGACAGTGAGGAAGGGTGTCGTAGTTTGCAGGAAGACTTAGACAGGTTGCAAAGTTGGGCCGAGAGGTGGCGGATGGAGTTTAATGCGGAGAAGTGTGAGGTAATTCACTTTGGTAGGAATAACAGATGTGTTGAGTATAGGGCTAACGGGAGGACTTTGAATAGTGTGGAGGAGCAGAGGGATCTAGGTGTATGTGTGCATAGATCCCTGAAAGTTGGGAATCAAGTAGATAAGGTTGTTAAGAAGGCATATGGTGTCTTGGCGTTTATTGGTAGGGGGATTGAATTTAGGAGTCGTAGCGTTATGTTGCAACTGTACACAACTCTGGTGCGGCCGCACTTGGAGTACTGTGTGCAGTTCTGGTCCCCACATTACAGGAAGGATGTGGAGGCTTTGGAGAGGGTGCAGAGGAGGTTTACCAGGATGTTGCCTGGTATGGAGGGGAGATCCTATGAGGAGAGGCTGAGGGATTTGGGATTGTTTTCGCTGGAAAGGCGGCGGCTAAGAGGGGATCTTATTGAAACATATAAGATGATTAGAGGTTTAGATAGGGTGGATAGTGATAGCCTTTTTCCTCTGATGGAGAAATCCAGCACGAGGGGGCATGGCTTTAAATTGAGGGGGGGTAGTTATAGAACCGATGTCAGGGGTAGGTTCTTTACCCAGAGGGTGGTGAGGGATTGGAATGCCCTGCCAGCATCAGTAGTAAATGCGCCTAGTTTGGGGGCGTTTAAGAGATCCGTAGATAGGTTCATGGACGAAAAGAAATTGGTTTAGGTTGGAGGGTCACAGTTTTTTTTTTAACTGGTCGGTGCAACATCGTGGGCCGAAGGGCCTGTTCTGCGCTGTAATGTTCTATGTTCTATGTTCTATGCTATTGTGAGTTCCTGAGTCCTTTTGTCAGCCTTGTTTCTGCGTTTTAAAAGACCTGCTTGTCTGTTCACACTTTGTGCCTGGGTGCTGCTTTGTCCTGTTTCATTTATTTGATTTTATTCTAAGAAATATTTAATCTAAGGAATCACAGAAATTTGTGTCCGCTTACACATCTTAGCCAAAAGGCCGAGATGCCGCTTTTAAAAATTGCTTCAAATTAAGCTAAAATGTAACCTAATGACTTTGATACTACACTTAACCTTTTTGAGGCACTTTCCATTGACAGAGCATCACCCTTACATAGAACAGTACAGCACAGAACAGGCCCTTCGGCCCACGATGTTGTGCCGAGCTTTATCTGAAACCAAGATCAAGCTATCCCACTCCCTATCATCCTGGTGTGCTCCATGTGCCTATCCAATAACCGCTTAAATGTTCCTAAAGTGTCTGACTCCACTATCACTGCAGGCAGTCCATTCCACACCCCAACCACTCTCTGCGTAAAGAACCTACCTCTGATATCCTTCCTATATCTCCCACCACGAACCCTATAGTTATGCCCCCTTGTAATAGCTCCATCTACCCGAGGAAATAGTCTTTGAACGTTCACTCTATCTATCCCCTTCATCATTTTATAAACCTCTATTAAGTCTCCCCTCAGCCTCCTCTGCTCCAGAGAGAACAGCCCGAGCTCCCGTAACCTTTCCTCATAAGACCTACCCTCCAAACCCTTAATTTATAAATTTATTTTACATTGAGTTACAAAAAGTGCTGGTATCCTCAGCAAGAAAATTGAAATTAGAAAATTTGATACTCCAGATGTGAATGTTTTTTAAAAAATAAGTATCTATGTGTTACCATGAATGAAACAATAATATTGCAATATATGTAATGTGTATTATTTCCACTTCACTGTTACATTCACTTCACAATTTGTAGCCTTTATTTTATGTACATTTCAGTAAGTTTGGTATGTTTTTTTGATGGCAGTCATTAATTTAATAATCTGTTCCTACGTTACTTGAAAGGTACATATGGGATAATTTTTTGAACTCATTTTTACTCCTTTAGTTTGATGTTACAAATTGTTTTCCCGATTGGTTGGATGAACATTTTGAATTATGTTACATTGAATATTCTATGAATAAAAGAAAATCTGGGGTGAGGCAAGAGCATTCAAACTTTCCAAAAGGTAAATCTGATTTGAAAAAGGAAGAGATAACACTTTCAATTTGCTATTATTTCTAGGACTGTAGAAGATTCCTCAATCAGGTTAATGGAATGCTTGGTGAAAGGACAAGGTAAAGTTATTTTGGATTAATATTCTTTGCCTGAGTTCTGATAAGCTAGAAATGGGGCAGCATGGTGGCACAGTGGTTAGTACAGCTGCCTCACAGTGTCAGGGATCCGGGTTAAATTCCGGTCTCGGGTCACTGTCTGTGTGGAGTTTGCACGTTCTCCCCGTGTCTGCGTGGGTTTCCTCCAGGTGCCCCGGTTTCCTCCCACAGTCAAAAGATGTGTGGGTTAGTTTAATTGGTGTTGTTAAAACTCTTACTTAGTTTAATTGGCCACGCTAAATTGACCCTAGTGTTGGGGGATTTGTAGGGTTATGGCAATAGGGTCTGGGTGGGATTGTTGTCGGTGCAGACTCTCCTTCTGCATTGTAGGGATGCTATGAAATTGTTTACTTATTATTGATACAAGAAGCAAATCAGGTACTTGCACCATTGGCGAGGGAAGGGTGTTTTACCAGGGTAAGTTGAAGGTACTAATTGATCTTAAATTGCAATTTTGTTCATTTGAGACTTTAATCATACAGGCAACAGGAGACAGTTTTTGGTCAAGTAACTCAGGAAATTTTAATAAGTTGTGAATCAATACTTACCAAAATAGGCCAGCAAATTTACAGATGTATCACGGTTCTTGCTTCCCGATTCAGTTTTGGGCACAGGCCAACATTTAGGCTGGATTTTACGGCCTCACTCGAGCAAGATTGGAAATTCCCACCCGAGGTCAATTTCCGTTGTCTGTCCCTTGCCTACTCCGTTTCTGTGGCGGGCGAGGCGGTAGATTTCCAGCGATGGTCTTTGTTTTCTCTCTGTTACTTCTGCTTCCAGGCTCTGTAAATTTCACATTTAAACTTGGTGCAGATCTTGATCAGTGAAAGTTGCTGTTTATTAACTGTTTCCAAACCCGAATGCACAGCATGATTAATTATATTATTGCACTCCGATTAGCTAGGCTAGCTTCTAATTGGCAAAGAGTGTGCGCGATCTATCTGTGATTGGTTCCTAAGGGTGATGGATTGATTGATATCACCTCCCAATATCCCCTGTTTTTGTTTCGGGCGGGTTCCCCTCCTTTTAGGGAGCTGCCCCTTTTGAGTTGTCCCTAAGTTAATTTGATTTCATTTATTTGGTTGGGGAAAAAAAAGAGTTCCCAGTATCCCCTGACTAATGCTTTATAATAGGACCAACCACCTCATTAAAGTTTGTTTCTGTTACTTTAATTACTTCTTGCTAAGAAAAAATATTTTTTATGATACCATCCTCATCTGTTTGTTTAGGATACCTTGACTCATTGTCTCAAACTTTGTTTAATTGGCGTTGGTTCCTAACTGAATCAGAATCTGATCAGTGACTTTTTTTCAGGCCAGTTGCTGGGTGATGCTTTTCTCTCTGTTGTTCTTAATGTTTGGAGAGTTACTTTACTTTTAAAAGAAAGGATAGAGTGGTAACGTTTCTTCTAATTGCAAAACCTCATAAAGAAGACTAAGAAAGTACGAATACAAAATATTATAAAATAGGTAGTACTTAAAAGTTATACATTGTGTATAAAATATAAGTGCAAAGCAGTAATCAGTGTTTAAAATTGAAGGTAGCAAAGTCTCGTTATACATTCAATTAATATATAGTCTAGTGTTAAAAAGTGTCTAAAAGGATTATGCAGTTACAAATAACTCGAATACAAAGAATGCACTGAGCCAAATGCATTTGTATTTTCCAAAAATACTACGAATTAAAACTGACAAGGCAGAACACAGCTGTTATTCTTTTCTCCTTTCCATACTCCAAATTCCTTCTAACTTTCCTTTGCTGATAACAGGAGCTTTGATAAGGTTTTATGATGTAAGACGCCTCTTGCATTGTGGTTGCGTGATATGGAAATAAGTACAACAGGAGGCTCTTCAGCAGTTATTCTGTAATTAACTTACTACACCATGGTGCATTTTTGCAGGGTAAATGCGTGGGGGTTATGGGGATAGGGCCTGTTGTTGGTGGGATTGTTGTCGGTGTTGGCTCAGTGGGCCGAATGGCCTCCTCCTGCATTGTGGGGATTTTAAATTGGCACCGTGTAAAACAGCTGAATTTTAAATATACCCCTTATAAGAAACATGATAAAAATACATTTCTTAAAAGCATAGTATCAACTAAAAATATACCAGATCACAATAAGACAAATAATTTAGTAATTACATTGATTTTCTGCTTTACTTCAGATGCACCATGATGCCATGGTGCATTATTCTGTTAAATGAAGCTAAGTAAAGCCACATGATACTAAATACTGAAGTCCTCCATTGGCCACAGTTAAATAGGATAGTACACGATGAGGTTACGGTACGGCACGGTAGCACAGTGGTTAGCACTGCTGTTTCACAGCTCCAGGGTCCCGGGTTCGATTCCCGGCTCGGGTTACTGTCTGTGTGGAGTTTGCACATTCTCCTCGTGTCTGCGTGGGTTTCCTCCGGGTGCTCCGGTTTCCTCCCACTGTCCAAAGATGTGCGGGTTAGGTTGATTGGCCAGGTTAAAAATTGCCCCTTAGAGTCCTGAGATGCGTAGGTTAGAGGGATTAGCGGGTAAATATGTGGGGGTAGGGCCTGGGTGGGATTGTGGTCGGTGCAGACTCGATGGGCCGAATGGCCTCCTTCTGCACTGTAGGGTTTCTATGATTTCTATGAATTAATATTTTGATTGTATGTGAATTAAACTAAAACTAATAATTAAACATCAATTTCCCTGCATCTACTCTACGTTTGGCAGTCACTTGACGCCATATTAGCAGTTATCATCAATTATAGCAGAACCTTCCAGTGTTTGTTAATAGTTGGTATTGTTAGGGTACAAGAGCAGAAGCCTGAACTGTTATGCAGCCCGACTAGACCCCAACAGGTTTTCTATTTTGGCATTATTGTGAATGATTCACTCCAGGTGTGATTTTATTGACACACTTGAACATTCAAAACAAACTTTGTTTAACAATACAGTTTAACTATAACAAATGAATTAGCTTAACTTTTACCAATTGAAATACAAGATACATGACAAGATACAATTCTTAACTGTTAACCTAGCTCTGTGTTCCAATTCAAGCAATATTCCTCTTAAAGACTTAAACTCCTCTTCAAATTCAGTTAGCGACACATGGGCTTATGTGCTTGTACTTGTTAACTGTCCTGAAGCTAGAATCTTTTGAACACCTCTGGAGAGAGAGATGAGAGAGCCACCAGTTTTCTGACAGTCCCAAGCAGCAACTTCCAGAGAGAGAGAGACAGACAGACAGACATCTCTTGCTTCTTTCAGGACCAGGCAGAAACTGACTTTGTGTTTTCCCTGCAAGCTTAGACTCTGTCTCTGCAATCAATCTAATCAAAAGCCTACTCTGAAACCCCGGGGGAAAAATCAAAATAAACTAAAATGCATTAACTCAGATTAAAACAACCGCATGCCTAGCTAAAATCAAGCATTATCCTGCATTCTCAACATGTGAGCTGCCTGGTGCAGACAAACGATTCTATAATTCTAGTCATGCTTTCTATGATTTGAGTCATGCTAAATTGCCTCTTAGTGTCACGGGGCTTTGCAGGGTAAATGCGTGGGGGTTGTTGGGATAGGGCCTGTTGTCAGTGGGATTGTTGTCGGTGTGGGCTCAATGGGCCGAATGGGGATTTTAAATTGGCACTGTGTAAAACAACTGAATTTTAAATATACTCCATGATATACATGAAACATGATAAAACATGAAACTATGATTCTAAGAGAGCAAGGGTGTTATCTCTGGTGTCCTAGCAAATGTTAACCCTCAATCAACATCACAAGAGCAGATGATCTGGTCATTATCATATTGTGGATTATGGATCTTTATTATGTAACAATTGGCTGTTGACATCCAGCACCACCACTTAAAACTAGTTCATGAGCTATAAAATGATTTGGATGTCCAGCGGTGACAAAATACATGATATAAATACAGTTAATTCCTTGTTTTTTCTGTGACACGAGGGATATCATCGACTAAAGGCATTGCGTATTGATGACATGGAGCAATACCACATCAATACGCAATATAGAATGCACAAAGTTTCCCTGTGGGAACCCACTTCAATTACGTGCACAGAATTCAGGCTACTGAAGGAGGCATTGAGTCCATGCCATCTCAGTGCGCAGTCAAACCCATTCCACCCACTCTACTTCTGCAGCCTGACAACTTTTTTCTCCCAAGTGATCATCCAGTTTCCTTTTTAAATTATTTCTCATCTCTGGTAACAATTGTCGATAAAGAGTTCCAGGTAGTTATCTTTTACTGTGACAGACCAAGAGAATTCCATGCACCAACAACCCCCTTGGGAGGAAAAGTTTTTCCACATCTCTGTATTAAAAGGGAGACCTACAATAGAACCATAGAAAGGTTGTGATGCAGAAAGAGATCCATTCAGCCCATCATATATGTGCCAGCCAAAAAGAGAAAAAAAAAGCTAGTTGATTATTTTAATCACTCTTTCCAGCACATGGTCTGTGGCTGTGCAGGTGACAGTACTTCAGATGCAGATCCACATACTTTTTAAATGAATGGAGTGTTTCAGCCTCAATCACCTACTTAGGCAGTGAATCTCAGATGCCCATGACTCGCTGGATGCAAAGGTTTTCCACCATGTCCCCTCTAACCCTTCTATCAATCACCTTAAATTTCTACCCTCAGTAATTGACCGCTTAGCGTGGGATATTCTGGTTCCCGGTGGCATATTTTCCTTCAGCGGAGGCAGCTTGCCATTGGCTGTCGGTTGAATCTTCCAATCCTGCCGATACCTACAGAGTTTAATGTGTTTAATTGCTGGGGCATCTGCAATGGGGGGGGGGGGGGGTGGGGGTCACCTTCAGCAGGACTGGAAGATCCTGTCAGTCGTAGCCTGAAAAGTCCTGGCCCAAGTATCCACCGTATCTAGGCCCCTCATAATTTAGTACACCTCAAATAGGTCACCCCTTAATCTTCTCTGTTCTAAAGAAAATAACCCTATCCTTTACAATCTCTCTTCACAGCTGCAATTTTCAAAGCTGGCAACATTCATATAAATCTCCTCTGCACTTACTCCACAGCAGTTATTTCCTTCTTGTAATGTACACAAAACTCTCGCTGTGGTCCAACCTGTGTTTTATACAGTTCCATCATTCGATCCCTGCTTTTGTATTCAATATCTCTCCCAATAAAGAAAAGCATTCTGACCACATTGACCATCTTGTTCATGTCCTGCCACTTTCAAGTACTTGTAGATTTGCACTCCAAGGTCTCTCATTTTCTTCACTGCTACCTACTCTACCATTACCACCAAGCATCAACCCTGATTCAATGAAGAAGGCATGCCTTGACCAACACCAAGCATATATAAAAATGGATTGTCCACCTGATGAAACGACAACACAGGACTAATTGTGTACCAAATAGAATAAGCAACCAATAAAAGGCAGTGCTATGCAATTCCACAACCAATGGATCAGATCTAAGCACTGCAGTCCTGCCACATCCAGTTGTGAATGGTAGTGGCCAATTAAACAACTCACCAGAGGAGGAGGAGGCTCCACAAATATCCTCACCCTTAATGAAGGAAGAGCGCAGCACATCACTGCTAAATATAAAGCTGAAGCATTCGCAAAATCTTCAGCCTGAAGTGCTGAGTGGATGATCCATCTTGACTTCCTCAGGACGTCACCAGCTTCACAGGTGTCAGCTAGTTTGAGTCACTTCATGTGCTACAAGGCAACTGTTGAAGGCACTAGATACTGCAAAAGCTATGGGCCCGAACAATATTCCAGCAATAGTCGCCTGTCATCCTCCTCCGCTCTAAAGAGAAAAGCCCTAGCTCCCTCAACCTTTCCTCATAAGACCTACCCTCCAAACCAGGCAGCATCCTGGTAAATCTCCTTTGCATTCTTTCCAATGCTTCCTCGTCCTTCTTATAGTGAGGTGACCAGAACTGCACACAATATTCCAAATGTGGTCTCACCAAGGTCCTGTACAGTTGCAGCATAACCCCACGGCTCTTAAACTCCAACCCCCTGTTAATAAACGCTAACACACTATAGGCCTTCTTCACGGCTCTATCCACTTGAGTGGCAACCTTCAGAGATCTGTGGATATGAACCTCAAGATCTCTCTGTTCCTCCACATTCCTCAGAACCCTGCCGTTGACCCTGTAATCCGCATTTAAATTTGTCCTCCCAAAATGAATCACCTCGCACTTATCAGGGTTAAACTCCATGTGCCATTTTTCAGCCCAGCTTTGCATCCTATCAATGTCTCTTTGCAGCCTACAACAGCCCTCCACCTCATCCACTACTCCACCAATCTTTGTGTCATCAGCAAATTTACTGACCCACCCTTCAGCCCCCTCCTCCAAGTCATTGATAAAAATCACAAATAGCAGAGGACCCAGCACTGATCCCCGTGGCACACCGCTGGTAACCGGTCTCCAGCCTGAAAATTTTCCATCCACCACCACCCTCTGTCTTCTATGAGATAGCCAGTTACTTATCCAATCGGCCAAATTTCCCTCTATCCCACACCTCCTTACTTTCTTCATGAGCCGACCGTGGAGAACCTTATCAAATGCCTTACTAAAATCCATGTATACGACATCAACTGCTCTACCGTCATCTACACACTTAGTTACCTCCTCAAAGAATTCAATCAAATTTGTGAGGCAAGACTTCCCCTTCACGAATCCATGTTGACTATCCCAAGTGTGCCTGGAACTCGCTGCCGGGGGAGGTAGTGGAAGCGGACACGGTACTGACTTTTAAGGGGTGTCTTGACAAGTACATGAATGAGATGGGAATAGAGGGATATGGTCCCCGGAAGCGTAGGGGGTTTTAGTTAAGTCGGGCAGCATGGTCGGTGCAGGCTTGGAGGGCCGAAGGGCCTGTTCCTGAGCTGTAATTTTCTTTGTTCTTTGTTTTTTGTACAACAGTTGTTTCAGGAGTTTGGTGTCAGATATATGAGCGACATGTCCTGACCAGTAGAGCAGGTTTTGAGTGATCAGCACCTCAATGCTGGGTATGCTAGCTTGGGAGAGGATGCTGCTGTTGGACTGCCTTTGTTGTCTTACTGGGGGGCAGTGTAACAGCATACCCATTTGCTGGCTCTTATGATTATGAATTGAACGCTTAGTAATCCTATGAAGTAGCAGTTCCAGTGCAGACCTAGAATACCTGTAATCTCAAAGTGTTGTCTCGATTGTCTGCTCTCGTCCAGACTCATTACCTGTAGCGATATTAGTTAAGGAGCATATTACCGCGGTGCAGAGGGTAGACAACTTAGAGGGGTCATGTACTGAGTCGCTGTGGGTGGAACTCAGAAACAGGAAGGGTGCAGTCACTATGCTGGGGGTGTACTACAGACCACCCAACAGCCCACGGGAAGTGGAGGAAAGGATATGTCAGGAGATTCTGGATAGGTGCAGAAAAAATAGGGTTGTTGTAGTGGGGGACTTTAATTTCCCTGGCACAGACTGGAAAGTGCTGAGAGCTGGGGGTCCGGACGGGGAGGAATTTGTAAAATGCGTACTGGAAGGTTCTTTGGAACAGTATGTAGATAGCCCGACTAGAGAGGGGGCTATACTGGACCTAGTTCTGGGAAATGAGCCCAGTCAGGTCGTCAAAGTTTCGGTAGGGGAACATGTGGCAAATAGTGACCACAACTCTGTTAACTTTAGGATAGTAATGGACAAGGATGAGTGCTGTCCTACGGGCAGGGTGCTAAATTGGGGGAAGGCTGACTATAGCCGGATTAGGCAGGAATTGGTGGATGTTGATTGGGAGAGGATGTTCGACGGTAAGTCCGCGTCTGGCATGTGGGAGTCTTTTAAGGAACTATTGATAAGGCTGCAGGGTAGGCATGTGCCTGTAAAAAGGAAAGATAGGAAAGGGAGGATTCGAGAGCCGTGGATAACCAGGGAAATTGAGGATCTGATTAAAATGAAAAGGGAGGCGTACGTTAAGTCCAGGCAACTGAAAACAGATGGAGCTCTGGAGGAATACAGAGAGAGTAGGAAAGAACTCAAACGGGGAGTTAGAAGGGCAAAAAGAGGTCACGAAATGTTCTTGGCAGGCAGGATTAAGGAGAATCCTAAGGCATTCTATTCATACGTTAGGAACAAAAGAGTTGTCAGGGAGAAAATCGGTCCTCTCAGGGACAAAGGAGGGGAATTATGCCTCGAACCCAAGGGAATAGGGGAGATCCTAAATGAATACTTTGCATCGGTATTCACGAAGGAGAGGGGCGTGTCAACCGGGAGTGTCTCGGAGGGAGGTGTTGACCCGTTAGAGAGAATCTCCATTACAAGAGAGGAAGTGTTAGGTTTTTTAGGGAACATTAAAACTGACAAAGCCCCAGGGCCTGATGGCATCTATCCTCGACTGCTCAGGGAGACGAGAGATGAAATTGCTGGGCCTCTGACGGAAATCTTTGTCGCTTCTTTGGACACGGGTGAGGTCCCTGAGGATTGGAGGATAGCGAATGTGGTCCCGTTGTTTAAGAAGGGTAGCAGGGATAACCCAGGAAATTATAGGCCGGTGAGCTTGACGTCCGTGGTAGGGAAGTTGTTGGAGAGGATTCTTAGAGACAGGATGTATGTGCATTTAGAACGGAACAATCTCATTAGTGACAGACAGCATGGTTTTGTAAGAGGGAGGTCGTGCCTTACAAATTTGGTGGAGTTTTTTGAGGAAGTGACAAAAACGATTGATGAAGGAAGGGCCGTGGATGTCGTCTATATGGATTTCAGTAAGGCATTTGACAAAGTCCCACATGGCAGGTTGGTTAAGAAGGTTAAGGCTCATGGGATACAAGGAGAAGTGGCTAGATGGGTGGAGAACTGGCTTGGCCATAGGAGACAGAGGTCGAAGGGTCTTTTTCCGGCTGGAGGTCTGTGACCAGTGGTGTTCCGCAGGGCTCTGTACTGGGACCTCTGCTATTTGTGATATATATGAATGATTTGGAAGAAGGTGTAACTGGTGTAATCAGCAAGTTTGCGGATGACACGAAGATGGCTGGACTTGCGGATAGCGAAGAGCATTGTCGGGCAATACAGCAGGATATAGATAGGCTGGAAAATTGGGCGGAGAGGTGGCAGATGGAGTTTAATCCGGATAAATGCGAAGTGATGCATTTTGGAAGAAATAATGTAGGGAGGAGTTATACAATAAATGGCAGAGTCATCAGGAGTATAGAAACACAGAGGGACCTAGGTGTGCAAGTCCACAAATCCTTGAAGGTGGCAACACAGGTGGAGAAGGTGGTGAAGAAGGCATATGGTATGCTTGCCTTTATAGGACGGGGTATAGAATATAAAAGCTGGAGTCTGATGATGCAGCTGTATAGAACGCTGGTTAGGCCACATTTGGAGTACTGCGTCCAGTTCTGGTCGCCGCACTACCAGAAGGACGTGGAGGCGTTGGAGAGAGTGCAGAGAAGGTTTACCAGGATGTTGCCTGGTATGGAGGGTCTTAGCTATGAGGAGAGATTGGGTAGACTGGGGTTGTTCTCCTTGGAAAGACGGAGAATGAGGGGAGATCTAATAGAGGTGTACAAGATTATGAAGGGTAAAGATAGGGTGAACAGTGGGAAGCTTTTACCCAGGTCGGAGGTGACGATCACGAGGGGTCACGGGCTCAAGCTGAGAGGGGCGAAGTATAACTCAGACATCAGAGGGACGTTTTTTACACAGAGGGTGGTGGGGGCCTGGAATGCGCTGCCAAGTAGGGTGGTGGAGGCAGGCACGCTGACATCATTTAAGACTTACCTGGATAGTCACATGAGCAGCCTGGGAATGGAGGGATACAAACGATTGGTCTAGTTGGACCAAGGAGCGGCACAGGCTTGGAGGGCCGAAGGGCCTGTTTCCTGTGCTGTACTGTTCTTTGTTCTTTGTTTGTTCTGTGTGACTGAGGTTGCATAATTTTCAGTTGCAGTTTATGTCCCATTTAAGACTATTTTTCTACTATGCCAATTTTGTTCTCAGTTATTTGATGTTTGCAGCAACATTTAAATTGGACACTCTGTTTGAGAATGAATAAATTGAATTTCCACAGAAAGGTTACATGACACATGTCATGTATCTTGGTCAAAATACAAGCATGTGTCAATGTGTGCACCATAATTGCAGGACTTGATTGCAATGTTTCCTGAAGTTTAATAATCCTGCCAAAGGAACACCTGTAGGGTGCTTAAGGGTTGCAACTAGTAACTGAGACAGCATTCTCTGCCTTCACATTGCAGAGCATTCTCTTGCCTATCATCCACCCAGGGTCTCACTTTATACTTCTTCACATGCAAACAAATGGTATCCTGCTGATTTTTTTTCCCATTTGACTTGCATGCACCAAGGGCAGAATTTTCCCATCCCACCTGCCACGGGAATTGTAGTGGGTGGGAAACGGTTCATGCAAAGGTCTGTTGACCTTGGCGGGATTTTCTGGTCTTGGGGGCGAGCATGGCTGAAAGATCCTGTCCCAGGTGTCTCGCATCGCAATCCTGCCTGGCATTCACCGCACCTTAACTTACAGCATTGTTTGAGAGCACTGACTGAAAGAACAGCAGGTGTGGGAAAGACAGAGCTGCTCCTCCAGGAACATATTCTCTTTCTACCAAGCTGATTGCTCCAGCTTCTCCAATCACAGGTTTATTCTCTCCCAATCTTGCTGCTCCTCCAGAGACAGGGGGCGATCTTGTGATCTCATCCCGCCCATTTTTCAGCAAAGTGAGGTTGTAAAATCAGGAGTGAGTGCAAAATTGGGAATTGCGCACATTTTTACTTACCATTCCCACCTTACAGCAGAGAGCAGCGATGCTGATTGGCTGTTGCGAGGAAGATTTGCAAAGGCACAGCCACTGCTTCCAGAAGGTGGTCTGCGGAGGAGCTGTTGTAAAGGGACAGTCATGCTGGTCTAAAACGTTTATGTCACTGGGTCCTTCCAGGCCACAAGCGGGGACCTCTGTGGGATCTCCCAGTTTGCCATCCACAGATGTGTCCGTGAGCTAACAGATGCCCTGTACGCCCAGGCTGAGCAGTATATTAACTTTGAACTGGGCCAGGCCCAGCACGAAACTTGGGCTGCAGGATTTGTCACCATAGTGGGAATGCCTAATGTACAGGGGGCAATTGACTGTACACACACATCACCCTGAGGTCCCCTGACTGGAACTCCCACTGGTTTGTGAACAGGAAGGGATTCCAGTCCCTTAAAATGCAGTTGCTGTGTGACCACAGGATGTACGTCGTACTTGTGTGTGCACGGCACCCAGGCTGCGTGTGTGCATGATAGTTTCATCCTGAGGAGCTCCGATATCCCAGAAGTATTCGAGGAGCAGCCCAGGCTGCAGGGATGCTCATGGGGGACATGGGATACCCGCTCAGAACTTGGCTGATGACGCGAGTGCAGAGGCCACTAAACGATGTGGAGATCCATTACAATAAGGTCCACGCAGCTAGCTGGTCAATTGTAGAGTGTGCCTGGACCACTCTGGCGGAGCCCTCCAGTACAGTTCCCTGACAGTGTCCACATTGTGGTGATCTGCTGTACGTTCCACAACTTGGCGCAGCAGTGAGGAGGCCTTTTGGAGGAGGAGGATTTGTGCGGAGTGATGACGAGACCGATGAGCGACCAGGCGATGGAGGACAGACGGGAAGGGAGGCCCTCATTGCTATCAGGTTCTCCAACTGGAGGTCATGTGGTACTAAATCACAGAATCACAGAATACCACAGTGCAGAAGAGGCCCTTCGGCCTATCAGGTCTGCACCGATGTATGAAAGGCCCTGATCTGCCCACCTAATCACACTTAGAAACACATTTCTCGAGGAGAACACTATAGAAATGATCCGTCAGAGTATAATCTTAAAGCTGGAAAACAACACCCCTCTCCTCCATATTTGCCCTAGTCAGTCTCCCGCACCATGGTGGCTATGTGGCAGACTGTGATGGTGCCCTGGTGCAAACAAGTCTGACTCCTACCTGAGGTCTGCATGCACGCTGGCACCTGGGTTGGGGTCATGAGCCAACATCGCAGGATACTGGGGTGGGTGGCTTGGAGGTTCTGGGGATGTCATGTCAGCTTCAGTGACTCAGTGGCCCAGCATGGCACCCAGAACTGGCACTGATTGTTTTGAGCACTTTGATTTTAAGTACAGTGACATGCAAACAACATGTGCCTGGATTAGGAGATTGAAATAGCCGGGTGATAACAATGTTCTGAGCCCCTCTGACTGAGGTTGGGGTATGGTCATCCCTGCTGGAGGATAATCAGAGAGATATTAGTCAGCTGTGGGCTGCAAATGCAGTTAGTTTTGTCATTAACAGCGCAATAACTCAGTGCTCATACTTAACTTGTACTTGTGAAACTTAACTGTGCCTCCTTCCCTCAACCGAGGTGGTACACTCCTTCATCAGTGTCCTCTTGGTGACTGTTGTGGGAAATTTGAAAAGGTGGCCAATTTATGTCAAAACGAACTTAGACTTTATTCAAAAAACTCGCAAATGGAAAAGTCTCTGTTCAAAAAACGTAACAAAATTTATTTAAAATATAAAGTCAAACAGGACAAACAAAACATAAATGTACGGCCGTTCTGGAGACCTTTCAAAGGGTTAAATAGCTCAGGTTCAGAGTTGTAAAACCTCTCCCTGAGATCTGGGCATTCAACCAAATTACAAGTCGGTTATAGGATTCTGTCAGCTATAATTCTGCCTCCCTTTGGCTCAGAATCAATTTTATTAAACAATTATACATCAATACACACTTTTGTCAGTTACTCTGGCCATTCACAATTTGCCACCCAGCACAATGCTTTTTTTTTGGTCCGTTTAATATGGATATCACCCTCTATCTTGGTAAAACTAACTTCCTGGTTGCTAGGCACCCACAGGTGCTGTCCACAGAGGTAAAAATGAACTTTTCCACCAGCACATTGCCAGATGAACAGGCACGTGAACCTTGGGCCCAAGGTACGTATCTATTCTGGACAATGAATGCCGCTATTCATAAAATTACAATATTTGTTCCACATATGCAACATTTCCTTTTTTTGCTATCTAAGGGATATTCACCCCCTGCTTCTAACCTTCTGACCCAAACCATTATACATTGCGGCATCTTCTTGGCCAAAGTGAACAATATATATTGAAATACATTCAATACTTTCATATATATATGTATATACTTTAAAATCATATTCATTTTGTTTCAATACTGCTCCTGCATTCTCATATGAGCAAACTGTCCATATTAACTTGTTATAAAGAATCATTTAACCCCTTCTCGCTATCCTATCTCCTCAAAGAGTATGGGGGCTAATTATTTTCACGCACCGGGCTGGGAGAATTGCGTGTGGGCCAATTCGAAGGATTCGCGCATCTCCCAGCGCCGATATCCAGTGCAGTTGGGACCACGCTGGAAACTAGCGGGACCAGCAGGTAAGTCATTTTAATCGTATTTTAATGTTATTTAAATGTTATTATCGGGCCTAGGACTGAAGTCCCCGGGCCCAGTAGCATCTCCCACCCTGCCAGTACGATTTCACTCCAGCGGCTTTTAGAGTAGCTCTCCATTTCTGGGGAACTAGCGGGAGACCCTGCTGAAGTGAAGGAGGGCAATCGGGGCCTCCCAGGGGTTACAGATAGTATGACATGAACCCAAGATCCCGGTTGAGGCAGTCCTCATGTGTGCGGAACTTGGCTATCAGTCTCTGCTCAGCGACTCTGCGTTGTCGTGTGTCGTGAAGGCTGCCTTGGAGAACGCTTACCAGAAGATCAGAGGCCGAATGCCCGTGACCGCTGAAGTGTTCCCCAACAGGAAGAGAACACTCTTGCCTGGTGATTATCGAGCGGTGTTCATTCATCCATTGTCGTAGCGCCTGCATGGTCTCCCCAATGTACCATGCCTTGGGACATCCTTTCCTGCTGTTCCGCACACATGAGGACGGCCTCAACCGGGATCTTGGGTTCATGTCACACTATATGTAACCCCCACGACTTGCTTGGGCTTGCAAAATCTCACTAACTGTCCTGGCTGGAGACAATACACATCTCTTTAACCTGTGCTTCACCCTCTCTCCACTCACATTGTCTGTACCTTTAAGACTTGATTACCTGTAAAGACTCGCATTCCAACCATTATTCTGTAAATTGAGTTTGTGTCTTTATATGCCCTGTTTGTGAATAGAACTCCCACTCACCTGATGAAGGGGCAGTGCTCCGAAAGCTAGTGCCTTGTGCTACCAAATAGACCTGTTGGACTTTAATCTGGTGTTGTGAGACTTCTTACAGGTGAAGTTCCAGAGGACTGGAGGATAGCCAATGTTGTTCCATTGTTTAAGAAGGGCAGCAGGGTCAATGCAGGAAATTATAGGTCAGAGAGCCTTACGTCAGTGGCAGGGAAATTATTGGAAAAGATTCTAGGGACAGGATTTACTCACATTTGGAAACAAATGGACTTATTAGTGAGAGCATGGTTTTGTGAAGGAGAGGTCGTGCCTCACGACTTGATCAGGTTTTTTGAGGAAGTGACGAAGATGGTAGATGAGGGAAAGGCAGTGGATGTTGACAAGGTACCTCATGGGCGACTGGTACGAACGGTGAAGTCACACAGGATCAGAGGAGAGATGGCAAGATGGATACAGTTTACCCCAGTCCAACGCCGGCATCTCCACATCATGACTTCACCTGTAGCTAATGAGGATACAAAGATTTCTGTCAAAGCCCCAGCAATTTCCGTGTTTGCCTCCCTCAGTATTCTGTGGTAGAGCTCATCAGGCCCTCTGGACTTATCTACTTTAATGCTTTTTCAGACGGCCAATACCACCTCCTTTTTGATATTGACAGGGTAAATGCATAGAGTTGCAGGAATAGGACCTGGGTGGGATTGTGGTAAGTGCAGACTTGATGGGATGAATCTCCACCTTTTGTACTGTAGTGTTCTATGATTCTCTCTCCGCCCCACTCTCCCCCTCTCTATGCCCCTGCTCTCCCTCTCTCTCTATCTCTCCCACTTTCCCTCTCTCTCGATCCCCCACCATCTCTGGTATCTCACCCCTACCACTTCTGTTTATCTCTTCCCCCACTCTCTCTATATCTCCCCCCCCCCCCCCGCCGACTCTCTCTATTCCCTCTGCTCTCTGTCCCCCCATCTCTCTTTCACTCCCTGTCCTTTTTCTATCACTCCACCACTCTCTATTGCTATCTCTTTCCCCCACTCTTTCTCTCTTTCGCCCCCAGTCTCTCGCAATCTCGCCTGCACTTGCTGTCTTCCCACTCTCTGTTTCTCCCCATTCTCTCTCTCTCCTCCCAACTCTCAATCTTGCTCCCCCAACTCTTTCCCTTTCCCCCACACACTCTCTACCCCCACTCTCTCCCATCCTAAGCCACTCTCTCCCCCTCTCTCTCTTCCCCCTCTCTCCCCCATTCTCTTCCAGCTTTCTCTCCCCCCACTCACGCCCTCTCTCCCCACATTCTCTTTCTCTCCCTCCACTCTTTCTTCTTTCCTTCCCCAACACTCCCCTCCCTCCATTCTCTCTGCCCATGTTTTCTCCCCCCCAAAACTCTCTCCCCCACCTCTCTCTATCCCCCCACTCTTACCCCACTCCCTCTCCCCCCACTCTCCCTCACCCTATTCTCTCTCTCCTCCCCTCGCTTTCTCTCTCCCACACTCGCCCAACTCTCTCTCTACCCTCACTCTCTCTCTCTCCCCCAGTCTCTTTGTCCACTTACTCTCCCCTCCTCTCTCCCCACTCTATTCCTCTCTGTCACACACCATTCTCTCTCTCCCCCGATTCTCTCTCTCCCCCGATTCTCTCACTCCCCCCACTCTGGCCAGAATTTTACCACTTTTTGTCTCAGTGCTGGGCAGGTGTGTAACTGGGAGAGTTTCAGATCCGTTTTTGGGCGTGTTTTCCTGTGTCAGTAAAATGGCGCCGGTTGTGAAAACCAGCGCCAATTGCGCTATTTGCTTTCCGATCTTCAATTTCTGGGCGTGACACGGTTGTAAAAATACCGCCCTCTATCTCTCCCCCACACTCTATCTCCCTCTCCCCCACTCTCTCTTTCTCCCTGCGCACACTGTCCCCCACAACTCTCTCTCCCCCCACTCTCTTTCTCCATTCTCTCTCACCCCCATTCATTCTCCCCTCCCACACACTCTCTCCAAACACACTCTCTCCCCTCCCCACCCTCTCACTCCCTCAACTCTCTCTCCCCCCCAGTCTTTCTCCCGCCCCCCCAACTCTCTCTCTCCCCTCCCCACACATTCTCTCCCGATCCCATGCTCTCCCCCCCCCCCCCACCAACTCTCTCCACCCTCTCTCTTGCTTTACTCTCTCTCCCCACACTCTCTCTCACACCCCATTCGCTCTCTCCCTCTCTCTCTGCCCTCCCACACTCTCTCTCTCACGTGATTCAATGCATACAAAGTGGCAAAGATTAGTGGGAACCTAGAGGATTGGGAAATCTTTAAAGGTCAGCAAAAAGCCACGAAAAAAGCTATAAAGAAAGGTAAAATGGATTGTGAGAGTAATCTAGCTCGGAATATAAAAACAGATAGCAAAAGTTTCCACAAATATATAAAACGAAAAAGAGTGGCCAAAGTAAACATTGGTCCTTTAGAGGATGAGAAAGAGGATGGAATAACTGGAAATGAGAAAATGGCTGAAGCATTGAACAGGTATTTTGTGTCAGTCTTCACAGTGGAAGACACAAATAACATGCCAAAAATTGATGACAGGAAGGCTATGGCAGGTGAGAACCTAGAAACTATCATTATGAAAGAGGTAGTGTTGGGCAGTTAATGGGGCGAAAGGTAGACCAGTCTCCTGGTCCTGATGGAATGCATCCCAGGGTACTAAAAGAGATGGCAGGAGAAATAACAAATGCACTAGTGATAATTTACCAAAATTCGCTGGACTCGGGTGGTTCCCGCAGATTGGAAAAGAGCAAATGTGACGCCACTGTTTAAAAAAGGAGGTAGACAAAAGGCAGGTAACTATAGGCCGGTTAGTTTAACTTCTGTAGTCGGGAAAATGCTTGAATCTATCATCAAGGAAGAAATAGCGAGACATCTGGATAACAATTGTCCCATTGGTAAGATGCAGCGTGGGTTCATGAAGGGAAGGTCATGTTTGACTAATTTGGTGGAGTTCTTTGAGAACATTACATGTGCAGTGGACAATGGGGAACCTGTGGATGTGGTTTTTCTGGATTTCCAGAAGGCATTTGACAAAGTGCCACACCAAAGACTGCTACATAAGATAAAGGTACACATTGTCACGGGTAATGTATTAGCATGGATAGAGGATTGATTAACGAACAGAAAGCAAAGAGTGGGGGTAAATGGGTGTTTTTCTGGTTGGCGATCAGTGACTAGTGGTGTGCCTCAGGAATCAGTGTTGAGACCGCAATTGTTTCTGACTTATATAGATGATTTGGAGTTGGGGCCCAAGTGTAGTGTGTCAAAATTCGCAGATGAAACTAAGATGGGTGGCAGAGCAAAGTGTGCAGAGGACACTGAAAATCTGCAAAGGGATATAGGGAGTCTCAGTGAGTGGGCAAGGGTCTGGCAGATGGAGTAATGTTGGTAAATGTGAGGTCATCCATTTTGATAGGAATAACAGCAAAATGGACTATTATTTAAATGGTAAAAAATTGCAGCATTCTGCTGTGCAGAGGGACCTGGTGTCCTCGTGCAGGTATCTCGAGGAGTTGGTTTGCAGGTGCAGCAGGTAATTAAGAAGAGGGATGGAGTTTAAAAACAGCAAGGTTATGTTGCAGCTGTATAGGGTGCTGGTGAGGCCACACCTGGAGTACTGTGTACAGTTTTGGTCTCCTTACTTGAGAAGGGATATACTGGCACTGGAGGGGGTGCAGAGGAGATTCACTAGGTTGATTCTGGAGTTGAGAGGGTTGGCTTATGAGGAGAGACTGAGTAGACTGGGGTTATACTCATTGGAATTCAGAAGAATGAGGGGAGATCTTATAGAAACATATAAGATTATGAAGGGAATAGATAAGATAGAAGCAGGGAAGTTGTTTCCACTGGCGGGTGAAACTAGAACTAGGGGGCATCGCCTCAAAATAATGGGAAGCAGGTTTCGGACTGAGTTGAGGAGGAAGTTCTTCACACAAAGGGTTGTGTATCTGTGGAATTCCCTGCACAGTGAAGCAGTTGAGGCTACCTCATTGAATGTTTTTAAGGCAAGGATAGATAAATTTTTGAACAGTAAAGGAATTAAGGGTTATGGTGAGCGAGCAGGTAAGTGGAGCTGAGTCCACGAAAAGATCAGCCATGATCTTTTTGAATGGCAGAGCAGGCTCGAGGGGCCAGATAGCCTATTCCCGCTCCTAGTTTTTATGTTCTTCTTCTCTTTCTCCTCCCCATTTTCTCACTCCCTCAACTCTCTCTCTTTCCCACTCTTTCTTCCTTCCCCCCCCAACTCTCTCTCTCCCCTCCACACCATAAGACATAGGAGCAGAATTAAGCCACTCAGCCTATTGAGTCTGCTCCGCCGTTCAATCATGGCTGATATTTTCCTCATCCCCATTCTCTTGCTTTTTCCCCATAACCCCTGATCCCCTTATTAATCAAGAACCTATCTAGCTCTGTCTTAAAGACGCTCAATGACCTGGCCTCCACAGCCTTCTGTGGCAAAGCGTTCCACAGATTCACCACTCTGGCTGAAGAAATTCCTCCTATAGAAACACAGAGGGACCTGGGTGTGCAAGTCCACAAATCCTTGAAGGTGGCAACACAGGTGGAGAAGGTGGTGAAGAAGGCATTATGGTATGCTTGCCTTTATAGGATGGGGTATAGAGTATAAAAGCTGGAGTATGATGATGCAGCTGTATAGAACGCTGGTGAGGCCACATTTGGAGTACTGTGTCCAGTTCTGGTCGCCGCACTACCAGAAGGACGTGGAGGTGTTGGAGAGAGTGCAGAGAAGGTTTACCAGGATGTTGCCTGGTATGGAGGGTCTTAGCTATGAAGAGAGATTGGGTAAACTGGGCTTGTTCTCCCTGGAAAGACGGAGAATGAGGGGAGACCTAATAGAGGTGTACAAAATTATGAAGGGCATAGATAGGGTGAACAGTGGGATGCTTTTTCCCAGGTCGGAGGTGACAATCACGTGGAGTCACGGGCTCAAGGTGAGAGGGGCGAAGTATAACTCAGATATTAGAGGGATGGTTTTTATACAGAGGGTGGTGGGGGCCTGGAATGCGCTGCCAAGTAGGGTGGTGGAGGCAGACACGCTGACATCGTTTAAGTCTTACGTGGATAGTCACATGAGCAGCCTGGGAATGGAGGGATACAAACGATTGGTCTAGTTGGAGCAATGAGCGGCACATGCTTGGAGGGGCGAAGGGCCTGTTTCCTGTGCTGTACTGTTCTTTGTTCTTTAACAGTACTGAAGACTTGTGCTCCAAAGCTTGCTATGCCCTTATACTGTTCCATTATAGCTACAACACTGGCATCAACCCAGTAATGTGGAAAATTGTCCAGAAATGTCCTATACACAAGAAACAGGACAAATCCAACCCTTCAATTACCGCCCTTTTGGTCATCAGCAAAGTGATGGAAAAGGTCATCACTAATGCTATCAAGCAGCACTTACTCAGCAATAGCTGATCATGGATGCTCAGTTTGGCTTTCACCAGGGTCACTCAACTCCCGACCTCATTGCAGCCTTGGTTCAAATTGAATGCCAGAGGTGAGGTGAGAGTAGCTGCCCTTGACATCAAAGCAGCATTTGACCAAGTATGATATCAAGGAGCCCCAGCAAAACTAGAGTCTCAGCCTCTGTCTTTCCAGTGAAAATAATCCTAGTTTATTCAACCTCTTCTCAAAGCCAACATCTCGAATCCAGGCAACATCCTGGTGAACCTTTGAACTCTCTCCAAAGCTTCCATGTCCTTCGAGTAGTGTGGTGATCAGAACTGTCTGTAATACTCCAAATGTGGCCTAATCAAGAATATGAAGACATTCTTTATTACCTGTTGTACGTGCACTCTTACTTTCTGAAACTAATGCATGAAAGCATCAATGTCTGCTGAGTATCCACCTCTCTCAATTTACACCCATTCAAATAACAATCTGTCTTCCTGCCACTGAAGTGGAGAACCTCATATTTATCCACATTATACTGCATCTGCTATTCATATGTCCACTCACCCATCTGTCCAAATCACGTGAAGCATCTCTGCTTCCTCCTCACATCTAACCCTCCCACCCAACTTCGTATCATCTTCAAATTTGGTGATAATACATTTTGTCCCTCACCTCGTTGGCGCAGTCATTGCTTCCAGAAGTTGGACCTTAGGAAGACACCCTCCATGTTCAAATGAAGACAAGCGTCCAGCAGTGGGCAGCAGCATGGTGATGCTGATTGGCTGTCGCGGGGAAGATTTGCATCGGTGCAGTCACTGTTAAAAGAGAGTGGTTTGTGGAGGAGCTGTTGTCAAGAGACAGGTAAACCCCAAACACTACAGTGTTTCCCTCCCTACCACCTCCTCGAACCAAAAAAAAAGTAATCCTGAGCACTACAAGCCAGGGAAAGGTGAGTTGGATTCTGTTATCCCTTTAATTGTAAAAGGGCAGTATGGCAGTGGTATGCTCCTCCTGCCAGATGTGGGAAATCAGGGAGCCATCTAGTCTCCCTAACAACTTTGTTTGCAAGAAGTGTGTCCAGCTTCAGCTTCTCACAGACCGCATTGTTCGGTTGGAGCAGCAGCTGGACGCAGTGCGGAGCGTACAGGGACAGAGAGTGTGATAGACACCAGTTACAGGGAAGTTGTCACACCACATGTTCAGTTAGGTAGATGGGTGACTACCAGGAGAAGTAGGCAGGTAATGCAGGAGTCTCCTGTGGCTATTCCCCTTTCAAACAGGTGTACCATTTTGGATACTGTTGAGGGAGAAAGCTTCTTGGGAAAATGCCAGCAGCTGCCAGGCCTATGGCACCACACCTGGTCCTGCTGTAGAGCAGGATTGAGCAAAGAGCAAGTGAGTAGTAGTAATAGGGGACTCGCTAGTTAGAGGCGTAGACAGGCATTTCTGTGGCCGTGATCAAGACTCTAGGATGGTTTGTTGCCTCCTTGGTGCCAGAGTCAAGGACGTCTCTGCAGTTGTAGGACATTCTTAAGGGGCAGGGTGAGCAGCCAGAGGTCGTTGTACGCATTGGTACCAATGACATAGGGAGGAGAAGGGATGAGGTTCTGAAGTGTGAATATAGAGATTTAGGCAGAAGGCTAAAGTGCAGGACCTCGAGAGTAGTGATTTCTGGACTACTGCTGGTGCCATGTGTTAATGAAAGTAGGAATAGGAAGATTAGACAGATGAATGTGTGGCTTGAGAGCCGGTGCAGGAAACAAGGATTTAGATTTGTGAATCATTGGGATCTCTTCCAGGGCAGGGATGACCAAGAGGGACGGGTTACACCTGAATTGGAAGGGGACTAATATCCTGGCGGGGAGATTTGCTAAAGCCACTCCGGAGGGTTTAAACTAGTTTGGCAGGGGGTTGGGACCCAAAGCACTAGGGAGACAGAAGAGAAGGTTGAGGACAGCACGAAAGTTAAAGAGAGCACATTAAATAGTAAAGGCAGTGTCAGTAATCCTAGCACTAGACAGGTCCGGCAAAAGCAAAGCAGAAAGCAAGAGAAGTCCAGATTAAACTGCATTTATTTCAATGCAAGAGGCCTGATGGGCAAGGCAGATGAACTCGCATGTTCCAGGGTACAGGTGGGGAAGATAGAACAGGAGGGGAGGGGAGTTGCATTTTTGACTGAGAAATAAGAAGGGGGAGATCACTTTGATAGGATTGTACTATGGGCCCCCAAATAGTCAGTGGGAAATTGAGGAACAACTATTTAAGGAGATTACAGATAGCTCCAAGAAAAATAGGGTGGTAATAGTCGGGGACTTTAACTTTCCCAACGTTGACTGGGGCAGTCAGAATATCAGAGGCTTGAATGGAGAAAACTTTGTTGCATGTATTCAGGAGAAATGTCTCTTTCAGTATGTGGATGGCCCAACTAGGGAGGGGGCAAAATTGACATCCTCTTAGGAAATAAGGAAGGGCAGGTGAAAGAAATGTTAGTGAGGGATCACTTTGGGACCATAGACATAGACACATAGAAAACTACAGCACAAAACAGGCCCTTCGGCCCCACAAGTTGTGCCGAACATATCCCTACCTTCTAGGCCTACCTATAACCCTCCATCCTATTAAGTCCCATGTACTCATCCAGGAGTCTCTTAAAAGACCCAATTGAGTTTGCCTCCACCACCACTGACGGCAGCCGATTCCACTCGCCCACCACCCTCTGTGTGAAAAACTCACCCTAACATTTCCCCTGTACCTACCCCCCAGCACCTTAAACCTGTGCCCTCTCATAGCAGCCATTTCCACCCTGGGAAAAAGCCTCTGAGAGTCCACCCGATCTATGCCTCTCAACATCTTATATACCTCTACTAGGTCTCCTCTCATCCTACGTCTCTCCAAGGAGAAAAGACCGAGCTCTCTCAGCCTATCCTCATAAGGAATGCCACTCAATCCAGACAACATCATTGTAAATCTCCTCTGCGCCTTTTCAATCTTTTCCACATCCTTCCTGTCATGAGGCGACCAGAACTGAGCACAGTACTCCAAGTGGGGTCTGACGAGGGTCTTATATAGCTGCATCATTATCCCCGGACTCCTAAACTCAATCCCTCAATTGATAAAGGCCAGCACACCATACGCCTCCTTAACCACCTCCTCCACCTGCGGGGCCGATTTTAGAGTCCTATGGACCTGGACCCCAAGGTCCTTCTGATCCTCTGCAGTATTAAGAGTCTTTCCCTTTATATTGTACTCCTTCATCCCATTTGACCTGCCAAAATGGACCACGACGCATTTATCTGGGTTGAAGTCCATCTGCCACTTGTCCGCCCAGTCTTGCATCCTATCTATGTCCCTCTGTAACTTCTGACATCCCTTGAGACTATCTACAACCCCACCAAGCTTCGTGTCGTCGGCAAACTTACCAACCCATCCCTCCACTTCCTCATCCAGGTCATTTATGAAAATGACAAACAGCAAGGGTCCCAGAACAGATCCCTGGGGCACACCACTGGTGACCGACCTCCATTTAGAAAAAGAGCCATCTATACCCACTCTCTGCCTCCTTTGGGCAAGCCAGTTCTGGATCCACAGGGCAGCAGCCCCTTGGATCCCATGCCCTCTCACTTTTTCTGGAAGCCTTGCATGGGGGACCTTATCGAACGCCTTGCTAAAATCCATATAAACCACATCTACCGCTTTCCGTTCGTCAATGTGTTTAGTCACATTTTCGTAGAATTCCACCAGGCTCGTAAGGCACGATCTGCCTTTGACAAAGCCATGCTGAGTATTCTTGAGCATACTAAAGCTCTCTAAATGCTCATAAATCTTGTCCCTCAGGATCTTCTCCATCAGCTTACCAACCACTGAGGTTAGACTCACCGGTCGGTAATTTCCTGGGCTATCCCTATTCTTGAAAATAGGAACCACATCCGCAATCCTCCGGCACCTCTCCAGTCTCCATCGACGACGCAAAGATCATCGCCAGAGGCTCTGCAATCTCTTCCCTTGTCTCCCACAGTAACCTGGGGTACATCCCATCCGGACCCGGCGACTTATCTATCTTGATGCCATTCAAAGATTCCAGCACAACCTCTTTGTTAAAGTCCACATACTCAATCTTTTCAGTCCACTGCAAGCCCACAGTACATCCACCCATGTCCTTCTCCTCTGTGAAAACGGTGGCAAAATACTCATTAAGCACCTCTGCCATTTCTACTGGTCATGATGTGGAGATGCCGGCGTTGGACTGGGCTCACCTGAAGAAGGGGCTTGGAGCTCCGAAAGCTTGTGTGGCTTTTGCTACCAAATAAACCTGTTGGACTTTAACGTGGTGTTGTTAAACTTCTTACTCTATTTCTACTGGTTCCAGACTGATTTTCCCGCCTTCACCTTTTATAGGCCCTATTCCTTCACGTCTCATCCTTTTACTCTTCACATATTTATAGAACGCCTTAGGGTTTTCCTTAATTCTACTTGCCAAGGCCTTCTCATGACCCCTTCTGGCTCTCCTAATTTCCTTCTTTAGTCCCTTCCTACAAGCCGTATACTCATCTAGATCCCTATCTTCACCAAGCTCTCTGAACCTTTTGTACGCTTTCCTTTTCTTCTCGACTAGGTCCCGCACAGCTTTCGTGCACCACGGTTCCTTTAATCTACCAACTCCTCCCTGTCTGCTCGGAACATTGTCCTGTAGAACCCTGGACAGACATTCCTTGAAAAACTGCCACCTCTCTTCAGTAGATTTCCCCGAGAATACCTCCTTCCAATTTACTCCTCTAATTTGCTGCCTTATGTCTTCATATTTCCCCTTACTCCATATAAACGCTTTCCTAGCTTGCCTGATCCTCTCTTTTTCCAATGCAAGCAGAAAGGAAATAGAGTTATGATCGCTATCCCCAAGATGCTCTCCCACTGAGAGATCTGACACCTGTCCAGGCTCATTGGTCAGTATCAGATCAAGTACAGCCTCTCCTCTTGTAGGCTTGTCCACATGCTGTGTCAGGAAACCCTCCTGAACACACCTAACGAACTCCTCCCCATCCAATCCTCTTACCCTAGGGATATTCCAATCTATGTTTGGGAAATTAAAGTCTCCCATCACAACAACTCTACTATTATTGCAACTCTCCAGGATCTGTTTCCTAGCTGCTCCTCCACCTCCCTGTTACTATGGGCGGCCTATAGAAAACTCCCAGCAAAGTGATCGATCCCTTCCCACTCCGAACTTCCACCCACTCTCTCTCTGTAGACAATCCCTCCACAGCATACACCTTCTCTACAGCTCTACACTATTCCTGATCAGCAGTGCCACTCCACCCCCTCTCTTGCCTCTCTCCCTGTCCTTCCTGAAACATCTGAATCCCGGCACCTGTAGTATCCAGTCCTGTCCCTGAGACATCCAAGTCTCCGTAATGGCCACCACATCACACTTCCAGGCATCGATCCACGCTCTGAGCTCATCCCCTTTCATAGAACCCCTACAGTGCAGAAGGAGGCCATTTGGCCCATCGAGTCTGCACCGACCACAATCCCACCCAGGCCCTACCCCCACATATTTACCTGCTAATCCCTCTAACCTACGCATCTCAGGACTCTAAGGGGCAATTTTTAACCTGGCCAATCAACCTAACCCGCACATCTTTGGACTGTGGGAGGAAACCGGAGCACCCGGAGGAAACCCACGCAGACACGAGAAGAATGTGCAAACTCCACACAGACAGTGTGCAAACTGTCCACAGAGAATGTGCAAACTCCACACAGACACTTTATTCACTACACTCCTGGCATTCAAGTAAACACATCTCAATCCTTTTGTCTGAGCTCTCCCCTTCTCTATCCCCCGTCCATCTTCCCTCTTGCACCGTCCATAATCCTTCTCTGTGATCTAACTTCCTTGCTCCCAGTCACCTCGTCTCGATCCCCTCCCCCCAACCTATCTAGTTTAAACTCTCCCCAGTTGCCTTAGCCAACCTTCCCGCCAGGATATTTGTCCCCGTGGGATTCAAGTGCCACCCGTTTTTTGTGTACAGGTCACACCTGCCCCTAAAGAGGTCCCAATGGTCCAGGAACCTGAATCCCTGCCCCCTGCACCAGTCCCTCAGCCACACATTCATCCTCCACCTCACTCCATTCCTGCCCTCACCCTCCCGTGTAACAGGTAGCAATCCTGAGATTACTACCTTTGCGTTCCTCCTTCTCCGCTGTCTCCCTAATTCCCTCTACTCTCTTTTCATGACTCTTTCCCCCTTCCTTCCCACATCAGCGGTACCAATATGTACCGCTACCTCTGGCTCCTCTCCCTCCCCCGTCAGGATTTCTGGGAGTCGACCAGCGACATCCTGGATCCCGGCCCCAGGGAGGCAGACCACCATGCGAGACCCCCGCCCGCCTCCGCAAAAACGCCTGTTTGACCCCCTTACTGTCGAATCCCCGATTAACACTGCCTTCCTCCTCTTTTCCTTAGCCCTCTGAGTTACAGGGCCAGACTCCACTCCGGAGACACGGCCACTGCAGCTTCCCCCAGGCGGGCTGTCCCCCCCAGCTGTACTCAGGCAGGAGTACTTGTTGTGTAGGGGCACATCCACCGGGGTGCTCTCAATCACCCGAGCTTTACCCTTCCTGGCCGTCACCCACTTGGCCTCCACCCGTGGCCCTGGTGTGACCACCTGATGATAGCTCTTGTCTATCACCTCCTCATTCTCCCTTAACAGCCTAAGATCCTCGAGCTGCAGTTCCAGCTCCGTAACAAGGTCCCTCAGGAACCGCAGCTCGACACACCCCTCACAGCTGTGGATGTCCGGGAGGCCAGGTGCCTCCAGGACCTCCCACATCCTACACTGGGAACAACACACTGGCTTCACACTCATATTTGCCCCTTTATACCAAGGTCAGTTTTTTTCATTCTTGTTTACTTTTCTCTGACCCCTGCTCGCCCTGTCCCCCGAAGCCCTGTGAGCCAAAGCCCTTATAGCTCACACTCTGCTTCCCACACACTCCGCTGCCTGCTCCCGACGCTGCCCGCTGTATATTGCAGACTACCTTTTATACTTCGCATGCTTAAAAAACCCTTCCCAGACTCCTTAGCAGCCCACTTCCGGTTTTCAGTTTAGAATTAAGAAAAACACTACTACAAAAATAAAGGCAAAAAGAACACACTAACTGACGAAATAAATAAATAAATCTCTCACCAGCACTCCTGCCACAAATCACTCCCCCTCTGCTTGCTCCAGTGGAACAATGACCAGTGGCCATAATTCCATTAGTTTCAAGATAGCTATGGAGAATGATACATCTGGCACAAAAGTTAAAATTCTAAATTGGAACAAGGCCAATTTTGATGATATTGGACAGGAACTTTCAAAATTTGATTGCGGGAATCTGTTGGCAGGCAAAGGGACCTCTGGCAAGTGGGAGGCTTTCAGACATTTCCTAACCAGGGTTCAGGGCAAACGCATTCTGTTTAGGGTGAAAGGCAAGGTTGGTAGAAGGAGGGAACCCTGGATGACTCGAGATATTGAGGCCCTGGTGAAGAAGAAGAAGGAGTCATCTGACATGCATAGCCAGCTGGGATCAAGTGGATCCCTTGGAAGAGAATAGAGGTTGTCAGAGTAGAGTTAAGAGAGACATCAGGTGGGCAAGAAGGGGACACAAGATTGCTTTGGCAGATAAGGCAAAGGAGAATCCAAAGAGCTTCTGCAAATACATAAAGGGCAAAGGAGTAACTCGGGAGAGAGTAGGGCCTCTATGTGTGGATCCACAAGAGGTAGGTAAGATTCTAAATGAATATTTCTCATCTGTATTTACTGTTGAGAAAGGCATGAATGTTAGGGAACTTGGGGAAATAGATAGCGATGTCTTGAGGAGTGTACATATTACATGGACTTTAGCAAGGCGTTTGACAAGGAACCGCATGGTAGATTGCTGCATAAGGTTAAATCTCATGGGATCCAGGGTGAGATAGCCAACTGGATACAAAATTGGCTTGATGACAGGAGACAGAGGATGGTTGTCGAGGGTTTGTTTTTAAACTAGAGGCCTGTAACCAGCGGTGTGCCTCAGGGATCGGTGCTTGGTCCTCTGTTATTTGTCATTTATGTTAATGATTTGGATGAGAAGTTTGCAGATGACACCAGAATTGGTGGCACAGTGGACAATGAAAAGGTTGTCTCGGATTGCAACGAGATCTTGATCAATTGGGCAAGTGGGCTGATGAATGGCAAATGGAGTTTAATTCAGATAAATGCGAGGTGATGCATTTTGGTAGGTTGAACCAGGGCAGGACTTACTCAGAGAATGGTAGGGCATTGGGGAGAGTTACAGAAGAAAGAGATATAGGGGTACAAGTTCATAGCTCCTTGAAAGTGGAGTTACAGATGGACAGGGTGGTGAAGAAAGCATTCGGTATGCTTGGTTTCATTGGTCAGAACATTGAATACAGGAGTTGGGACGTCTTGTTGAAGTTGTACAAGACATTGGTAAGGCCACACTTGGAATACTGTGTGGAGAAATGGTCACCCTATTATAGAAAGGATATTATTAAACTGGAAAGAGTGCAGAAAAGATTTACTAGAATACTACCGGGACTTGATAGTTTGAGCTATAAGGAGAGGCTGTAGACTGGGACTTTTTCCCTGGAGTGTAGGAGGCTTATGGGTGATCTTATAGAGGTGTATAAAATAATGAGGGGCATAGATGAGGTAGATAGTCAACATCTTTTCCCAAAGGTAGTGGAGTTTAAAACTAGATCTACAAATATACAATATACAAATATTTGGATAGACAGGGACTTATTAGGGAGGGTCAGCATGGTTTTGTGCGTGGTAGGTCATGTTTGACCAATCTATTAGAGTTTTTCGAGGAGGTTACCAGGAAAGTGGATGAAGGGAAGGCGGTGGATGTTGTCTACCTGGATTTCAGCAAGGCCGTTGACAAGGTCCCTCATGGGAGACGAGTTAGGAAGGTTCAGTCGCAAGGTATACATGGGGAGGTAGTAAATTGGGTTAGACACTGGCTCAATGGAAGAAGCCAGAGAGTGGTTGTGGAGGATTGCTTCTCTGAGTGGAGGCCTGTGACTAGTGGTGTGCCGCAGGGATTGGTGTTGGGTCCATTGTTGTTTGTCATCTATATCAATGATCTGGATGATAATGTGGTCAATTGGATCAGCAAGTTTGCTGATGATACAAAGATTGGAGGTGTAGTGGACAGTGAGGAAGGTTTTCAAAGCTTGCAGAGGGATTTGGACCAACTAGAAAAATGGGCTGAAAAATGGCAAATGGAATTTAACGCAGACAAGTGTGAGATATTGCACATTGGAAGGACAAACCAAAGTAGAACGTACAGGGTAAATGGTAGGACTCTGAAGAGTGCAGTTGAACAGAGGGATCTGGGAATACAGGTACAGAATTCCCTAAAAGTGACGTCACAGGTGGATACGGTCGTAAAGAGTGCCTTTGGTACATTGGCCTTTATAAATCGGCGTATCGAGTATAAAAGTTGGAGTGTTATGGTACGGTTATATAAGGCATTGGTGAGGCCGAATTTGGAGTATTGTGTACAGTTTTGGTCACCTAGTTACAGGAAGGATGTAAATAAGGTTGAAAGAGTGCAGAGAAGGTTCACAAGGATGTTGCCGGGACTTGAGAAGCTGAGTTACAGAGAGAGATTGAATAGGTTGGGACTTTATTCCCTGGAGCGTAGAAGATTGAGGGGAGATTTGATAGAGGTGTATAAGATTTTGATGGGTATAGATAGGGTGAATGCCAGCAGGCTTTTTCCGCTGAGGCTAGGGGAGAAAAAAACCAGAGGGCATGGGTTAAGGGTGAAAGGAGAAAAGTTTAAAGGGAATATTAGGGGGGGCTTCTTCACGCAGAGAGTGGTGGGAGTGTGGAATGAGCTGCCGGATAAAGTGGTAAATGCTTTTAACATTTTTAACATTTTTAAACACTTTTAACATTTAAGAAAAACTTGGACGGGTTCGTGGATGAGAGCGGTGTGGAGGGATATGGTCCAAGCGCAGGTCAGTGGGACAAGGCAAAAAATGGTTTGGCACAGACAAGAAGGGCCAAAAGGCCTGTTTCTAAGCTGTAATTTTCTATGGTTCTATGGTTCTCGAGGGCATAGGTTTAAGGTGAGAAGGGAGAGACACAAAAGTGTCCAGAGGGGCAAATCTTTCACAGAGGGTGTTGGGTGATTGGAATAAGCTGCCAGAGGTATTAATGGAGGGTGTTACGAAGGGGAGGTTGAACTTCTCTCTGAGAACTAACACTCAATCACTCAAAGAGAAGTACCTCCCTTCATAATCTGTTAAAATGTGTGTGAAAAGGGGGATTATCTGTACTTCAACGACTTTTAGTGGTCAAATCAAAACAACTGCCTGAGACTCCTTCTGTAAAACAACACGTAACACTTTATTTATCTAACTAACAGTAAACAGGTTAACTAAACAATGAACGAACCCAATAAAACAATATTCTAATGGAATGCTGTTTAGATGACTACAATTCCCACTTATTACCAAAAAAAATAAAATTTCTCGTCACTCTTAAAATGCAAACAGGTTTGTCGTCTTCCGGAATATTCTGTCTTCTTTGCTATCTTCTGTTTTCACTATCTTCTGTTGGTATCTTTTATGGTTGAGATGATGCTTTCTTTTAAGACATAAATGTGGCTGTTACGCTGTTAGAGACAGTTGTTGTCTGTGTGTCTCTCTCAAGCTGTGAACTGTGGCAGTTACTGGCAGGTTGTCTTCTGGCAGTTCTCTGGAGCTGGAAGCTTGTTTTATACCCCTGATGACATGCCAAAAATCCCAATAATAGAATTGCTTTACCAGTTATGAAAACATCAAATTCAAATCTGGTAGGCTGCTGCTATTCAAAGGCCAATTTCAAATTGAGTGGTTAAAATTCAAAAACATGTTCTGATTCAAATGCCCAAGTCTGTTGCAAAGGCAACCCTGTTGTTTTTGCCTCTGATACATTAAAGTTAAAGTTTATTTATTTAGTCGCAAGTAAGGCTCACATTACCACTACAATGAAGTTACTGTGAAATTCCTCTAGTTGCCACACTCCAGCGCCTGTTTGGGTCAATGCACCTAACCAGCACGTCTTTCAGAATGTGGAGAAAACCAGAGCACCTGGAGGAAATCCACGCAGACGCGGGGAGAACATGCAATCTCTACACAGACAGTGACCCAAGCCAGGAATCGAACCCAGGTTCCTGGCACTGTGAAGCAGCAGTGCTAACCACTGTGCGACTGTGCCACCCATTGTTTAAGTCTGTGTACTGGATGCACCTATTTCTCTTCAGTACAAAAAAGACTACCTTTTTTTAAACAGTCCATGCAATGCTTTCTGTTCTTAGCATTTTTACAATAATTTTACAAACACTAACTTCACAACAAGGCGGTTACAATTTTGTCTTTTAAAAAGCATTTGGACAGTTACATGAGTAAGATAGATATCGTGGGATATGGGCCAAATACAGGCAATTGGGATTAGCTTTGTGGTTTAAAAAAAAGGGTGGCATGGACAACTTGGGCCTAAGTGCCTATTTCCATACTGTAAACCTCTATGAGGCATTTGACAAGGTCCCACATGGCAGACTCCCCACATGGGATTTGGGATAGGCTGGTTAGATGGATACCTGGTTTGGTTATAGAAGACAGATAGTAGTGGTGGAAGGATGTTTTTCAGAATAGAGATCTGTAGCTAGTGGTGTTCTGCAGGGATCAGTGCTGGGACCTCTGTTGTTGTAGTACATGTAAATGATCTGGAGGAAAATGGGTGGTCTGATTAGTAAATATGCAGATGACACAAAACTTGGTGGACTTGCTGATAGTGCCGGGGATTGTCAGAGGATACAACAGGATAGAGATAGATTGGAGACTTGGGCACAGAAATGGCAAATGGAGTTTAATCTGTACAAATGCGAGGTGATGTGTTTTGGAGGATCAAATTTAGGTATGAATTATACTGTAAATGGCAGAATGTTTAGGATTGGAGGATTGCGGATGTGGTTCCTATTTTCAAGAAGGGGAATAGGGAAAGCCCAGGAAATTACCGACCGGTGAGTCTAACCTCAGTGGTTGGTAAGCTGATGGAGAAAATCCTGAGGGACAAGATTTATGAGCATTTAGAGAGCTTTAGTATGCTCAAGAATACTCAGCATGGCTTTGTCAAAGGCCACCATGAGCCTGGTGGAGTTCTTCGAAAATGTGACTAAACACATTGATGAAGGGAAAGCGGTAGATGTGGTTTGTATGGATTTTAGCAAGGCGTTCGATAAGGTCCCCCATGCAAGGCTTCTCGAAAAAGTGAGAGGGCATGGGATCCAAGGGGCTGCTGCCCTGTGGATCCAGAAATGGCTTGCCCAAAGGAGGCAGAGAGTGGGTATAGATGGCTCTTTTTCTAAATGGAGGTCGGTCACCAGTGGTGTGCCCCAGGGATCTGTTCTGGGACCCTTGCTGTTTGTCATTTTCATAAATGACCTGGATGAGGAAATGGAGGGATGGGTTGGTAAGTTTGCCGACGACACGTAGGTTGGTGGGGTTGTGAATAGTCTGGAGGGATGTCAGAAGTTACAGAGGGACATAGATAGGATGCAAGACTGGGCGGACAAGTGGCAGATGGACTTCAACCCAGATAAATGCGTCGTGGTCCATTTTGGCAGGTCAAATGGGATGAAGGAGTACAATATAAAGGGAAAGACTCTTAATACTGCAGAGGATCAGAAGGACCTTGGGGTCCAGGTCCATAGGACTCTAAAATCAGCCCCGCAGGTGGAGGAGGTGGTTAAGGAGGCGTATGGTGTGCTGGCCTTTATCAATCGAGGGATTTAGTTTAGGAGTCCGGGAATAATGATGCAGCTATATAAGACCCTCGTCAGACCCCAATTGGAGTACTGTGCTCAGTTCTGGTCGCCTCATGACAGGAAGGATGTGGAAAAGATTGAAAGGGTGCAGAGGAGATTTACAATGATGTTGCCTGGATTGAGTGGCAAGCCTCATGAGGATAGGCTGAGGGAGCTCGGTCTTTTCTCCTTGGAGAGACGTAGGATGAGAGGAGACCTAATAGAGGTATATAAGATGTTGAGAGGCATAGATCGGGTGGACTCTCAGAGGCTTTTTCCTGGGGTGGAAATGGCTGCTACGAGAGGACACAGGTTTAAGATGCTGGGGGGTAGGTACAGGGGAAATGTTGGGGGGACGTTTTTCCACACACAGGGGGGTGGGCGAGTGGAATCGGCTGCCATCAGTGGTGATGGAGGCAAACTCAATAGGGTCTTTTGTGAGACTCCTGGATGAGTACATGGGACTTAATAGGATGGGGGGTTATAGGTAGGCCTAAAAGGTAGGGATATGTTCGGCACAACTTGTGGGGCCGAAGGGCCTGTTTTGTGCTGTAGTTTTTCTATGTTCTAACATACAGAGGAATCTGGGCGTGGAGGTCCATTGTTCTCTAAAAGTGGCAACACAGGTGACCAACTCTGCGCATGCGCAGTGGCCCCGATCTGTCAGATTGTAGTTTGCTGGCCAGCTCGATCACTGGCCAGCCCGGGACACTCTCAATACTGCCCCTACCTACCCCCACCACAGCCCGATCGCGGCCCGTGCAAGTATTCCTGGGCCAGACCCAACCCCCCCCCCCCCATCCCGGAGCGCCCGATCTCCACCGCCTCCCCCCTCCCCAACTAGTGGCAATCCCCCCACCTCACCCACTCCAGCAGACCCCTCCACTCCCACAGGAGGGAGACATTCCCACCATCCCGGAGGCAGAACCCCCCGGCAGACCAGCGCGGACCGATCACTGGCCTCCATCCAGCCCCGACTGATTCCCATGCAGAGTGGCAGCAGGAACCCCCATCCCCACCAATCGTTCCCTGGCCCCAACCACAATAGGTCCTGCCCCTCGCTGGCTCCGCCTCCTTGGCTCCGCCCCAGCCCCCACCCCCTTGTCTACCCTAGGCCCTGCCTACTTGGCACTGCCCAATGCCTGATGGGCAGTGCCAAGGTGCGCCCTGGCTATGGGCACATTGCCCCTTGGGCAGTGCCAGGGGGCACAGGCTGGCACTGCCAGAGTGCCCTTGCCCGGGGGCAGCACGCCCTTGCCGCCCGACACCCTGGGGGGGCCCGATTGTCCCCCCTTCACTCCGGCAGGGTCTCCCGCTAGTTCCCCGCAAGTGGGGAGCTACTCTAATCCCTGCCGGAGTGAAGTACTCCTGGCGGGATGGGAAATACTATCGGGCCTGGAGAATTCCGTGCCGGGCCCGATAATCACATTTAATATACATTAAAAACAGATTTAAATGACTTACCTCTCTTCCCGCTGGTTTCCAGCGTGGTCCCAACTGCGCCTGTTCTCTGGCTGTGGGAGACGCGCATGTATTAGGAACGCATGCGCGAATCCCGCGAAGCGGCCGACAGGTGATTCTCCCATTCTGACGTGCCAAAAAACGTGCATGTCGGGATGGGAGAAATAGGCCCCATGTTGCAGCTATATAAAACCTTGGTCAGGCTGCATTTGGAGTATTGCTTGCAATCCTGGTCATTACACTACCAGAACGGCGTGGAAGCTTTGGGAGCGTGCAAAGAAGGTTCACCAGGATGTTGCCTGGTCTCGAGGGTCCTCTCTATGAGGAGAGATTGAATAAACTAAGATTATTTTCACTGGAAAGATGGAAGCTGAGGGGAGACCTGATGGAAGTCTGCAAAATTATGACAGGCATAATTTTGTAGACCTCTAAGTGGATAGCCAGAGGTTTTTCCTCGGGTGGAAGTGTCAATTACAAGGGGGCACAGGTTCAAGGTGAGAGGGGGAAAGTTTAAGGGAAATGTGCGAGGGGATGTTTTTCACGCAGAAAATGGTGGGTGCTTAGAATGCCCTGCCAGAGGAGGTGATGGAAGCAGGCACGTAAGCAACATTTAAGAGGCATTTGGATGGGGAGGAAATAGAGGGATATGAACCGAGTAAGGACAGAAGGTTTTTTTTTAGGGCATTATGATTGGCACAGGCTTGGAAGGCCAAAGGACCTGTTCCTGTGCTGCACTTTTCTTTGTTCTTTGACTCTATTACTAAAGTTAAAGTTTATTTATTTGTCACAAGTAGGCTTACATTAACACTGCAATGAAAATTGTTGTGAGAATTCCCTCGTCGTTACAATCCGGCATTTGTACACTGAGAGAGAATTTAGCATGGCCAATGCACCTAACCTTTACATTTTTGGAGTGTGGGAGGAAACTGGAGCACCCGGAGGAAATCCACGCAGACACAGGAAGAACCTGCAAACTCCAAGCAGATAGTGACCTAAGCCGGGAATCGAACCCGGGTCCCTGGCACTGAGACAGCAGTGCTTGCCACCGTGCCACCATCCTGACTTGGGAATATATTGCTGTTCCTTCACTGTTGCTGAGTCAAAATCCTGGAATTCCCCCCTTCACAGCACTGTGGGTATACCTCCAGCACTGTGGGTGTACCTACACCATAGCTCACCACCACCTTCTCAAGGGCAACTAGGAAAGGACAATAAATACTGTAATAGATGCTCGTATCCAGTAAATTCATTTTTAGAAATCCATTTGCTTTCCTTACCTGCTGTACCTGCAACCTAACTTCTGTGATTCATATACCAAGGTACCCTGTACCACTGAATTATGCAATCTTTCTCTACTTAATAGGTCTCCTGATTCTAGGTGTCATGATTCTCTATTCTTCCTGCCAAAATGAACAGTTCACATTTGTGATACTCCAGCTGCCAATTTTTGCTAATTCCCTTAACCTGTCTATATCTCTTTCCAGACACTGCATCTCATTTTGACAACTTACTTTCCTACCTATCTTGGTGTGATCGTCAAATTTGGCTGTCATACCTTCATCCAAGTCATTGATATAAATTGCGCATAGTTAAGCACCCAGCACTGATCCATGTGGCACTCCACCACTTACAGTTTGTCAACTGAAAAAGACATATTTATCTCTACCCTCTGCTTCCTGCCTTGTTGTTAGTCGTCTACATCTAATAGTTTGCGGCATGAGACTTTTCAGATATGGCCAATCATTCCACCCTGCCATTTGAAGTTAGTTTATCAGTTCTTCTGTCGAATTGGTAATTTTATCCAAACTAATTTAAGCTCTTTAAAATCTGTCCTATGTTTGGAGTTGTGGGTATTGCACAAAAAGAATAGACATGGCTTTCAAGCTAACACACAACAGGTTTTATTGAAAGAGATATAAATGTGAGGTGATTCATTTTGGTAGGACTAATTTAAATGTGGATTACAGGGTCAAAGGTAGGGTTCTGAAGACTATGGAGGAACAGAGAGATCTTGGGGTCCATATCCACAGATCTCTAAAGGTTGCCACTCAAGTGGATAGAGCTGTGAAGAAGGCCTATCGTGTGTTAGCTTTTATTAACAGGGGGTTGGAGTTTAAGAGCCGTGGGGTTATGCTGCAACTGTACAGGACCTTGGTGAGACCACATTTGGAATATTGTGTGCAGTTCTGGTCACCTCACTATAAGAAGGATGTGGAAGCGCTGGAAAGAGTGCAGAGGAGATTTACCAGGATGCTGCCTGGTTTGGAGGGTAGGTCTTATGAGGAAAGGTTGAGGGAGCTCGGGCTGTTCTCTCTGGAGCGGAGGAGGCTGAGGGGAGACTTAATAGAGGTTTACAAAATGATGAAGGGGATAGATAGAGTGAACGTTCAAAGACTATTTCCTCGGGTGGATGGAGCGGTAACGAGGGGGCATAACTATAGGGTTCATGGTGGGAGATATAGGAAGGATATCAGAGGTTGGTTTTTTACGCAGAGAGTGGTTGGGGTGTGGAATGGACTGCCTGCAGTGATAGTGGAGTCAGACACTTTCGGAACATTTAAGCGGTTATTGGATAGGCACATGGAGCACACCAGGATGATAGGGAGTGGGATAGCTTGATCTTGGTTTCAGATAAAGCTCGGCACAACATCGTGGGCCGAAGGGCCTGTTCTGTGCTGTATTGTTCTATGTTCTATAGATGTACTCTACACTGCACTGAGTAAAAATTGAAAGTAAAATCAGGAGCCTGTAGAAAAAACCTCTGGAGAAATCACCATCAAATCATGTAATCAGTTCTGAAAGCATTCATGCAACCCCTTTAAATATATAGCAACACTCCTCATTTACTTCTGCGGTCACAACACAAAATTACCATGATGTCATACATAGGATGAATAATACTCTACACAGTACGATGCATCATTAAGTATTATACGCAGTCAATAAGAAAGTCAATAAGGTGTACATCAATTCCTCTTTCATTGTATACAACATTCTGTAATTTGGCTGATTTTGACCCTAGAATTTCAGTCGACACTTATTTTCTGCATCATTTTCACATGATATTGTAGCAAAGACACAATCATCAGACATTTTGATTTGATTTGATTTATTATTGTCACATGTATTAGTTGTATACAGTGAAAAGTGTTATTTCTTGCGTGCTATACAAACAGAGCATACCATTCGTGGTGAAGGAAATGAGAGAGAGTGCAGAATGTGGTGTTACAGTCATAGCTGGGATGTGGAGAAAGATCAACTTAATGCAAGGTAGGCCCATTTAAAAGTCTGACGGCAGCAGGGAAGAAGCTGTTCTTGAGTCGGTTGGTATGTGACTCCAGACTTTTGTATCTTTTTCCCGACGGAAGAAGGTGGAAGAGAAAATGTTCGGGGTGCGTCGAGTCCCCAGGCAGTGGGAAGTGTAGACAGAGTAAATGGATGGGAGACTGGTTTGTGTGATGAATTGGGTGACATTCATGACCTTTTGTAGTTCCTTGCAGTCTTGGGCAGAGCAGGAGCCATACCATACAGCCAGAAAGAATACTTTCTATGGTGCATCTGTAAAAGGTGAGAGTCGTAGCTGACATGCCAAATTTCCTTAGTCTTCTGAGAAAGTAGAGGCAGTGGCGGGCTTTCTTAACAATAGTGTTGGCATGGGGGGACCAGGACAGGTTGTTGGTGATCTGGGCATCTAAAAACTTGAAGCTCTCGACCCTTTCCACTTTGTCCCCGTTGATGTAGACAGGGGCATGTTCTCATCTACGCCTCCTGAAGTCGATGACAATCTCCTTAGTTTTGTTGACATTGAGAGAGAGATTATTGTTGCCGCACCAGTTCACCAGATTCTCTATCTCATTCCTGTACTCTGTCTCTTCATTGTTTGAGATCTGACCCACTATGGTGGTGTCGTCAGCAAACTTGAAACTCGAGTTGGAGGGGAATTTGGCCACACAGTCATAGGTGTATAAGGAGTATAGTAGGGGGCTGAGAACACAGCCTTGTGTTGAGGATGATCGTGGAGGAGGTGTTGTTGCCTATCCTTACTGATTGTGTCCATGAGTTAGGAAGTTCAGGATCCAGTCGCAGAGGGAGGAGCCGAGGCCCAGGCCACGGAGTTTGGAGATGGGTTTTGTAGGAATAATGGTGTTGAACACGGATGTTTTTAGTAGTGGTGGAATTTTCCTAAAAAAAACTGGCTGTGATCTTACTGACTCATCCCGCTGGTAAAGACAAGCTGGTAAAATGGGGCAAGAGGCGAAAAACCAGGATCGGCAGGAGATGGAAAAAACCAGGAAGGTGGGGTGAAGCTCTACACTGTGGGGAGGGAAGGGGAACACTGCAGAGGGAGAAGGTTGATTCGTGGGGGCAGCAAACAATCTGTTCTGGTTTACCAAATCTTGCAAAAGATTTTGTCAAGTTTGTCAGTGGTTTGTTCAGTTGTGGTAGATCTCATGGTCTCTACTTCTGGTCACTTTGAGTGTGCATCAATTCTAACTAAGACCATGTAATACTCAAACGGACCAGCAAAATCTGCAAGCAATCATTACCATTGCATTTTAGGCCACTCTCAAGGTGTAAATGTTATAAAGCAGAGGTTGATTCCCCTCTCTGAGAACTAACGCCGAAACACCCAAAGAGGAGTACTTCGCCTTATAATCTGTAAAAAGTGTGTGTGAAGTAGTGTGACCTGCTCTTCAGCAACTTTTAGTGGTTAAATTCGAAATAAACCACTGACACTGTCTGTGTGGAGTTTGCACATTCTCCTCGTGTCTGCGTGGGTTTCCTCCGGGTGCACCGGTTTCCTCCCACAGTCCAAAGATGTGCGGGTTAGGTTGATTGGCCAGGTTAAAAATTGCCCCTTAGAGTCCTGGGATGTGTAGGTTAGAGGGATTAGTGGGTAAATATGTGGGGGTGGGGCCTGGGTGGGATTGTGGTCGGTGCAGACTCGATGGGCCGAATGGCCTCCTTCTGCGCTGTCGGGTTTCTATGATTTCTATGACACTCACTCTAAAATCAACACGTAACAATTTATTTATCTAACAGTGAACAAATTAATCTATTAACAAACCGAATAAATCTCTTCTATTAACTTTTTCCGAATAACACAAGATTCTAATATGCTGTTCCAATAAATACAATTTGCACTCATTAACAAAAATGGAATTTAGTCACTCGCTAAATTACAACCAGGTTTTGTGTCTTCCGGAATATTCTAGGCCTTCTCTGTTGATTCTTCTTTCTGGAACTTCTTTCTTCTTTAGTATCTTTGCTATCTAGATGTTGCTTTCTCTAAGATATAGATAAAGCTATGAGAGCCAGTGATTCTCTCACTCTCGCTTGAGCTGTGAACTGTTAGCTCTGTCAGGTGGCAGTTGCTCTACCTCTTTGTCTCACTGCCCCTTTCTTTTATACCCATGATGACATATCAATATTTCCCACAATAGAATCGGCCCTAGGTTGTCAGATTTAAATTTAATAGGTTTTTGGCATCTAAATGCCTGATTCAAATTGATTGGCTAAATTCAAAAACTTTTTGTCTTGGTAAAAACTGCTGCTTGGCCTTTTGATACTAATGTTTCAGTTTGGGCTGCCTATGTACTTTCATTGGGCATCACCTTTTAAAGGGACCATGCAATTCTTCTCCCCCTAGCATTTTACAATTTTACCCTTTTTACAAACACCAAATTCTATCTTCCAATCTACAATTACTCTACCTAACTTCACAACATAAAGAAGACAGTGGTGGTATATTTCTTATGCCATCCCAGGCTATCACTGTGGGCCCATAGGGCCCCCAGTGCTGAGACTACTTGGGATGTTTCCAGAGACTGGAGCAGAGGAGCTCAGACTGCTGAATTCCCCCATCAGCAATGGGAGTCGGTGACCTTGCAGCCCTAACAGCGTTTTTGGATGAGTGATTGGAGTGCCACAGCAGTTATGGGTCTGGCACAGGTGCTGGGAACTGGGTTGTCACCGACTCAGTGGGCTGAAGTGCCTCCCTCGTGCAGAATGATACTCTGCTCCTCTACTCCTATGCCCAGGCTTTTGATTATGGACACGATCCTTTCAGTGTTGGTCTGAGCACCATGGAATGCTAGCACCTCCTCCTGCCCTGTAGTCTGTAGGAGTCCTCCAAATAGCTTTTCAGTTGCTGGAGAATTGCTGACAACCACTCTTGCATTCCACGGCTCTGCTTCTGCATGTCCAACAGCTTAAGGAGAACTGATTCCAGTGGCTCAACATCTGGCTGGGAGATAGCTGTTTCCTTGGCTCTGGGAGACCTCCGCCTGCCTGATCTTTGGACGGCCCCACCTCCACCTGAAGTACATCTATAGCTGTGTTGTGTGCACCAGAAAGTGACCCAGAAGCCTCACTACTAACATGTTTCACTGTGGTGACTATCTGCACTGGTGGATGGTGCCTGTGATGTCTGCATCAATTGTTAGATGTTTCCTCGGAAGTTTCCTTGGAGCTTTCTCCAAGGTTTCTTCGGAGCTTTCCTCCAAGGTGGCTTTCTGGCTGTCCTCTGAGGTGTTGGCAAGCATCTCAGTGGGGTCCATGGTGGGGGTGGGGTTTGGGCGAAGATGCCTGACAGATCGGCTTGCATCGGTGTCATTGGCTGCAACAGGTGTCTGGAAGATTGCAACTTTCTTGAGATAAAGGTTTATTGGCTCCTCAACTCTGTGGCGCACCCCACCTGGCTGCTGGTCACAACTCTATCCTCAGACTTCCCCAAAAGCTCTAGTGCTCACTCCTCCATTGGAATGAGGAGATGCAGCTCGGAGATTCCATCTCTGTCCTTTGTGCAGCAACAACAGGGGGATTGAATGCCTTATGGATGGAAGGGCGTGGGTGTCAGGGGTGTTGGGGGCAGGGCAATTGGGTGGCGCATGTCGGGATCGTGCCTCGGCAGCCAGGGGTTTGTGACGTGGGGGACCAGATGGGTTTGAGGAAGGTGCTGGGGGTCCAGTGCTGTAAGGCCGCGAGGTGTCAGGGAGTGAATTGACGTGGACATGCCAGGCACGACAGATGGGACAAATGCCAGGACGTGATAGACATTCACCCTTGCTGCCTGAAGGAGGTCATTTATTTTCTTTCGGCACTGGGCAGCGGTCCTCTGTGACTGTGCATGGGCACTCACTGCCGCTCCCCCCTCTTGCCAGCCCGACCCCTTGATTACTGACTGTCTCGGGAGAAGAAGATGGCTCTCCTCTCCTCCATGGCATCCAGCAGCCATCCCAACTCTCCTCTGTGAACCGTGGAGTTGCTCCACATGGTGCCATCTTTCTGGCCAAGAGAACTAGGAAATAGTGCCGACGAATGACCAAATCTGGGCAGCTAGGGTGATTGTTAACCCCATCTAGCACCTTCCCCCAAATCACTCATCCATTTGGGCAGGCTCCCGATCATGCTGATTTTTTCCCTTCGTAAAGTGGGAACTGGCGCGAAAACAGGCACAGATCACACAAATCGCCTCATGCCCCACTTTACGACTTTTTTGCGCCTGAAATGGGTGCAACATGGTGGTAAAATTCCACACGGTATTCCAGTTAAGCTTTATCTTCACCAACAATTAACCAATTCAAGTGGAAAATTACTACAGACTCCAAGGAAAGGCAACTTCGTTGTTCATCCTCTCAGCTCTACATTGCTCATGATGTATCTTTTTAACAGCGCAATCTCTTCCGTGTAAGTCCTTAAAATTACATCAGCTGGTTTTAAAGGAAGATTCTTCAACTTTTGCTTGTATGTAGTCTCAGGAATTAAAGATACTTCAGCACCAGTATCAACCAGGATCCAATTGTTGTGGGCCACATTGGGACAAACAACATAGGTAAGACTAGGAAAGAGGACATGTTTGGGGATGATCAAACACTAGGAACTAAATTAAAGGACAGATCCTCAAGGGTTATAATATCTGGATTACAACCCGAGCCACTTGCGAATTGGTATAGGGATCATAGAATCCCTACAGAATCCCACCCAGGCCCTATTCCCATCACCCCACACATTTATCCTGCTAATCCCCCTGACACTAGGGTCAATGTTAGCATGACCAATCAACCTAACCTGCCCATCTTTGGACTGTGGGAGGAAACGGGATCACCCGGAGGAAACCCACGCAGGCACGGGAGAATGTGCAAACTCCACACAGACAGTGGCCAAGGCCGGAATCAAACCTGGGTCCCTGGCGCTGTGAGGCAGCAGTGCTAACTGCTGTGTCACCATGCTGATTAGGAAAGTAAACACATAGCTAAAGGAGTGGTGCGGGAAAGAAGGGTTCCATTTCATAGCGCATTGGCATCAGTATTGGAAAAGGAGAGATCTGTACCATTGGAACGGTCTTCACCTGAACTGATCTGGGACCAGTGTTCTAGCAGAAAGGATAAATTGGTTGGTCACAAGGACTTTAAACTAGCAAATTGGGGGTAAGGGAAGAGTAAAACTACGGAAAGTATAAAGGTTAATAGGAAGCAAAGCAGCAGGTTAACATGTGGAGAGAAGATTTCAACTACATGGAAAATTACAAAAAAAGTTAAAAGGGAGAAGAACACAGGAGATGTTATGAATGGGCGTGTTAGGATTCAAAAAGGTGTAAAAACTAGCATAAGGGCACTTTACCTAAATGCTCGTAGCACTCAAAACAAGGTAAATGAGTTGATGGCACAAATCATCGAGAATGAGTATGATTTAGTGGCCATTACAGAGACATGGTTGCAGGATGCTCACGACTGGGAGTTAAATATCCAGGGCTATCAGGCTATTCGGAAGGACAGACAGGAAGGTAAGGGAGGTGGTGTAGTTCTGATATTTCAGGATGACATCAAGGCGGTAGTGAGAGATGATATAGATTCTATGGAGAAATAGGTTGTATCCATTTGGGTGGAAATCAGAAATAGTAAGGAGAAAAAGTCACTGATAGGCTTAGTCTATAGGCCACTAAATAATATTACGGTGGGGCGGGCAATCAGCAAATAAGTAACTAATGCATATAAAAATGGTATGGCAATTATCATGGGGGATTTTAATCTACATGTCGATTGGTCAAACCAGGTCGATCAAGGCAGCTTGAGGAGCAGTTCATATAACGTATCCGCAATAGTTTCCTTGAACAGCATGTAATGGAACCTATAAGGGAGCAAGCTATCCTAGATCTGGTCCTATGTAATGAGACAGGAATAATTAATGGTCACACAGTTAGGGATCCTCCCAGAAGGAGTGATCACAGTATGGTTGAACTTAAAATACAGATGGAGAGTGAGAAGGTAAAATCCAATACCAGTGTCTTGTGCTTAAACAAAGGAGACTACAATGAGATGAGGGAGGAGTTGGCTAAGGTAGACTGGGAGCAAAGACAATTTTAGGGCAATTGAGGAACAGTGAAGGACTTTCAAGGTGATTTTTCACAGTGCTCAGCAAAAGTAAACTAGTGAAAAGGAAGGACTGTAGGAAAATGGATAATCAGCCATGGATATCCAAGGAAATAAGGGAGGGTATCAAATTGAAAGAAAATGCATATGAAGTGGCAAAGATTAGTATGAAACTAGAGAATCGGGAAATCTTTAAAGATCAACAGAAAGCCATGAAAAAAGCTCTAAAGGAAAGCAAGATAGATTATGAGAGTAAACTAGCTCAGAATGTTAAAAAAAACAAATCGCAAAAGTTTCTATAAATATATAAAACAAAAAAGAGTGGTTAATGTAAACATTGGTCCTTTAGAGGATGAGAAGGGGATTTAATAATGGGAAATGAGGAAATGGCTGAGGCATTGAACATTTGTGTTTTTTGTGTTGGTCTTCACCGTGGAAGACACAAATAACATGCCAAAAAATGATGACAAGGAGGCTATGGCAGGTGAGGACCTAGAAACGCTTGTTACCACTAAAGAGGTATTGTTGGGCAAGCTAATGAGGCTAAAGGTAGACAAGTCTCCTGGTCCTGATGGAATGCATCCCAGGGTACTAAAAGAGATGGCAGAGGAAATAGCAAATGTGCTCTTGGCAATTTACCAAAGTTCGCTGGACTCTGGGGTAGTTCCAGCAGATTGGAAAACAGCAAATATGATGCCACTATTTAAAAAAGGAGGTAGACAAAAGGCGGCTAACTATAGGCCGGTTAGCTTAACTTCTGTAGTGGAGAAAATGCTTGAATCCATCATCAAGGAAGAAATAGCAAGACATCTGGATAGAAAATGTCCCATTGGGCAGACGCAGCATGGGTTCATGAAAACCTGGTCCTGCTTAACTAATTTATTGAAATTCTTTGATGACATTATGAGTATGGTGGACAATGGGGAACCGCTGGAGATGGGGACCAAGTGTAGTGTGTCAAAGTTTGCAGATGACACTAAGATGAGTGGCAGAGCAAAGTGTGCAGAGGACACTGAAAGTCTGCAGAGGGATATAGATAGTTTAAGTGAGTGGGCAAGGGTCTGGCAGATGGAGTACAATGTTGGTAAATGTGAGGTCATCATTTTGGCAGGAATAACAGCAAGATGGACTATTATGCTGCTGTGAAGAGGGACCTGAGTATCCTTGTTGCATGAATTGCAAAAAATTGGTTTGTAGGTGCAGCAGGTAATTCATTGCTAGAGGGATAGAGTTTAAAAACAGAGAGGTTATGTTGCAACTGTATAAGGTGCTGGTGAGGCCACACCTGGAGTACTGTGTACAGTTTTGATCTCCTTACTTGAGAAAGGATGTACTGACACTGCAGAGGGTGCAGAGGAGATTCACTAGGTTGATTCTGGAGTTGAGAGTTTTGGCTTATGAGGAAAGACTGAGTAGACTGTGACTGTACTCATTGGAATTTAGAAGAATGAGGGGGGATCTTATCGAAACATATAAGATTATGAAGGGAATAGATAAGTTAGAAGCAGGGAAGTTGTTTCCACTGGCGGGTGAAACTAGAACTAGGGGGCATAGCCTCAAAATAAAGGGAAGCAGATTTAGGACTGAGTTGAGGAAGAACTTCTCCACCCAAAGGGTTGTGAATCTGTTGAATTCCCTGCCCAGTGAAGCAGTTGAGGCTACCTCTTTGAATGTTTTTAAGGCAAAGATAGATAGAATTTTGAACAGTAAAGGAATTAAGAGTTATGGTGAATGGGAGGGTAATGGAGCTGAGTCCACGAAAAGATCAGCCATGATCTTATTGAATGGTGGAGCAGGCTTGAGGAGCCAGATGGTCTACTCCTGCTCCTTGTTCTTATGTTCTTAATCTCCATTGTAATATGTTGTCCATTTATCTTGAGGTCTCTGCCTCTACCATGAACTCAGACAGCAAATTCCAGATACCCACTACCCTCTGCTTAAAAACGTTTTTCCTTATGTCCCCTCTAATCCTTGTGCCACTTAGCTTGAATCTATGACCGCTGGTTTCTGAACCCTCTGCCAAGGGAAGCCGGTTCCTCTTGTCTATTCTCTCCAAACCCCTCACAATTTTGTATACCTCAATCATGTGACCCCTCAGCTTTCTCTGTTCCAAGGAAAACAACTACAACCTCTCTAATCTATCCTCATAGCTGCAATTCTCCCGCCCTGGCAATGTTCTAGTAAACCTGCTCTTCAAGGGCAGTCATCAACCATTACCTTTTATTTCCTGTTACAAAGCCAACTTTTGATCCAGTTCACGACATGGGCTTTTACTTTTTTGACCACTCTGCCATATGGGGTGTTGTAAAATGCTTTACTAAAATCCGTGTAGACAACATCCGCTGCATTACCCTCATCGGTTCTCCTTGTCACTTCCTCAAAGAATTTAATCAAATTTGTAAGGCGTGACTTTCCCTTAACAACGCCATGCTGACTATTGCTGACTAGTCCATGTCTTTCTAAGTGACAGTTTTCAGAAAGCTTTTGGCAAAGTCCTGCATAAGAGATTATCGTGCAAGATTAAAGAGCATGGGATTGGGTGAAATGTATTGAGATGGATAGAAAACTGGTTGGCAAAGAGGAAACAAAGAGTAGGAATTAATGGGTCCTTTTCAAATTGGCAGGCAGTAACAAGTGGGGTGCCACAGGGATCGGTGCTGGGACCCCAGCTATTCACAATACATATTAATGATTTGGATGAGGGAAGAAAATGTAACATCTCAAAGTTTGCAGATGATACCAAGTTGGGTGGAAGGGTGAACTGTGACGAGGATGCAGAGATCCTTCAGCATGATCTGGACAGGTTGGGTGAGTGGGCAAATCAATGGCAGAGGCAGTATAATTTGGATAAATGTAAGGTTATTCACTTTGGAAGCAAAAACAAGATTAGAGATTATTACCTGAATGGGAGAGGAGTGTTCAGGGGCAACCTGGGTGTCCTTGTGTACCAGTCGCTGAAGGTAAGCATGCAGGTGCAGCAGGTGGTAAAAAGCAAATGGTTTGTTGGCCTTCATTGTGAGAGGTTTCAAGTATAGGAGCAGGGATGTGCTGTTGCGGTTATACAGAGCCTTGGTGAGGCCACACCTAGAATATTGTGTGCAGTTTTGGTCTCCTTTTCTGAGGAAGGATGTTCTTGTTCTCCAGGGAGTGCAGCAAATGTTTACCATGCTGTTTCTGGGGATGACGGGCCTGATGTATGAGAAGAGATTGACGAGGTTAGGATTGTTTTCCCAGGAGTTCAGACGAATGAGGGGGGATCTCATCGAGAATACAAAAGCAGGGATGTACTTCTGAGGCTTTATAAAGCACTGGTTAGGCCCCATTTGGAGTACTGTGAGCAATTTTGGGCCCCACACCTCAGGAAGGACATACTGGCACTGGAGCGGGTCCAGCGGAGATTCACACGGATGATCCCAGGAATGGTAGGCCTGACATACGATGAACGTCTGAGGATCGTGGGATTATATTCATTGGAGTTTAGGAGGTTGAGGGGAGATCTAATAGAAACTTACAAGATAATGAACGGCTTAGATAGGATGGACGTAGGGAAGTTGTTTCCATTAGCAGGGGAGACTAGGACGCGGGGGCACAGCCTTAGAATAAAAGGGAGTCACTTTAGAACAGAGATGAGGAGAAATTTCTTCAGCCAGAGAGTGGTAGGTCTGTGGAATTCATTGCCACAGAGGGCTGTGGAGGCCGAGACGTTGAGCGTCTTCAAGACAGAAATTGATAAATTCTTGATTTCTCGAGGAATTAAGGGCTATGGGGAGAGAGCGGGTAAATGGAGTTGAAATCAACCATGATTGAATGGTGGAGTGGACTCGATGGGCCGAATGGCCTTACTTCCGCTCCTATGTCTTATGGTCTTATGGACTTACAAAATTCTAACAGGACTAGACAGGCGAGACGCAGGGAGGATATTTCTGATGGTGGGGGGAGTCCAGAACCAGGGACTCGAATCCCTCGAACCGACACATCTCAGGACACTAAGAGGCAATTTTAGCATGGCCAATCAACCTGTTTAATCTTCCCTTTCATTTTTCAAGCTAACCATGAGGGTCTGGATTTGCCAGTACCATTGGACGGGACATGTCTGCTTGTCTGCAAGCCAAAGCATGTTCAGTAAGCAATCTTCTTTGTATTTTGGAGACCAGAACCGAGAAGAGCTCGAAGAGTGTCTTCTAAAATCTTGTCAAACTCACAATGCTGTGCCAACCTTTTTAAGTTTGCTTTCTACTTGATTCCTTCGGTGGAACGTGAATTTGGAGAAGAATGTTCTTCACGACTCTTTGTTAAATCATCGTAAGTTTTGTTTCCTGGCTTTGCTGGATGAACACAGTAAGAAGTCTCACAAAACCAGGTTAAAGTCCAACAGGTTTATTTGGTAGCAAAATCCACTAGCTTTTGGAGTGCTGCTCCTTCGTCAGGTAAGTGGGAGTTCTGTTCACAAACTCAATTTACAAAATAATGGTTGGAATGCGAGTCTTTACAGGTAATCAAGTCTTAAAGATACAGACAATGTGAGTGGAGAGAGCATGAAGCACAGGTTAAAGAGATGTGTATTGTCTCCAGACAGGACAGCTAGTGAGACTTTGCAAGCCCAGGCAAGTCGTGGGGGATACAGATAATGTGACATGAATCCAAGATCCTGGTTGAGGCTGTCCTCATGTGTGCGGAACGTGGCTATCAGTCTCTGCTCAGTGACTGCGTTGTCGTGTGTCGTGAAGGCCACCTTGGAGAACGCTGACCCGAAGATCAGAGGCCGATTAGCTTCCACCCTAAACACGTTAAAAAAGCCATCCCCTATGGACAAGCCCTCCGTATACACAGGATCTGCTCAGATGAAGAGGATCGCAACAGACACCTACAGACACTGAAAGATGCCCTCATAAGAACAGGATTTGGCGCTCGACTCATCGATCGACAGTTCCGACGTGCCACAGCGAAAAACCGCACCGACCTCCTCAGAAAACAAACACGGGACACGGCGGACAGAGTACCCTTCGTCGTCCAGTACTTCCCTGGAGCGGAGAAGCTATGACATCTTCTCCGGAGCCTTCAACATGTTATTGATGAAGACGAACATCTCGCCAAGGTCATCCCCACACCCTCACTTCTTGCCTTCAAACAACTGCACAACCTCAAACAGACCATTGTCCGCAGCAAACTACCCAGCCTTCAGGAGAACAGTGACCACAACACCACACAACCCTGCCATAGCAACCTCTGCAAGACATGCCGGATCATCGACACGGATGCCATCATCTCATGTGAGAACAGCATCCACCAGGTACACGGTACATACTCTTGCAACTTGGCCAACGTTGTCTACCTGATACGCTGCAGGAAAGGATGTCCCGAGGCATGGTACATTGGGGAGACCATGCAGACGCTACGACAATGGATGAATGAACACCGCTCGACAATCACCAGGCAAGAGTGTTCTCTTCCTGTTGGGGCACACTTCAGTGGTCACGGGCGTTCTGCCTCTGATCTTCGGGTAAGCGTTCTCCAAGGTAGCCTTCACGACACACGACCACGCAGAGTCGCTGAGCAGAGACTGATAGCCAAGTTCCGCACACATGAGGACGGCCTCAAGCGGGATCTTGGGTTCATGTCGTATTATCTGTAACCCCCATGACTTGTCTGGGCTTGCAAAATCTCACTAACTGTCCTGTCTGGAGACAATACACATTAACCTCTTTAATCTCACATTAATCTCTTTAACCTGTGCTTAACGCTCTCTCCACTCACATTTTCTGTATCTTTAAGACTTGATTACCTATAAAGATTCGCATTCCAACCATTATTTTGTAAATTGAGTTTGTGTCTTTATGTGCCCTGTTTGTGAACAGAACTCCCACTTATCTGACGACGGAGCAGCGCTCTGAAAGCTAGTGGATTTTGCTACCAAATAAACCTGTTAGACTTTAACCTGGTGTTGTGAGACTTTTTACCGTGTTTACCCCAGTCCAACACCGGCATCTCCACATCATTTGCTGGATGAACCAAACTACAGAGCAAATGAAAGGTTTTACTTTCTTTTGCACTGAGAAAAGCTTGTACGAGTAATTCGTTTACAATTTTATTTGTTTGTGTAAAGAAGAGAAAATGCTCTACATAGGAACTTCATGATTATAAGACCATAAGACATAGGAGCAGAATTAGGCCACTCGGCCCATCGAGTCTGCTCTGCCGTTCAATCATGGCTGATGTTTTTCTCATCCCCATTCTCCTGCCTTTTCCTCATAACCCCTGATCCCCCTATTAATTTGCTTCATTGATTTGATTTGATTTGTTTTATTTTGTCACATGTATTAGAAGACAGTGAAAAGTGTTATTTCTTGCATTCTACACAGACAAAGCATACTATGCATAGGGAAGGAAAGGAGAGAGTGCAGAATGTAGTGTTACAGTCATAGCTAGGGTGTAAAGAAAGATCAACTTAGTGCGAGGTAGGTCTATTCAAAAGTCTGATGGCAGCAGGGAAGAAGCTACTATTGAGTCGGTTGGTACGTGACCTCAAACAATCTCAAACGGGATCTCAAACAATGGCGAGACAGAGTACAGGAATGAGATAGAGAATCTGGTGAACTGGTGCAGGGACAATAATCTCTCCCTCAATGTCAACAAAACGAAGGAGATCGTGATCGATTTCAGGAAGCGTAGACGAGAATGTGCCCCTGTCTATATTAACAGGGATGAAGTAGAAGGTTGAGAGCTTCGAGTTTTTAGGTGTCCAGATCACCAACAACCTGGTACCCCCATGCCAACACTATAGTTAAGAAAGCCCACCAACGCCTCTACTTTCTCAGAAGATTAAAGAAATTTGGCATGTCAGCTACAGCTCTCACCAACTTTTACAGATGCACCATTCTTTCTGGTTGTATCACAGCTTGGTATGGCTCCTGCTCTGCCCAAGACTGCAAGAAACTACAAAAGGTTGAGAATGTAGCCTAATCCATCATGCAAACCAGTCTCCCATCCATTGACTCTAGACTTCCCGCTGTCTCGGCAAAGCAGCCAGCATAATTAAGTATTCCATGCACCCCAGACATTGTCTCTTCCACTTTCTTCCGTTGGAAAAAAGATACAAAAGTCTGAGGTCACATACCAACCGACTCAAGACCCTCTTCCCTGCAGCCAAACAATCTTTTGACTGGACCTACCTTGCATTAAGTTGATCTTTCTCTACACCCTAGCTATGACTGTAACTGCACTCTCTCGTTTCCTTCTCTTGTCTGTATAGCGTGCAAGAAACAATACCTTTCGCTGTATGCTAATACATGTGACAATAATAAATCAACTCAAATCAAATCAAAACCTCAGGCTTTTGTACCTTTTTCCGACAGAAGAAGGTGGAAGAGAGAATGTCTGAGGTGCGTGGGGTCCTTAATTATGCTGGCTGCTTTGCCGAAGCAATAGGAAGTGTAGACAGAGTTGAAGGAGGGAAAGGGTTAATGTTTTTTTGTATTCAATGTATTTTGTACCTAAAGGGTTAATGGATTTTGTACCTAGAATATATCACAAACATAACCCTTCATTGTGGTTAATCTCCCCTTGTTTATACTGCTTCTGGCATGAATATAAGTTATTTATTCATGGTTTCATTCTTTAACTTCATTCTTATGAAGACAGACAGCTAAATATAAATGTAATGTTTGTAAAGTCTTACCTTTTCTACAAGCTTGTGTGTGGTTTGAGGAAGGAACGCAATTACAAGATGTGGAGCGCGATAACGGCCGTTTATCAAAGAAACATAGAAACCCTACAGTGCAGAAAGAGGCCATTCGGCCCATCGAGTCTGCATCAACCGCAACCCCACCCAGGCCCTATCCCCATAGCCCTCCATATTTTACCAGCTAATCCCTCTAACCTACGCATCCCGGGACACTAAGGGGCAATTTAGCATGGCCAATTAACCTAACCCCCACATCCCTGGGAGGAAACCGGAGCACCTGGAGGAAACCCACGCAGACACGAGGAGAATGTGCAAACTCCACACAGACAGTGACCCAAGCCGGGAATCGAACCCAGGTCCCTGGAGCTGTGAAGCTGCAGTGCTAACCATTGTGCTACCGTGCCGCCCCGTTTAAAGGAGGACTCCCGCTGGGCCAGCTGCAATTGTGCCGGTAACTTCAAAGCAAGGGCTGCGGAAGAGCAGGAAACCTAAGACTGTATCGTGACTACAGCTGCCAGAGAACTGCTGCTTCGTGATCACGGACTGTTGTATGGACTTTGATTCATGACCAGACCAGTGTTTGCGTCGTGACTGGTGCTGGGAGCCATAATGTATAAATGTCCACTCTTCTTGTGTTCAGTGAGAAGTCTGGTGAATCGCTGTTAAGGTTGCCGGATCTCTCCCGAAAGCTTTTGAGAATAAAGCTCACTGTGTTTTGACTCAACCTAGCCTCAGAGGTATTTTTTTACATACGACAGAGTCAATGGATGGGAGGTTGGTTTGCGTAATGGATTGGGCTACAGTTCACGACCTTTTGTAGTTTCTTGCATTTTGGGCAGAGCAGGAACCATACCAAGTTGTGGTACAACCAGAAAGAATGCTTTCTATGGTGCATCTGTAAAAGTTGGTGAGAGTCGTAGCTGACATGCCAAATTTCCTTTGTCTTCTGAGAAAGTAGAGGCATTGGTGAGCTTTCTTAACTATAGTGTTGGCATGGGGGGACCAGGACAGGTTGTTGCTGATCTGGATGCCTAAAAACCTGAAGCTCTCGACCAAGAAGCTCATTGCTTCTTGGAAGTACAGCAGAGAGGGAGAGATTCGCGAGAGGAGTGCTGCGGGTAAGCGCTTTTATTTTTTAACTTACTTTTTCGCGGGTTTTTTTTTAAATATCTAAACCCGGAAGTGGTCGCGCAGGGAGGTCTGGGAGAGAGAGATTTTTTAAAAGTTACTCACCTCAGTGAATCGGCCTCATTGCTTCTTGGAAGTACAGCAGAGAGGGAGAGATTCGCGAGAGGAGTGCTGCGGGTAAGCGCTTTTATTTTTTAACTTACTTTTTAAAAAATATCTAAACCCGGAAGTGGTCGCGCAGGGAGGTCTGGGAGAGAGAGATTTTTTTTTTCCCCAATAAATTGGAACAGAGAGGAATCCCGATACTCTACACTTGTAGAGTTTCCCACCCTCCCTCCTCCTCTAACCTAAAAAAAAGACCCAGTGAGAGCAGGGCTTTGGAGAAAACAGGAGGAGGAAAGGTAAGTTTAAAATTTTCATTCACTTTTTTTTCCCTGTGTGTTTAAAAGGGCAATTATGAGTGTGAGGCCAGTATGTTGTTCCCAATGTAGGATGTGGGAGGTCCTGGAGGCTCCTAGCCTCCCGGACGACCATATCTGTGCTGGGTGTGTTGAGCTGCGGTTCCTAAGGGACCATGTTAGGGAACTGGAATTGCAGCTCGAGGACCTTCGCCGGGTTAGGGATAGTGAGGAGGTCATTGACAGGAGCTATCGGCAGGTGGTCACACCGGGACCACGGGAGGAGGGTAACTGGGTAACAGTGAGGAAGGAGAAAGCTCGGTTGATGGTGAGCACCCCGGTGGATGTGCCCCTTAATAATAAGTACTCCTGTCTGAGTACTACTGGGGAGGACAGCCCACCTGGGGGAAGCAGCGGTGGCAGTGTCTCTGGAGCTGAGCCTGGCCCAGTAGTGCAAAAGGGTAAGGAAAGGAGGGTAGTGCTAATTGGGGACTCTACGGTGAGGGGGTCAGATAGGCGTTTTTGCGGACACAGACGGGACTCTCGGATGGTGGTTTGCCTCCCTGGTGCAGGGGTCCGGGATGTCTCTGGTCGAGTCCCAGAAATGCTGAAGGGGGAGGGAGAGGAGCCGAAGGTCGTGATGCATATAGGTACTGCTGACATAGGTAGGAAGAGGGAAGGGGTCATGAAAAGAGAATATAGGGAGTGAGGTAGACAGCTGAGAAAGAGGAATGCAAAGGTAGTAATCTCGGGATTGCTGCCTGTGCCGCGGGAGAGTGAGAACAGGAATCGGTGGAGAATGAATGCGTGGCTGAGGGACTGGAGCAAGGGACAAGGATTTGGGTACTTGGATCATTGGGACCTCTTTAGGGGCAGGTGTGACCTGTTTAAAAAAGACGGGTGGCACTTGAATCCCAGGGGGACCAATATCCTGGCGGGAAGGTTGGCTAAGGCTACTGGAGAGACTTTAAACTAGAAAGGTTGGGGGGAGGGAATCGAAATGAGGGGACTGAGAGCGAGGAGGTTAGCTCGCAAATAGATAAGGAATGTAGACAGGGTAAGAGGGAGGTTAGACGAGTGATGGAGAAGGGAAGTGCTCAGGCTGAAGGTCTGAGATGTGTCTATTTTAATGCCAGGAGTGTAGTGAATAAAGTGGATGAGCTTAGAGCGTGGATTGCTGCTTCGAATTGTGATGTGGTGGCCATTACGGAGACTTGGATGTCTCAGGGACAGGACTGGGTGCTTCAGGTGCCGGGTTTTAGATGTTTCAGGAAGGACAGGGAGGGAGGCAAGAGAGGGGGGGGGAGTGGCACTGTTGATCAGGGATAGTGTCACGGCTGTAGAGAAGGTGGACGCCGTGGAGGGATTGACTACGGAGTCTCTGTGGGTGGAGGTTAGGAACAGGAAGGGGTCGGTAACATTGCTGGGTGTTTTCTATAGGCCGCCCAATAGTAACAGAGATGTTGAGGAGCAGATGGGGAAACAGATCCTGGAGAGATGTAGGAATAACAGAGTTGTCGTGATGGGAGATTTTAATTTCCCAAACATAGATTGGAATATCCCTAGGGCTAGGGGTTTGGATGGAGAGGAGTTTGTTAGGTGTGTCCAGGAGAGTTTCCTGACACAGTATGTGGATAAGCCTACTAGAGGAGAGGCTGTACTTGATCTGGTGCTGGCTAATGAACCTGGACAGGTGGAGGATCTCTCGGTGGGTGAGCATCTTGGGGATAGCGATCATAATTCTATCTCCTTCACGATAGCATTGGAAAGAGATAGGATCAGGCAGGCTAGGAAAGTGTTTCTCTGGAGTAAAGGGAAATACAGTGTCATCAGGGAGGAAATTAGACGGGTAAATTGGAAGGAGGCATTCTTGGGGAAAAGTACCGAAGGAAAGTGGAGGATTTTCAAGGAATGTTTGTCTGGAGCTCTGCATGACAACGTTCCGATGAGACAGGGGGGTGTTGGTAGGGTACGGGAACCGTGGTGCACGAAGGTTGTGATGAACCTGGTGAATAAGAAAAGAGAGGCGTACAGAAGGTTCAGAGAGCTAGGAGGTGTTAAGGATTTAGAGGAGTATACGGGATGTAGGAAGGAGCTTAAGAAGGAAATTAGGAGAGCGAGAAGGGGTCATGAGAAGGCCTTGGCGGGTAAGATTAAGGAGAATCCCAAGGCTTTGTACAAATATGTCAAGAGTAAAGGGATGAGATGTGAAGGCATAGGACCCTTAAAAGGTGAAGGGGGAAAAGTTTGTGCGGAACCGTTAGAAATGCGGAGGTGCTTAATGAATACTTTACCTCGGTATTCACGGTGGAAAGGGATCTGGGTGGTTGTACTGCTGGTTTGCGGTGGACAGAAAGGATCGAGCATGTGGACATAAAGAAAGAGGATGTGTTGGAACTATTGAATGGCATCAAGGTTGGCAAGTCGCCGGGACCGGATGGGATGTACCCCAGGTTACTGTGGGAGGCGAGGGAGGAGATTGCGGAGCCTTTGGCGATGATCTTTGTATCGTCGATGGAGACGGGAGAGGTTCCGGAGGATTGCAGATGTGGTCCCTATATTCAAGAAAGGGAACAGGGACAGCCCGGGAAATTACCGACCGGTGAGTCTAACCTCAGTGGTTGGTAAGTTGATGGAGAGGATCCTGAGAGACAGGATTTATGATCATCTAGAGAAGTTTAGTATGATCAAAAGTAGTCAGCACGGCTTTGTCAAGGGCAGGTCGTGCCTTACGAGCCTGGTTGAGTTCTTTGAAAATGTGACCAAACACATTGACGAAGGAAGAGCGGTGGATGTGGTCTATATGGACTTCAGCAAGGCGTTCGATAAGGTCCCCCATGCAAGACTTCTTGAGAAAGTGAGAGGGCATGGGATCCAAGGGGCTGTTGCCTTGTGGATCCAGAACTGGCTTGCCTGCAGAAGGCAGAGAGTAGCTGTGGAGGGGTCTTTCTCTGCATGGAGGTCAGTGACCAGTGGAGTGCCCCAGGGATCTGTTCTGGGACCCTTGCTGTTTGTCATTTTCATAAATGACCTGGATGAGGAAGTGGAGGGATGGGTTGGTAAGTTTGCTGACGACACCAAGGTAGGTGGTGTTGTGGATAGTTTGGAGGGATGTCAGAAGTTGCAGCGAGACATAGATAGAATGCAAGACTGGGCGGAGAAGTGGCAGATGGACTTCAACCCGGATAAGTGTGTGGTGATCCATTTTGGCAGATCCAATGGGATGAAGCAGCAGTATAATATGAAGGGTACCATTCTTAGCAGTGTAGAGGATCAGAAGGACCTTGGGGTCCGGGTCCATCGGACTCTTAAATCGGCCTCGCAGGTGGAGGATGCGGTCAAGAAGGCGTATGGCGTACTGGCCTTCATTAATCGAGGGATTGAGTTTAGGAGTCGGGAGATAATGCTGCAGCTTTATAGGACCCTGGTTAGACCCCACTTGGAGTACTGCGCGCAGTTCTGGTCACCTCATTACAGGAAAGATGTTGAAGCCATTGAAAGGGTGCAGAGGAGATTTACAAGGATGTTGCCTGGATTGGGGGGCATGCCTTATGAGGATAGGTTGAGGGAGCTTGGTCTCTTCTCCCTGGAGAGACGAAGGATGAGAGGTGACCTGATAGAGGTTTACAAGATGTTGAGAGGTCTGGATAGGGTAGACTCTCAGAGGCTATTTCCAAGGGCTGAAATGGTTGCTACGAGAGGACACAGGTTTAAGGTGCTGGGGGGTAGGTACAGAGGAGATGTCAGGGGTAAGTTTTTCACTCAGAGGGTGGTGGGTGAGTGGAATCGGCTGACGTCGGTGGTGGTGGAGGCAAACTCGTTGGGGTCTTTTAAGAGACTTCTGGATGAGTACATGGGATTTAATGGGATTGAGGGCTATAGATACGCCTAGAGGTGGGGATATGATCAGCGCAACTTGTGGGCCGAAGGGCCTGTTTGTGCTGTGGCTTTCTATGTTCTATGTTCTATTTCTACTTTGTCCCCTTTGAAAGGCCCCATGGATCCTTGTTGACTTGCCATTTCTCTTGCAGGCACTAGCGACTCCAGACTGATCAGTATTTTTTTCTGTGTTCCCAATACTTCTCTTTTAATTTTGGAGAACATTGACTTGATGTATTTTTTTTAAAGATCCCACCATACAGCAAATAATCCCTGCTTTTCAAATATGCCAGATGCTGCTTGGAATTTCACCCTTCTCTGATCTGAGAAATCATTTATTTTAACACCACACTGAGAGCTTTTTCTCACTTGAATGTTCCTGCACAGGCACTTCAGTCTTTAATCCTGTTGCTTTTTTTCCCCCAGCCTTATAACATTCGAAGTGTGAGGCTGTATAATGATTTTTCTTTACCGCAGGATCTTTTCGATGAAACAGGATCATGACTTATTACAATTTTCTTTCTATAAAATACTAACTACGTAAGGGGTTATAAATTTTATACAAAAAGGAAAGACAATGGGTGTATTTTATGAAATATCTCTTCAGTGCCGAACGAGAAAATGGCACAGTTTGAAACTCGCTTTTTGGGTGAGTTTGAAAATGCAATCCTATGGCACTTAGTGCAAAGAAAGTGCCACAAGCGATTATCTCACCAGCGGGGTTGGGGGGGAGGGAGGCATGTGGAGTCTAAACTCGCCAGTAATGCCGGCTGCTGGGATCTAGGGTTGCTATTGCGCAGGTGCCCCAATTCTCCCAGCATACTGGGAGATCTCTTGCTGCCCCCCTCCCCCCCCCGCCCTCACAGACATCGGACCTCCCCCAATCCCCACGGACATCGCCGCCCCCCCACCACTACCACCACTCATATCGGGAACTCCCCCCGGGACATTGCACGCCCACCCCTTGCACCTCTCTCCCTCCCTGATCATTGACTCCTCGCACGCAGTGTCCCTCCCTCTCGAATCATTGATCGCCCCCGCCCAACAGAGTTCGCCCTCCTTTTTCCCTGCTGATCACCCCCCCGGCAGTGTTCCCCTTCCCTCCCACCTTGACAATGTTTCACTCCCACCTCAGAGCTCCCCACTTGCCCCCCATCATGGCACCTCCCTCTGACCCTGCTCTCAATCTGGCTGTGCCCCCTTGGCCCTGCCCTGTCACAGTAATGGTGCCTAGCTGGCAGTGCCAGGGTGCAAGGCAGATAGTGTCAGGGTGCCAATTACACCAAGCCAGCTGGGCAGGCCTAGAGTGCCAGATGGGCACTGTCAAGCTGGCACAGTCTCATTGGCACTGCCCGCCCTGCCCCTGACCACCCGGGGGCTTCAATGGCTTCCAATTCTACTGGCAAGACCATCACATATGGTCCCTGTTGGTGAGGACCATACGTGATTCTTGCTGGGGAGAACCTTGGCCGGTGATGTGCAGGTAAGTGAGCCTGGGCGATAGGGTCTGAGACTCTTTAATGACATGCAAGGCATGATTTGATTACACATCTGCACTTCCATCTCTCCCTGACTGCGGGGACTGTCGTACACTCTCAGCAACTTGATTGCTCCATTTTTGTTTTTAAGTTCATCCCATTTGGCCTCAATTGAGGAGTCTGCAAAGATATTATCTCTCTTCACTGCAGTAATTGACTCCTTGATCAACATTACTGCACCATCTTCTCTTTTACATTCCCCGCCCCCCACGCCCCGTTTGAATCAACACACTCAGTTCATCTGTGTGATCACACCATGCCTTTAAGAAATGTATGTTCGTCACATTCCTTGTGCAGGATCTATTTTAGCAGCTTTTTTATTGTTGGTGCCATTCTGTCGAACCGGCATCCTGTATTGTTACTGCAGCAGCACAATTCCTTCTAATTGCCAAAATGTTTGTTTTAATCTAGGCTAATGCTGTTCTGTGGTTTTTAATGGTTCCCCTGGAGGGTTTTGTGATGATACTGTGCCTTTAAGATATGTATTTTTATAATGTTTCTCTGCAGGATGTTTTGAGTCGTCCCCGGCGTTTCGTCGGAGTGGTTTTGTTTGCAGCTGATGTCCTCTATTGTTACTGAAGCAGTATGATTGATACCATGTTTGTTTTAACCTGCAGTCTTCTGTTGTTTTCGTGGTCCCCTGGGACTGTAGAGTAGAGCTTGATTGGAATGATTGGCAGGTTAGGTCATATGACTGAAAAGAGCTCAGCATAGTTGCTGCTTCAGATACTGTTTGGAGTTGAGAGAGAGCTGTTATGAAGTTCCATATATATGCTTAAAAATGTGGTGTTTAGCAGATGTAAATATCAAAATTAGAAACAGAAACCAAAAGAAGAAATCATATAGCATTGTCTCTTTAAAAAGTGTCTTTGTGTTTGGAATTTCAAACTGTAGAAAGCAGGCTGCCGAAGCCAATTTTGTATCCAAAGCAGCAGCCAGAGTTCCTGCATCGCAAAACAGATTTTTTTGAATTGGACCATTGATTTTAAAGGAAGTGCTCAAAGACACAGAACTTGAATTCCAATTTGAGTGTTGTTGACAGCCTCAAGCCACACAAATTGCAGGAATACTGTGAGGTAATTCTAGGTATTTAAACCCAGACAGGGGGAAATAATGGTCAGAGTAATTTTGCCACCTCTTAAGGACAGAAGGAGAATAGGCGAGGCTGTAATCCTGCAGTTTAATGTATGTCTTTAAAATTTACCATCTACAGTCGAAAGATAGATCAACTTGGAAGATATTTCAGATCTGAGCATCAAAGACTTTCAGACGTCTGACATGTGCCTGGTTGTGCCGGCTTATGAAGAAAGTAAGGATGTGTGGGATAGAGCGAAGTTTGGCCGATTGGATAGGTAACTGGCTATCTAACAGAAGACAGAGGGTGGTGGTGGATGGAAAATTTTCGGACTGGAAACCAGTTACCAGCGGAGTGCCACAGGGATCAGTGCTTGGTCCTCTGCTATTTGTAATTTTATAAATGACTTTGAGGAGGGGGCTGAAGGGTGGATCAGTAAATTTGCTGATGACACCAAGATTGGTGGAGTAGTGGATGAGGTGGAGGGCTGTTGTAGGCTGCAAAGAGATATAGATAGGATGCAGAGCTGGGCTGAAAAATGGCAAATGGAGTTTAACCCTGACAAATGCGAGGTGATTCATTTTGGTAGGACAAATTTAAATGTGGATTACAGGGTCAAAGGTAGGGTTCTGAAGAATGTGGAGGAACAGAGAGATCTTGGGGTTCATATCCATAGATCTCTGAAGGTTGCCACTCAAGCGGATAGAGCCGTGAAGAAGGCCTATAGTGTATTGGCGTTCATTAACAGGGGGTTTGAGTTTAAGAGCCGTGGGGTTATGCTGCAACTGTACAGGACCTTGGTGAGACCACATTTGGAATATTGTGTGCAGTTCTGGTGACCTCACTACAAGAAGGATGTGGAGACACTGGAAAGAGTGCAAAGGAGATTTACCAGGATGCTGCCTGGTTTGGAGGGTAGGTCTTATGAGGAAAGGTTGAGGGAACTTGGGCTTTTCTCTTTGGAGCGGAGGAGGTTGAGAGGAGACTTGATAGAGGTTTATAAGATGATGAGGGGGATAAATAGAGTGAACGTTCAAAGACTATTTCCTCGGGTGGATGGAGCGGTAACTAGGGGGCATAACTATAGGGTTCATGGTGGGAGATATAGGAAGGATGTCCGAGGTAGGTTCTTTACGCAGAGAGTGGTTGGGGTGTGGAATGGACTGCCTGCAGGGATAGTGGAGTCAGAAACTTTAGGAACATTTAAGCAGCTATTGGATAGGCACATGGAGTACTTCAGGATCATCGGGAGGAAATAGCTTGATCTGGGTTTTAGATAAAGCTCGACTCAAAATCGTGGGCCGAAGGGCCTGTTCTGTGCTGTACTGTTCTATGTTCTATGTATATATATCCTTTTGAGAATGACTGAAATTTATAAGCCTTTGTTTCATTCATCAGTCTTGCATTATTAGAACAGCATTCTATTTGGGAGTTTATTCATTTTATTAATTGTTTTAATAAGGTTGTCACCAATTCTAAAATAAAGACCTGTTAATTTTCATGATAGAGAGTGTCAGATCCTGCTTTAATTTACCAAAACCAGCTTCCTACTATCTCAAGCACACTTACTTAAGATTATGAGGTGAGGTATCCTTTTGGGGGATTCCAAAATCATGCAGAGGGAAACACACCACCTCGTAACATCTGTTTTCGCCTCTCTGGAGTTGGTGTCTAAGTGTTGCTGTTTTGGAAGCTGTAGAGAGAGAGAGAGAGAGGTATTCTTTCCTGTCTCTGAAGTCTGAAACTGGAAGCTGCTAGAGACTAGATTCACTTATCTTTTTTGTTGACTTGAGGATATGAAAATGGCTGTTTGGATTTCTGACTACCGGGCGGCACGGTAGCACAGTGGTTAGCACTGCTGCTTCACAGCTCCTGGGTTCGATTCCCAGCTTGTTTCACTGTCTGTGTGGAGTTTGCACATTCTCCTCGTGTCTGTGTGGGTTTCCTCCGGGTGCTCCGGTTTCCTCCCACAGTCCAAAGATGTGCGGGTTAGGTTGATTGGCCATGCTAAAAATTGCCCTTAGTGTCCTGAGATGCGTAGGTTAGAGGGATTAGTGGGTAAAATATGTAGGGATATGGGAGTAGGGCCTGGGTGGGTTTGTGGTCGGTGCAGACTCGATGGGCCGAATCGCCCCTTTCTGTACTGTAGGGTTTCTATGTAGGTGTTAAAAGGTTCAAATCTAGTATCGCGTGAGCATACTTGTTTTAGTGCTAACTAATTCTGAAAAAAATGTGATGTCTATGGGGTATTGCTTTTAAATTCGAACAACAGGGATAGCTAGCTGTTAAGAATTATACTGTGCCATATTTAACTCTTGTAATTTATAGTATCATAGACTCCCTGGAAAGGGAAAGGGAGAGAGTTTTTGAACTTCAGAAACTGAAACTGAAAAGTGATTGTCTACTTAAACTGGCAATGTAAAGGTAAGAGTACTGATGAGGACACTGAGGAAAAAGAACCCATTGTAGTCAAAGGCCTGGTGAGGATCTGTTTAAATATGTGCAAGTGTTGCCAAAGTTTGATCAGAAGGATGTAGAAGTCTTTTCATTTCATTTGAGAAAGAAGCGAAACAAATAAAATGGCCACAGATCATGTGGGTATTGTTGATTCAAACAAAGTTGGAGGTAGAGCTAGTGAGGTGTTTGTGTCACTATCAGAGGCGGTATCTACGGATTATGATTAGGTGGAAAAAACCATCTTAAGTGCCAGAAGCCGATAGCCAGTGGTTTAGAAATCTAAGGAAAGAACCTGATCAAACAGACATAGAAATTGAAAAGACAAAACAAAGTAATTTTTATAGGTGGGTAAGGGAATTTAAAATAGACCAGACATATGATGCTCTTAGACAAACCATTATTTTGGATGAGTTTAAAAATTCACTTTCCAAAGTAGTGAGAACTCATGTGTAAGAGCAAAGGTTAAAACTGCAAGGTTAGCAGAAATGGCAGATGATAATTAATTTGTTCATAAATTAAAGTTTGGTTTCCAACATCAGTTTGAACCTGTGAGGGATAGCAATTGGAGAAAAGAGAAATCCTTATGTGGTAAAGACAAAGGAGATCTTGTTCAACTCTGCTGAGTATAGAATTTCCACTGGAGGAGATATGCCCTGACCCTGATCCCTCCCGGTCGGCAAAAACAGGATCTGTCAGAAATTGGGCGAGGGTAATAGCCTTTTCTTCAGGGTAATGGTTTTTTTAAGTTCTGATTTTTTTTAAAACAGCAATATAGCCTGAAATTTGAATCAGTCATGGAGACACTGGGGAGTTTCCAGCATGGCAGGTAGGTCCAAATTGCCAGAATTGCGTCTCTCTCCCTTTTGTTTGCTTCTAATTCAAGCTGTTTCATTTGTAATTGAATTCTAGCCATTTCCAATGATTCCAACTGTGTTTCTGGATTTGGACCCACCTGCCATGTCAGAAGGTTCCAGAGTCTCCATGACTGATTCAAAATTCAGACTTTGTTGATGGTTTTGTATCAGAATTTTAAAAAGGCCATTATCCTGAAACATTAACTCGACTTTTCTCTCTACAAGTGCTGCCTGACCTGCTGGTATTTCCCACATTCTCTTTTAATATTTAATATTTTCAGTATCTGCAGTATTTTGCTTCAGTTTTGGAAAGAAGGGCTAATAGAATAGCTCTCCCTAAGAGCCAGCAGGCATGTTGAATTTCTTTCTGTGATGTAAGATTCTACATAATAAGTAATACTCTTGTAAATAGAAATGTGGATTAAACAATAAGTTACTGCGACTTTTAAATTGAGAATTTTTTTTTCATCTGCAGTGTTTCCACATTCCCATGTCTGGAAGTATTTTTTGGTAAACATGAGGTAAGATGGTCATGTATTTTACTGAACACATTAACCCACCATATCAGTTCAATATTCTTCAATCTTCTGTATACATGGTTAGTGCTTATGCTAGTTACTGATGGAAAGTGATGCCTTTCAGGATATTGATATCCCTGCCTAACAATAATGTCTGTGTGTATTTAAACCACACAAATTGCAACAAATTAAGAAGGTTCATCACCACCTTCTCATAGGAAATTATGATGGACAATAAAACTTGGTTTTGCCAGTGACAGCCATATTTGATGAATGAATAAAATAAGATAAGCTTTCTTGTGTGGTGTAAAGGTTGTGCCTCTTCTGGGCATTGTCAAGTTTTTACCTACTGCCACATTGTTTAGTAGTCCATTGCAGTCCATGACTGCAATGTTTTGTGGCAATGTGATGGCTTGAATGTTGACAACGACCTTCCCATCCAGAAGTGAATTGAGGCCCTTAAGGGCAATATTCCACCAGCAGTAGCAGCAGGCAATGTGGGCAAGCTGTCAGGAAAACCCCGCTGGTATGTCTGCAGCTAAGTGGATGTTTTACTTTGACTTGGGCAACCTCTACTCAATGGAGAGGGCACCAACAGGTGAAAACCTTTGCTTGCCCTTAAAACTTTTCAATGAGGTCTCACTGACTGGCTCCAGTGAATCCATCTTCACTCCAGACTCCAGCAACAATCCTGCAGTGCAATGGAGCTGCTAGTACTGGAGAACTGTTAAGCTCTGTTCGCAGTTAGGAAATTTCCTCTCACCCTGACACCAATCAGGTAACTGACTGATTGGTACAAAATGAGATCTGCTGGTCGGGATGTGGGGGAAGAGAGGAGGGCTTTGAATGGCTAGGCTGTGCACCAAATTCTCTGTCCTTGCTTGCAGCAGTGGCGGGGCATGTATAGCCAGAAAATTCCACAGTATCCTTCTCACTGGCCATTCAGGCCAAAAAGAAGATTTATGGAGGCTGTTCCTCAAAGCTGAGGTATTGAATGAATAATTTGCATCTGTCTATATCAAGGGAGAATATGATACCCAGGTCATCGTGAAAGGGAAGGTAATTAATACACTAAAAAGATTTAAAATTGGTAAGGAGGAGGTATTGGATAGCTTGCACTTAAAACTGAAAAGGGACCAGGATCGAATTAAGTGCACCCAAGGACACTGAGGGAACTGAGAGTGGAATTTTCAGAGGCATTTGCCTTACTTTTCTAGTCTCCTTTAGACTTGAGAAGATGCTGGAGGATTTGAACATTGGAAAAATATTTTCCTTGTTCAAAAAAGTGTGTAAAGAAAAGACCAGCAACTACAAGTCAATCAACATAAGCTTGGTGATAGGAAATCTTCCAGAAACAATGACTGTAATCTTCCAGCCGCTCACGCTGGCAGGATGCTCCAGTTCCACTGCAGTAAATGGAAATTTGGCTGAACGTCCAATTCTCCATCCTCGTTTACAGTGGCAGTGGGGCATGAACGGTCTGAAAATTCTTGCTAATATTTTGGGACAAAATTAATATGCGCTTTAGTAAATTCAGATTAATTAAAGAAAGTTAGCACAGATTTGCTTAGTGTTTTACTAACTTGCAGGAGTTTTTTAAAGAGGTAACCGAGAAGGCTGATGAGGGTAATGCTTTGATGTAGTGTACATGGACTTCTAAAAGGCATTTGATACAGTACTGGACAACAAACTTGTGAGTAAGCTTATGCAATAGAAGACAATTGCAGCATTGATGCAAAATTGGTTGAATAATAGGAGACGAAGACTAGTGCTTAATGGATGTTTTTCAGACTGAAGGAATGTTTGGAGTGGTGTTCCCATAGGTAGGTATTTGGACACTTGCTCTTTCTAATGTATATAAATTAATGTCCTGGAGCTTGGTGTATAGGGCACAATTTCAAAATTTGTGGATGAGATCTAGTTTTGGAGCAGCCTCGGGGTCACAATCTGGTGAACACATCACGCTGCCTGATTCGTAGCAAGTGGAGACAAGGACATCCAAAGATGCTGGCACATGGAGAATTGCTGGAGGCCAGGAATTTGCTGAGCTCCAGTCATAGAACATAGAACATAGAACATAGAACATAGAACATAGAACATTACAGCGCAGAACAGGCCCTTCGGCCCACGATGTTGCACCGACCAGTTAAAAAAAAAACTGTGACCCTCCAACCTAAACCAATTTCTTTTCGTCCATGAACCTATCTACGGATCTCTTAAACGCCCCCAAACTAGGCGCATTTACTACTGATGCTGGCAGGGCATTCCAATCCCTCACCACCCTCTGGGTAAAGAACCTACCCCTGACATCGGTTCTATAACTACCCCCCCTCAATTTAAAGCCATGCCCCCTCGTGCTGGATTTCTCCATCAGAGGAAAAAGGCTATCACTATCCACCCTATCTAAACCTCTAATCATCTTATATGTTTCAATAAGATCCCCTCTTAGCCGCCGCCTTTCCAGCGAAAACAATCCCAAATCCCTCAGCCTCTCCTCATAGGATCTCCCCTCCATACCAGGCAACATCCTGGTAAACCTCCTCTGCACCCTCTCCAAAGCCTCCACATCCTTCCTGTAATGTGGGGACCAGAACTGCACACAGTACTCCAAGTGCGGCCGCACCAGAGTTGTGTACAGTTGCAACATAACGCTACGACTCCTAAATTCAATCCCCCTACCAATAAACGCCAAGACACCATATGCCTTCTTAACAACCTTATCTACTTGATTCCCAACTTTCAGGGATCTATGCACACATACACCTAGATCCCTCTGCTCCTCCACACTATTCAAAGTCCTCCCGTTAGCCCTATACTCAACACATCTGTTATTCCTACCAAAGTGAATTACCTCACACTTCTCCGCATTAAACTCCATCCGCCACCTCTCGGCCCAACTTTGCAACCTGTCTAAGTCTTCCTGCAGACTACGACACCCTTCCTCACTGTCTACCACACCACCAACTTTGGTGTCATCAGCAAATTTGCTAATCCACCCAACTATACCCTCATCCAGATCATTAATAAATATTACAAACAGCAGTGGCCCCAAAACAGATCCCTGAGGTACACCACTTGTAACCGCACTCCATGATGAATATTTACTATCAACCACCACCCTCTGTTTCCTATCCGCTAGCCAATTCCTGATCCAATTTCCTAGATCACCCCCAATCCCATACATCTGCATTTTCTGCAGAAGCCTACCATGGTGAACCTTATCAAACGCCTTACTAAAATCCATATATACCACGTCCACTGCCTTGCCCCCATCCACCTCCTTGGTCACTTTCTCAAAAAACTCAATAAGGTTAGTAAGGCACGACCTACCTGCCACAAAACCATGCTGACTATCACCTATCAATTCATTACTCTCCAAATAACTATAAATCCTATCCCTTATAATTTTTTCCAACATCTTGCCGACAACAGAAGTGAGACTCACCGGTCTATAATTCCCGGGGAAGTCTCTGTTCCCCTTCTTAAACAATGGGACAACATTCGCTAACCTCCAATCTTCTGGTACTATACCAGAGGCCAACGACGACCTGAAGATCAGAGCCAGAGGCGCTGCAATCACTTCTCTTGCCTCCCAGAGAATCCTTGGATAAATCCCATCCGGACCAGGGGATTTATCTATTTTCAGACCCTCCAGAATATCCTGCACATCCTCCTTATCAACTGTAATACTGTCTATTCTACTCCCTTGCAACCCAGTGTCCTCCTCAGCTATATTCATGTCCCCTTGCGTGAACACCGAAGAGAAATATTGGTTCAATGCTTCACCAATCTCCTCCGGTTCCACACATAACTTCCCTCTGCCATCTATAACTGGCCCTAAACTTGCCCTAACCAACCTTCTGTTCTTGACATACCTATAGAACGCCTTAGGATTCTCTTTAACCCTATCCGCCAAAGTCTTCTCATGTCCCCTTTTAGCCCTTCTAAGCTCGCTCTTCAACTCCCTCTTAGCCAATCTAAAGCTTTCTAGTGCACTACCCGAGTGCTCACGTCTCATCCGAACATAAGCCTCCTTTTTCTTTTTAACCAACAAAGAAACTTTTTTGGTGCACCACGGTTCCCTAGCCCTACCAATTCCTCCTTGCCTGACAGGGACATACCTATCACAGACTCGCAGTAGCTGCTCCTTGAAAAAACTCCACATGTCGGACGTTCCCAGTCCCTGTAATCTCCTAGTCCAACCTATGTTTCCTAATTCTCTCCTAATAGCCTCATAATTACCCTTCCCCCAGCTAAAACCACTGGCCCGAGGTTCATGCCTATCCCTTTCCATCACTAAGGTGAACGTAACCGAATTGTGGTCACTATCACCAAAATGCACACCAACTTCCAAGTCTAGCACCTGGTCTGGCTCATTTCCCAGCACCAGATCCAATATAGCCTCACCTCTAGTTGGCCTGTCTACATACTGAGTCAAAAAACCTTCCTGCACGCTTTGAACAAAAACTGACCCCTCTAACGAGCTAGAGCTATAACAATTCCAGTCAATATTAGTCAAGTTAAAATCCCCCATAACAATTGCCCTATTACTTTCACTCCTAAGCAGGATTGACTCCGCAATCCTTTCCTCAACCTCTCTAGAACTTTTAGGAGGTCTATAAAAGACTCCCAACAGGGTGACCTCTCCTCTCCTATTTCTAATCTCCGCCCATACTACCTCAACAGATAAGTCCTCATCAAACCTCCTCTCTGACACTGTGATACAATCTCTGACCAATAATGCTACCCCTCCCCCTCTTCTACCTCCTTCCCTACTTCGACTAAAACATTTGAACCCCGGGACCTGCAGCATCCATTCCTGCCCCTGCTCTATCCATGTCTCTGAAATAGCCACAACATCGAAGTCCCAGGTACTGATCCACGCTGCAAGTTCACCCACTTTATTGCGAATACTCCTGGCATTGAAGTATACACATTTCAAACCCTGCTCCACCCCACCTCTGCAATGCCGTGCATTGCAGTCCCCATCCATGCATCCCTCACTTTCAGCCCCACTACTCAGGATCCCTCCCCCCCCCCGAATCAGTTTAAACCTCCCTGCATGGCCTTAGCAAATTTACCCCCCAGGATATTGGTCCCCTTCTGATTAAGGTGTAGACCATCCTTCTCATAGAGGTCACACCTTCCCCAGTACGAGCCCCAATTGCTTAAGTACCTGAACCCCTCCCTCCTGCACCATCCCCTCAGCCATGAATTCAAACCTTCCCTCTCCCTATTCCTCTCTAAACTATCCCGTGGTATAGGCAAGAGTCCAGAGATAACCACTCTGTCAGTCTTGGCCTTTAGTTTCCACCCCAACTCCATAAATCCCTGCCTAATATCCCCTTCCCCTATCCTCCCTATGTCGTGTGTCCCCACATGTACAATAACTTGTGGTTTATCTCCCTCCCCCCTAAGAGTCCTGAATACCCTGTCAGACACATCCTGGACCCCAGCCCCTGGTAGGCAACACACCAACCCTGAGTCCCTACCTTTAGTTCCGACCCTCCTATCTGTCCCCTTAATTGTCAGATGACAAGCCTCTGATCATGCCTCAATTGCTGGAGCTCCAAAGGCAAGGGAGGTAGAATCAGAAGTGATGTCTGATACATTCCTCGGATTGAAAGGCTGCATGGTTGAGTTCGTCTGCGTTCTGTCTGAGGTGATTGTGCTGACAGTTAAATGCACTGGCGTCAACAATGCTAGGATGCCAGCTGCCGTGGAAACATTGATCCAAGATTTTGTCCTGAACTGCTGCAGGTGTGGCACTCCATGGTCTAGGCATTTAATTGCATCCATCATTGCCAAAGCCAGAGGACGGTGGGACTTCTCAAGCTCACTGTATTCAGGTGACTCCGTGAGTATCCCGTCCATCTGAATTCCCTCTTCCAGCTCCACAGGCCAAGGTGTGGATGGCACTGCCACATAGCAAGGCCCTGAAAGCAGGCCAGAGGCACACAGATCTCATCACTCCTGAGGACGGCCACCAAAGTCATCACAGACAACAGGGGGTGTCAGACACAGATTGCCTCCACCTCCGCTGTGGATTTTGGGATGCACCAAGATGTAGCGACAGGGTGAGAAAGGTTAAAAAGCTCAAGTTGCACAGCATGGGCACAGGTGTGAATCACTTCGACATAATGTTCACCTCTAAATAAACTCCCACTACTTATACCCTTTCTATGGCTCTTTGTTCTGATGAACTGTGTTCCTGTAATTCTGAAGTGAAAATCTGATTCCTGCACAAGATAAGTCAGTGAGCTCAGACGAAGGTTTCCTCCCTGGGGTTTGTGCAAGCTTCCCAGCACATTGATGGTGTTCCTTCACAGTGACTGAACACATCAATCATTCCTTTATCTTGTAGAGAATGAGCATGCCTCCTATTATGTCCAGGGCTACCGTCACACATTTCAATCATTCGCCATGTGTATTCTCTGCACCTTTGATGCATGGCTGGCCCCATATACTGCTGTTGCCTTCTGTGACACTACACTGTTCCTCTAGGGTGCAGCTCGAAGAATGCCATAGGATCAAGAGAGGTTAAACCGTCTCCACTGCATCACCATGATATGACCTCAGTAATTGAGAGCATGTGAGGTGCTATCAACCAGATAGGAGTCAGACATTCACTGTGAATCTCTGTGAAGACCTTTGGGCTGACCCACTGCAAGTCATTATCATCCTCCTGGATTATAGGGACAATGGGCATTTACTGTGTCCCCTGACAGGAGCCTTATCACAGAGGGCATGCGCTGCTATCAGTCAGATGTGAGTGCAATGCTCAGGGAAGCTATGTGAAGGTAATGGAATATCCTCACTGAATGTCCTCAATACCTTCTTTGAAACTGGAGACAATGAGCATGTCCCGAGCTTGTCTGCCTCGTCTGGACATTTGAATTGCCTCATGTCTAACATACGCTCCCTTGAGGATCTTCTCAGCTTCTTCCCCTTTTATATCCTCATTGGAGGAAATGTGCCACTCCTCCATCTGCTCCCCCGCATCCACTCAATGCAGGGTGCAGAAAACAACCACGATGCGTGATATCCTCTACAAATTGTACTGCAGAGCTCCACCAGAGTGGTCCAGGCACCTCATCTTCAGCATCTCTATGGTCTGCCTCAGCAAAGTAGGTGTTGCAACAAGAGTCTCATTGTATTTTGTTTCACCTGCCCTCAGTGGCTTCCAGAACAGACGTCATCAGCCACATACTCTGAGTAGTTCTGTCCCAAGGAGCCAACTTTGCAGGTTCTGGGATCCTGAAATATGTCAGGAATCTGAGAGTGGCTCAGGATGTAGGAGTCGTGCACATTCTCTGATCAAGTGTATCCCAGGACATTGTGGGAAGTAGGGAAGAAATTGTGGGGCCCCTACCGGAGATATTTGTATCATCGGCAGCGATGGATGAGGTGCCGGAAGACTGGCTCTGACGAAGGGTCATCTAGACTCGAAACGTTGGCTCTATTCTCTTCCCACAGATGCTGTCAGACTTGCTGAGATTATCCAGCATTTTCTGTTTTTGTTTCAGATTCCAGCATCTGCAGTATTTTGCTTTTATCTACATGCATTTGTACAGGCAAGAACTAATTAGGGATAGTCAGCACGGCTTTGTGTGTGAGAAATCGGGTTACAGATTTGATGAGTTTTTTTGAAGGGGTGACCAAGAAAATAGATGAGGACGTATACATGGACATTAGCAAGGTCTTTGACAAGGTACCACCGGACGGTAGACTGGTCAGTAAGGTTAGATCACATGGGATCCAGGGACAACTAGCCAACTGGATACAAAATTGGTTTGTGGTAAGAGACAGGGGGTGGTGGAAGAGTATTGTTTTTCGGACTGGAGGCCTGTGACCAGCAGTGTGCCGCAGGGGCGGCACGGTGGCATAGTGGTTAGCACTGCTGCCTCACAACCCGGGTTCAATTCTGACCTCGGATCACTGTCTGTGTGGAGTTTGCACATTCTCCCCGTGTCTGCGTGGGTTTCTTCCAGGTGCTCCGGTTTCCTCCCACAGTCCAAAGTTGTGCAGGTTAGGTGGATTGGCCATGCTAAATTGACCCTAGTATCAGGGGATTAGTAGGATAAATATGTGGGGTTGCGGAAATAGAGCCTGGATGGGATTGTGGTCGGTGCAGACTCGATGGGTCGAATGCCTCTTTCTGCAATATAGTGATTCTATCGGTTCTATAGATTGGTTTGTCATTTATATAAATGATTCAGATGAGAATGTAGGAGGCATGGTTAGTAAGTTTGCGGATGACACCAAAATGGTGGTGTGGACAGTGAAGAAGGTTATCGAAGACTACAACGGGATTTTGATCAATTGGGCCGAGGAATAGCAGATGGAGTTAATTCAGACTAATGCGAGGTGTTGCATTTTGGTAAGACAAACCAGGGCAGGTCTTACACAGTTAATGGTAGGGCCCTGGGGAGTGTTGTTAAGCAGAGAGAGACCTAGGGGTGCAAGTACATAGTCCCTTGAAAGTGGCGACACAAGTAGACAGTAGTGAAGAAGGCGTTTGGCACACTTCCTTTCATCGGTTAGAGCATTGAGTACAGGAGTTGGGACATTATGTTACAACTGTACAAGACATTGTTAAGGCAACTTTTGGGGTACTGCATACAATTCTGTTTGCCCTGCTATAGGAAGGATGTTATTAAACTGGAAAGGGTACAAAAATTATTTACAAAGATGTTACTGGGACTGGAAGGTTTGAATTATTAAAAGGCTGGATAGACTGAGAATTTGATCCCTGGAGCAGAGGAGAATGAGGGATGACCTTGTGGAGGTTTATAAAATCATGAGGGGCATAGATAAGGTGAATAGCCAAGGTATTTTTTACCAGGGTGGGGGAATCCAAAACTAGACGGCATAGGCTTAAGCTTAGAGGGGAAAGATCTGAGGGCCAGGTTTTTTACAACAGAGGATGGTGCATATATGGAATGAGCTGCCAGAGGGGGTGGTAGAGACGGGTACAATTACAACATTTAAAATACATTTGGACAGGTACATGGATGGGAAAGAATTTGAGGGATATGGGCCAAATGCAGGCCAATGGGACTCGTTCAGTTTAGGAAACCTGGTTGCATTGATGAGTTTGGGTAAAGGGGCTGTTTCTGTGCTGTATATCTCATGAATCTAAGATTCTAATTGAGCACATATCTGCGGGATGCATTTGGTGTGGTCACAGAGCAGCTGAACATTCGGTGAATAGAAGCCCTTGCGATTCACTTAGTTCATAGCTTGATGTCATGGAGTTCTGAGTGCCAGACGTGTGCATTCATTTGCACCCTGCACCTGTGGAAAACTAGAGATCTTGTGCAAATCAGTTCTTGGCTTGCCTGACCACAGTTGAAATGATAAAAATTGTGTGCCCTTGCGAAGATTGCATCTGTCACCTTCTGCATGGCACTTGTGTCCAAAATCCGGCAGAGGCCACCCATGAAGCTCTGGAAGGAGTCATTGGTATGGAATTTGAACGCCGCAGTAACTTGCAGTGACACCGGCAGTGGGTGCCTTCTATGGTGCCAAAACCTGCAGCAGGTGACAGATGTGACCAATCAATTCCCTGGACATGCGTAGTCTTCGATAACATTGGTTCTCGGACATCTGCAGGTATGCCAGGCGCGTTCTGGAGACCCTGGGTCTAGCAAAACACTTCCAAACAATGGCTGTCTCGGTTTCTTCCTGTGCGTGTGGAGGAATGCCCCCACTCCTTCCTCTTCTGATTCTACTCCTGCCTTTGGCAAGCTTGCACCTCTGTTGACGTCTTCTTCTTCTCTGCTGCCTATAAGTGGGAAGACTGACAGCGAGATCACCAGGCTCCATGTTCTTGACGATCTCCTCACTGTAATATCAAAGATAGAAATTTGATGGTTAGCATTTGTCTGCTAAGGAATGCTGTAATGATTCTGTGATTCTCTTTGAGGATTCATAATAATGACTCCAGTCGCTGCTTGAGTTCTGAAAACCGAAGCTTTTGCAATCTGTGACACTTCCTGCAGATGTGTTTGTCTAGGGCACGTGGTTTGTCCAGGGCTTCCACATACCACAGGATGCACATACAGGTGGCCAGGCTGCCCTGCCATACCAAAACTTTGCAAATTATTATTATACTTAGAAAAAACTACCAGTTAAGCTTCTTCTACTGTAGCAATGGGAGAACTAAATGCTGGAGAGTGAAAAATATGGAAAAAGAAAGAAGCACCCCCACTTCACTGAACTCCTCACTCACCAAACTCCTAAAGTGAAATTTTCCCTGCATTTGGCAGAGTGTAATGGTAGGCAGGAAGAGTGGTATTTGCCCGCTAATGGCGATGGTGGATTTTCTTGCCATATTTTGAGGGACCTAGAAATAAAAAAATTCCTGCATGGTTTCACTTTGCATGTTCGTCATTGAGGATCTCCATTTAATGGCCACTCTAGCGTTCGCCAACCTCTTGATCTAGGTCCACAGCAGAGGATGACTCTAAGGAAGGCTGCCCTCAGACTCTCAGAGACCTCTCTCACCAGAATGCCTGATGTAGTGGAGGAGCATCGTGACTTCCTCTACCTAAGCACAGGGAGGAGAGCATTGGGCCAGACAGTGCTAATTAGCAGTGCTAATGCAGTGGGAAGGACAGGCATCCAGTGCCATAAAAGGATGAATGAGCTCCAATCAGCCAGGGTACTTCACCTGTCTCATCATTCTGAACTCACACATTCATATGCCTATTACATATCCACTGGTGGCCCACTCACTGCCAACTCAAGGGACACCACCACTTGCTCTCCCACACACATATGTTCATCTCCCAGGTCATTACTTCATTGCTCTCAGTCACCATCCATACATAACAGGTTTCCTTAGCATCTACCCTGAAGAACGCAGCCTGCTTACACTCTCTCCAACAAGAACAGAGGAAGCTGTAAAAACTCAGCAGATCTGCCAACATCTATCAGGAGAGAAACACAGTTAACGTTTTGAGTCATGGACTCTTCGTTGGAACTGAAAGGAGGGAAAATGTTGGACCAAACAAAATTGCAATAAAAAGTAGCAATTTTATGAATGGCATGAAATGAAAATGGGTTGGGGGGGGGGTTAAAATGGAGGTCATTTTAACCCCCCCGGCATCCGGAACAAGGTAGATGAACTTGGGGCGTGGATTGGTACTTGGGACTACGATGTTGTGGCCATTACGGAGACGAGGGTAGAACAAGGACAGGAATGGTTGTTGGACGTTCCGGGGTATAGATGTTTCAGTAAGTGTAGGGAAGCTGGTAAAAGAGGTGGAGGAGTGGCATTGTTAATCAAGGATAGTTTAACGGCTGCGGAAAGGCACTTCGAGGGGGATCTGCACACTGAGGTAATATGGGCTGAGGTTAGAAATAGGAAAAGAGCGGTCACGTTGTTAGGAGTCCACTATAGGCCCCCAAATAGTAATAGAGATGTGGAGGAAGAAATTGCTAAGCAGATTATGGATATGTGTGGAGGTCACAGGGTAGTTGTCATGGGGGACTTTAATTTTCCAAATATTGATTGGAGCCTTTGTAGGTCAAATAGTTCGGATGGGGCAGTTTTTGTGCAGTGTGTGCAGGAGGGTTTCCTGACACAATATGTGGATAGGCCGACAAGAGGTGAGGCCACATTGGATTTGGTACTGGGAAATGAACCGGGCCAAGTGTTAGATTTGGTTGTGGGAGAGCACTTTGGAGATAGTGACCACAATTCGGTGTCTTTTGTTATTGCAATGGAGAGGGATAGGGCCGTACGGCAGGGCAAGATTTACAATTGGGGGAGAGGTAATTATGATGCGATTAGGCAAGAATTAGGGGGCATAAGTTGGGAACAGAAACTGTCAGAGAAAGGAACTAATGAAAAGTGGAACTTTTTCAAGGAACAAATACTGGATGTCCTTGATAGGTATGTCCTTGTCAGGCAGGGAGGAAATGGCCGAGTGAGGGAACCATGGTTCACAAAAGAGGTGGAATGTCTTGTGAAAAGGAAGAGGGAAGCTTATGTAGGGATGAGGAAACAAGGTTCAGATGGCTCGATTGAGGGTTACAAGTTAGCAAGGAATGAGCTGAAAAAGGGGCTGAGGAGAGCTAGGAGGGGACACGAGAAGTCCTTGGCGGGTCGGATCAAGGAATACCCCAAGGCTTTTTACTCTTATGTGAGGAATAAAAGAATGACCAGGGTGAGGTTAGGGCCGGTCAAGGACAGTAGTGGGAACTTGTGTATGGAGTCAGTAGAGATAGGCGAGGTGATGAATGAATACTTTCCTTCAGTGTTCACCAAGGAGAGGGGCCATGTTTTTGAGGAAGCGAAGGTGTTACAGGTTAATAGGCTGGAGGAAATAGATGTTCGGAGGGAGGATCTCCTGGCAGTTTTGAATAAACTGAAGGTCGATAAGTCCCCTGGGCCTGATGAAATGTATCCTAGGATTCTTTGGGAGGCAAGGGATGAGATTGCAGAGCCTTTGGCTTTGATCTTTGGGTCCTCGCTGTCCACGGGGATGGTGCCAGAAGACTGGAGAATGGCATAACTATAGGGTTCGTGGTGGGAGATACAGGACGGATATCAGAGGTAGGTTCTTTACGCAGAGAGTGGTTGGGGTGTGGAATGGACTGCCTGCAGTGATAGTGGAGTCAGACACTTTAGAAACATTTAAGCGGTTATTGGATAGGCACATGGAGCACACCAGGATGATAGGGAGTGGGATAGCTTGATCTTGGTTTCAGATAAAGCTCGGCACAACATCGTGGGCCGAAGGGCCTGTTCTGTGCTGTACTGTTCTATGTTCTATGAATGTTGTTCCTCTGTTTAAGAAAGGGAATAGAAATGACCCTGGTAATTATAGACCGGTTAGTCTTACTTCGGTGGTTGGTAAATTGATGGAAAAGTCCTTAGAGATGGGATTTACGACCATTTAGAAAGATGCGGATTAATCCGGGATAGTCAGCACGGATTCGTGAAGGGCAAGTCGTGCCTCACAAATTTGATAGAATTTTTTGAGGAGGTAACTAAGTGTGTTGATGAAGGTAGGGCAGTTGATGTCATATACATGGATTTGAGTAAGGCATTTCACAAGGTCCCCCATGGTCGGCTTATGATGAAAGTGAGGAGGTGTGGGATAGAGGTAAAGTTGGCCGATTGGATAGGTAACTGGCTGTCTGATCGCTACCTGATACGCTGCAAGAAAGGATGTCCCGAGGCATGGTACATTGGGGAAGCTATGCAGACGCTGCGACAACGGATGAATGAACACCGCTCGACAATCACTAGGCAAGACTGTTCTCTTCCTGTTGGGGAGCACTTCAGCGGTCACGGGCATTCGGCCTCTGATATTTGGGTAAGCGTTCTCCAAGGCGGCCTTCGCGACACACGACGGCGCAGAGTCGCTGAGCAGAAACTGATAGCCAAGTTCCGCACACACGAGGATGGCCTCAACCGGGATATTGGGTTCATGTCCCACTATTTGTAACCCCCACAGAGTTTCACTGGCTGTCTTGTCTGGAGACAATACACATCTTTTTAGCCTGTCTTGATGCTCTCTCCACTCATGCTGTTTTGTTTCTTAAAGACTTGATTAGTTGTAAGTATTCGCATTCCAACCATTATTCATGTAAATTGAGTTTGTGTCTTTATATGCTCTGTTTGTGAACAGAATTCCCACTCACCTGAAGAAGGGGCTTGCAGCTCCGAAAGCTTGTGTGGCTTTTGCTACCAAATAAACCTGTTGGACTTTAACTTGGTGTTGTTAAACTTCTTACTGTGTCTGATCGAAGACAGAGGGTGGTGGTCGATGGAAAATTTTCGGTTTGGAGGCAGGTTGCTAGCGGAGTGCCGCAGGGATCAGTGCTTGGTCCTCTGCTCTTTGTGATTTTTATTAATGACTTAGAGGAGGGGGCTGAAGGGTGGATCAGTAAATTTGCTGATGACACCAAGATTGGTGGAGTAGTGGATGAGGTGGAGGGCTGTTGTATGCTGCAAAGAGACATAGATAGGATGCAAAGCTGGGCTGAAAAATGGCAAATGGAGTTTAACCCTGATAAATGTGAGGTGATTCATTTTGGTCGGACTAATTTAAATGTGGATTACAGGGTCAAAGGTAGGGTTCTGAAGACTGTGGAGGAACAGAGAGATCTTGGGGTTCATATCCACAGATCTCTAAAGGTTGCCACTCAAGTGGATAGAGCTGTGAAGAAGGCCTATAGTGTGTTAGCTTTTATTCAGTAAGAAGTTTAACAACACCAGGTTAAAGTCCAACAGGTTTATTTGGTAGCAAAAGCCACACAAGCTTTCGAAGCTCTAAGCCCCTTCTTCAGGTGAGTGGGAATTCTGTTCACAAACAGAACTTATAAAGACACAGACTCAATTTACATGAATAATGGTTGGAATGCGAATACTTACAACTAATCCAGTCTTTAAGAAACAAAACAATGGGAGTGGATAGAGCATCAAGACAGGCTAAAAAGATGTGTATTGTCTCCAGGCAAGACAGCCAGTGAAACTCTGCAGGTCCACCAGGTACACGGTACATACTCTTGCAACTCGGCCAACGTTGTCTACCTGATACGCTGCAAGAAAGGATGTCCCGAGGCATGGTACATTGGGGAAACTATGCAGATGCTGCGACAACGGATGAATGAACACCGCTCGACAATCACCAGGCAAGACTGTTCTCTTCCTGTTGGGGAGCACTTCAGCGGTCACGGGCATTCGGCCTCTGATATTCGGGTAAGCGTTCTCCAAGGCGGCCTTCGCGACACACGACAGCGCAGAGTCGCTGAGCAGAAACTGATAGCCAAGTTACGCACACACAAGGACGGCCTCAACCGGGATATTGGGTTCATGTCACACTATTTGTAACTCCCACAGTTGCGTGGACCTGCAGAGTTTCACTGGCTGTCTTGTCTGGAGACAATACACATCTTTTTAGCCTGTCTTGATGCTCTCTCCACTCCCATTGTTTTGTTTCTTAAAGACTTGATTAGTTGTAAGTATTCGCATTCCAACCATTATTCATGTAAATTGAGTCTGTGTCTTTATAAGTTCTGTTTGTGAACAGAATTCCCACTCACCTGAAGAAGGGGCTTAGAGCTTCGAAAGCTTGTGTGGCTTTTGCTACCAAATAAACCTGTTGGACTTTAACCTGGTGTTGTTAAACTTCTTACTGTGTTTACCCCAGTCCAACGCCGGCATCTCCACATCTTAGCTTTTATTAACAGGGGGTTGGAGTTTAAGAGCCGTGGGGTTATGCTGCAGGTACAACAGGTGATCAAGAAGGCAAATGGGATGTTGGCCTATATTGCGAGGGGGATGGAATATAAAAGCAGGGATGTCTTGATGCACCTGTACAGGGCATTGGTGAGGCCGCAACTGGAATACTGTGTGCAGTATTGGTCCCCTTATATGAGGAAGGATGTATTGGCATTGGAGGGAGTGCAGAGAAGGTTCACCAGGTTGATACCGGAGATGAGGGGTTTGGATTATGAGGAGAGGCTGAGGAGATTGGGTTTGTACTCGTTGGAGTTTAGAAGGATGAGGGGGGATCTTATGGAGACTTATAAGATAATGCGGGGGCTGGATAGGGTGGAGGCGGAGAGATTCTTTCCACTTAGTAAGGAAGTTAAAACTAGAGGACACAGCCTCAAAATCAAGGGGGGTCGGTTTAAGACAGAGTTGAGGAGGAACTTCTTCTCCCAGAGGGTGGTGAATCTCTGGAATTCTCTGCCCACTGAGGTGGTGGAGGCTACCTCGCTGAATATGTTTAAAGTGCGGATGGATGGATTCCTGATCGGTAAGGGAATTAAGGGTTATGGGGATCAGGCGGGTAAGTGGTACTGATCCACGTCAGATCAGCCATGATCTTATTGAATGGCGGGGCAGGCTCGAGGGGCTAGATGGCCTACTCCTGCTCCTATTTCTTATGTTCTTATGTTCTAACTGTACAGGATCTTGGTGAGACCACATTTGGAATATTGTGTGCAGTTCTGGTCACCTCACTATAAGAAGGATGTGGAAGCGCTGGAAAGAGTGCAAAGGAGATTTACCAGGATGCTGCCTGGTTTGGAGGGTAGGTCTTATGAGGAAAGGTTGAGGGAGCTAGGGCTGTTCACTCTGGAGCGGAGGAGGCTGAGGGGAGACTTAATAGAGGTTTATAAAATGATGAAGGGGATAGATAGAGTGAACGTTCAAAGACTATTTCCTCGGGTGGATGGAGCTATTACAAGGAGGCATAACTATAGGGTTCGTGGTGGGAGATACAGGAAGGATATCAGAGGTAGGTTCTTTACGCAGAGAGTGGTTGGGGTGTGGAATGGACTGCCTGCAGTGATAGTGGAGTCAGACACTTTAGGAACATTTAAGCGGTTATTGGATAGGCACATGGATCACACCAGGATGATAGGGAGTGGGATAGCTTGATCTTGGTTTCAGATAAAGCTCGGCACAACATCGTGGGCCGAAGGTCCTGTTCTGTGCTGTACTGTTCTATGTTCTATAATCTAAAGTTGCCAAACTCAACATTGAGTCCTGGGGGCTGCAATGTGTCCAACCGGAAGATGCGATGCTGCTCCTCCAGCTTATGCTGGACTTCACTGGAGCATTGCAACAGGCCAAGGACAGACATTTGGGCATGAGAGCAAGGTGCTGAGTTAAAATGGCAAGTAAACTGAGCAAAGATGTTCTGCAAAGCGGTCACCCAGTCTGCATTTAGTCTTTCCTATATAGAGTTGACCCCATTGGAAGCAATAAATTCTTAGCATCTGCAGTATTTTGCTTATTTTGCACTCCTCTGTTGAAAGTACTCACTGACTTTGAGGAGAGAGGCCTCCAACTGGCTGGGGAGGAACTTGATCACTCTTTTCCTGAGGATGAGGTAGGCAGTGAAAAACTGAGTGAGGATACAGGACACCATCGTTTATCACGCAAAACTGATGTGAGTCATGTCTCCTGTATCTGAAGCCTCTCTGCCATGCACTAATGACATCTCTCTTGGGCAGAAGCCCAAGCTGTCCACCAGACAGGTTCAAGAAAGCCTTGAGACCATTGATGAAGATTTCTCTGACAGGCAAGATCAAAGAACTGCCACATCTCTCACCCACACCCTCCAGCAGTGCAAACACCCACACTTCAGTGGAACTTAGTTTTAGAGAGCTTTCAGGGTCACAAAATGGTGAGAAACTCACTCTGTGATCCACAGCAGGCTGATGTTAGGGACTCCCAGGGTTCCAGCACTTGGAGGATTGTGGGAGGACATGAATCTGCTGAGTCCCAGTCAGCTGACATGCCTCTGAACTCAGTCATGCCTCAGTTGCTGGAGCTCCAAAGGCAAAGCCAGGAACATCAGGAAGGGATGTCTGGTAAACTCCTCGGGTTGAAAGGCTGATTAGAGGAGTCTTACTGCCCTCTGGGATAGTGCCGACACTCTGAGGCAGCCAGGTCAGCTCAGCAAGGTTCGCAATCGCAACAGAGAACTTGGTACAAGATGTCTGTCCTGCACTGCTGTAGGATATGCACTCCATTGTGCAAGATATGTACTCCATGATGCAGGCACTTGTGGGTATCCAGGAGTGCAAATGCCAGAGGATGGCAGAACTTTTCCAGCTAACTCCAGCTGCCTCTCAATCTAGGGACTCTCGGGCACCCATTGGGAGGAGGAGAAGTTAGTGCACAACCATCCAGCCAGGTAACTCCAGGAGTGTCCAACCCATCCAAATCCCTTTCTCCTGTGACCGTTTCAACTCCAGCTCCACAGGCCGTGAAGGATGGCACTGCCACACAGCAGGACCCTGAAAGCAGGCCGGGGCCTTCCAAGACTTACACTAGAGAGGATGTCTGCAAGGTCATCACGGACAACAGGATGTAGCAGACAGCCTCCACCTCCGCTGCCGATTCTCAGGTTACACCCGAGATGTTGCGGTAAGTTTGAAGGTCTAGTTGCAATCGTGGGATTGGGTGTTAGGCACTTTGAGATAGCATCCATCTCTGTAAATAAACTCGCACTTATTGCACCCTCTCTGGCTCCTTGTTCTGATGAGATGTCTTCCTGAAGTGTCATTCAGACATTTGGATTCCTGCACTACAGAAAGGCTGTGTGCTCAATCCAGAACTTTCTCCATATGCTCTCTGCAAGGTTGTCAGCATATTGGTTGTGTCCCCTCAATGACTGAAGACACCAGCAATGATAGTTTCTCATAGGGAATGAAGGTGTCTCCCACAATGTGCAGGGCTACTGGCATCCCAGTCATTGTCAATGTGTGCTCTCTGCACATTTTATGATGAAGAGCAAAAGGACTTTGCTTTCTCTCCTTGCTGATGCTGCAAGACCTGCTGAGTTTTTCCAGCATCCTCTGTTCTGTCCACAAATGTTGCCCTGCATCACCTCCCCAACCCCCCAATAAAAGGTTAGCCTTAGCCGTTGATGGTGCTGATCTTCAAGGGTGCAGGACACTAAGGAGGACTGGAGGTGAAACTTCGCCGTGATATCACCCAGGTAATTGAAAGTAAGTGAGCTACCTTCAGCCAGGCAGGAATGTGAAATTCTTTGAGGATCTATGCACTGTTCCACTGCAAGTCTTCATTATCCTCCTGCAAAGTTGGGACTATGGGCAACCGCTCTCACTCCATGACATGAAAAATCTGGGTGAATCCCTTGCATCTTGGCCATCCTGATCCTGGTCGAATTGGGCATTGTTGTGTGTCCTTGCAAAGAGTGCGGAAGTATGCAAGGTGCTGTGCAAAGATCACCTGTGCAGAGCTGTAATGAGCCAGTTGCATAAAATGTGAGGGTGGTTGCGACTTTAAACACCACAGACAATGGATTCACTCCAAGTCCTCATGGCATCTACTCCTGCAGAAGAGTACATAAATGAGCCTCCAGATCCCTTGACAAGTGAAGTTTATGCCAACATTGGTTCTCGCTCATCCGCAGAAAGATCAAGCTGTCTGTACAGCTTGAAAGGCATTTCCCAGCAATCGCTCTCTGGGATGCTGTTATATTTTTAAGTGGTTGCAGATTGCTTTAAGAGCTGATAACACGATTTGATGATGATGTCATTAAGATGTTGCACAGCTGCTGTTTTAGTTTCAGTTTGTACTCTGTGCAGGAAAACTTCCTGGAATAAATCTGCTGTAGTTATTTTGAACCTACATGTGAAAACCACATTTTTTAATTTTTGTTTAAAACCCATAATCCCTAACATAGTAAGGACATTACAAAAGAAAATTGGTGACGAGTCAGAATTTTGTATCATCAAGAAAGTCGAGGAGAGGAAAAAAGACAATGTAGGTCCTGAGGCTTTGAATATTAGAAGGCTAGGGAGAAGCAACACCAAGATTAAAGATTATAGTGGCAGTGCAGGGAAAACTAATAAGAAAAATATTCTGTGTGGTTTTAAAAGAGGCAGTTTTTGCCGATCAGAGAAAGATGAGATTCCAGGCATTCTGGAATATTTGACAATAAGGAATGCTTTGCTGTACAGATGAGGTTGTTTGAAAATAAAGTACATCAAGTCTACAGTCTCCAGAGTAAGACAGTAAAAAACATACTGAGCAGTCTCAGGTCAATTAAGGTTAAGAAAATGGATCCTGCAGTTCCTAGGTAGAGCATTTTCAGTATTTTGTGCAAGCAAATAAAACTGCAAATGAGTTGCTCACACTAGCTTTTCTCAGTACAATAGGAAGTAAAACATTGAATTTACTCCGTAGTTTGGTTCATCCAGCAAAGTCTAGAACCAAAATTTATGGGAGATATAGGAGGGATGTCCGAGGTAGGTTTTTTACTCAGAGAGTGGTTGGGGTGTGGAATGGACTGCCTGCAGGGATAGTGGAGTCAGAAACTTTAGGAACATTTAAGAAGCTATTGGATAGGCACATGGAGTACTTCGGGATGATAGGGAGGAAATAGCTTGATCTGGGTTTCAGACAAAGCTCGGCACAACATCGTGGGCCAAAGGGCCTGTTCTGTGCTGTACTGTTCTATGTTCTATGTTATGATGATAGAATCCGCACAGTGCAGAAGGAGGCCATTTGGCCCATCGGGTCGAGTCTGCACTGACCACAATCCCACCCAGGCCCTATTCCTGTAACCCCACACATCCACACTGCTAATCCCCCTGTTACTAGGGCCCACTTAGCATGGCCAATCAACCTAACCCGCACATCTTTGGACCGTGGGAGGAAACTGGAGCACCTGGAGGAAACCCACGCAGACACAGGGAGAATGTGCAAATTCCACACAGACAGTCACTCGAGGCCGGAACTGAACCCGGGTCCCTGGCGCTGTGATACAACAGTGCTAACCACTGTGCCACCATGACTTGACAAAGATCCTTGAAGAGCAGTACTCTCCAAAGCCACTGATCATAATAGAGTGGTCCGGTTTCCACCAAATTAATCAAGTGCAAGGCGAAAGCATTGCTCAGATTGTGGCAAGCTTAAAAAGACTGGCACAATATTTTGAATTTGGTGAGTCAAGAATTGTGGCTATAATGGGTCACATTGCAAAAGATTGTTGGGTTAGACAAACCTCCCTTCAGAAGAATATTCAGAAGAAGAATCTCAGTACTTTTAAAAAGAAGAACAAATTCCGTTATAGAAAAATAATTTACAACATGGAAGAAAAGAATTACGACTGTGAAAAAGAGAATGTCCAGAAAAATGATGAAGAGCTCCAGCTGAACGTCTTATCCATGCAGGGTGAATCACATAGATTCTGAGTGATCAAGTGACAGCCTATTAGGATGGAGGTTGATACTGGTGCTGATGTATTTTTAATTCCTGAGACAGCATACCAACAAAAGCTGAAGCATCTTCCTTTAAAACAGCTGATGTGATTTGAAGGACATACACAGAAGAGATTGTGCCACTAAAAGGTTAGATCATGGTCAACATATAGTGTTGAGTGGACAAACAGTGGAGTTGCCTCTCCATATGGTGCTGGTAAATTTCCAACTCTCTTTTGGAGATCATGGTTGGGGAGGTTAAAGCTAAAGTGGAGTGTTGTCAACTGATTGGTCGATGTCAGAATAGACCTCCAGCAACTCCTGGATAAACACAAGAGTGTACTTGAAGAGACACTTGGCTCAATTAAGGGAATTCAAGTGAAACTCAAGATAAAGAACAGAGTACAGCATAGTAACAGGCCCTTTGGCCGCCAAGCCTTGTCAATCATGATGCCCAAACAAAACTAAAAAAAAACCTCTGCCCTTCCTTGGTTTGTATCCCTCTATTCCCTCCTTATTCATGTATCCATCCAGATGCCTCAAACATTGTTAATATGCTTGCTTCCACCACCTCCTCTGGCAGTGTGTTCCTGGAACGTACTCAGCACTCTCTGTGAAAAGCTTCCCCAGCACATCTCCCTTAAACTTTCTCCCCCTCACCTTGAATCCATGCTCCCTCGCAATTGACACTTCCACCCTTGGAAAAAGCCTCTAACTATCCACCCTGTCTTTGCATCTCATAATTTTGTTGACCTCTATCAGATCTCTCCATCATTTTCCTTGGTGAATACCGATACAAAGCACTCAATAAGGATCTCACCCACTTCCTGTGGCTCCACATAATTTGCCTCTATTGTTCTTGGGTGGGCTACTCTTTCCTTTGCTACTCTCTTGTTTTTAATATCTGCATAAAAAGCCTTGGGATTCTCCTTGACCTTGTTTGCTAAAGACATTTCATGGCCCCTTTTAGCCCTCCTAATTCCATGTTTAAGTTCCTTCCTACTTTTGCGATACTCCTCAAGGGTTTTGTCTGTTTTTAGATGCCCGTATGTTTCTTTTTTCTTTCTGACTAAGCTTACACTTTCCATGGTCATCCAAGGTTGTCATCCATGGTTCCTGAATTCTGCCATTTCTATCCTTCATTTTTGCGGGGACATGCCTGTCCTGCACTTCAATCAACTGGCCTTTAAAAGCCTTTCACATGCCAGACATGGATTTGTCCTCAAATAGCCACTCCCGATCCACATTCCCCATTCCTGTCTAATTTGCATGTAATTGGCACTTTACAGCATTCCGGACTGAACATTGAGTTCAACAACTTCAGACTTTCAGCTCATTTCTATTTAGTTTATTTCATTTCATTTCATCTCATTCATCCATTTTATCAACCTTCTTTCTCACTTCCATTTTTCCACTTCTCTATTCCAGCTCTTCTTCTTATCCCTCCCCCTTTCAGGGCAATTGCCATAATCTCCAGGTAGTCCCTCAACCATGTATGTTCTGTTCTTCCATTCACACATTCTGATCACTAAATGGACACTTTTCGCACCTTCTCAACGTTCTGTATCCTCATTTACATTCCCTTTGTTCCACTCCACCTCCTCCTCCCCCCCCCCCCCCCCCCCCCCCCCCACCCTATAGTATAAATCTCGGCTGATTCTCTTTGCTCTTAGCTCTGATGAAGGGTCATCTAGACTCAAAACGTTGGCTCTATTCTCTCCCCACAGATGCTGCCAGACCTGCTGAGATTTTTCCAGTATTTTCTGTTTTTGCCGCACATCTTTGGACTGTGGGAAGAAACCGGAGCACCTGGAGGAAACCCACGCCGACCCGGGGAGAATGTCCACTTAGACAGTCACCCAAGCCTGAAATTGAACCCAGGTCCCTGGCACTGTGAGACAACAGTACTAACCACTGGGCCACCATGCCACCCTTTTTATAATCTTTTTATAAAATATTGCCGATTGGATAAAAATCCACGTCAGTCCTATTCCAAAGATCGATGGATTAGATTTTAAGTGGTCTCTCTGGTGTTTTAATAATGTTAACTTGAAGCTATTGTAATTAAGAGTCCAGTGAACAGGAGCACTTGAATAATTTAGAAGCAACATTGGAATGTCTTCATATGCATCAAAAAGGAAAAGTGTGTCTTTTTCTAGAGGTCAGACTAGTATTTGTTATTGATAGTAAAGGCCTACATAAAGCACTTAAACAAGATGGAAGCTATTTTAGAAGCACCACGTCTGACTAATGTGACGCTTTCTACGATTATTATGACTTGAACAAAGAACAGGAACAGGCCCTTCGGCTCACCAAGTCTGCGCCGATCACATTGTCCTATCTAGACCTGTATCTCTCTATTCTCCACTTGTTCATGTATCTATCCAGATAAGTCTTAAATGTCACTAACGTGTCTTCCTCAACCACCGCACTTGGCAGTGCATTCCAAGCCCAAACCACTCTCTGTAAAAAAAAAACTTCCCCCGCACATCTCCACTCAACACTTCCCCGTTACCTTAAACTTGTGCCACCTTGTAATTGTCATTTCTGCCTTGGGAAAATGCTTCAAACTGTTCTTATCTAAGCCCCTCATGATTTTATAAACTTGTAACAGGTTGCCCCTCAGCTCATGTCTTTCCAGGGAGAACAATCCCAGTTTATTCAATCTATCTTCAGAGCTAATACCCTCCATGCCAGGCAACATCCTGGTAAACCTTTTCTGTACTCCATCCAAAGCCTCCATGTCCTTCTAGTAGTGTGGCAACCAGAATTGGATACAGTATTCCAAATGTGGCCCAACCAATGTTTTACATAACTGTAACATAATTTGCCAACTTTTATGCTCAATGCCTTGGCCGATGAAGGCAAGCATGCCATATGCTTTTTTCATCATCTTTTCCACCTGTGCTGCCACTTTTAAGGATCTGTGGACCTGTACTCCCAGGTCCAAAGATGTGCGGGTTAGGTTGATTGGCCAGATTAAAAATTGCCCCTTAGAGTCCTGGGATGCGTAGGTTAGAGGGATTAGCGGGTAAAATATGTGGGGTCGGTGCAGACTCGATGGGCCGAATGGCCTCCTTCTGCACTGTAGGGTTTCTATGATCTCTCTGTGTGTCTATGCTCCTGATGATTCCACCATTTATTTTATTGTTCCCATTGAATAATGGTTGGAATGCGAATACTTACAACTAATCAAGTCTTTAAGACACAAACAATGTGACTGGAGAGAGCATCAAGACAGGCTAAAGAGATGTGTATTGTCTCCAGACCGGACAGCCAGTGAGACTCTGCAGGTCCAGGCAAACTGTGGGGAATACAGATAGTGTGACATGAACCCAATATCCTGGTTGAGGCCGTCCTCGTGTGCGGAACTTGGCTATCAGTTTCTGCTCAGCGACTCTGCGCCGTCGTGTGTCGTGAAGGCCGCCTTGGAGAACGCTTACCCGAATATCAGAGGCCGAATGCCCGTGACCGCTGAAGTGCTCCTCAACAGGAAGAAAACAGTCTTGCCTGGTGATTGTCGAGCGGTGTTCATTCATCCGTTGTTGCAGCGTCTGCATGGTTTCCCCAATGTACCATGCCTCGGGACATCCTTTCCTGCAGCGTATCAGGTAGACAACATTGGCCGAGTTGCAAGAGTATGTACCGTGTATCTGGTGGATGGTGTTCTCACGTGAGATGATGGCATCCGTGTCGATGATCTGGCACGTCTTGCAGAGGTTGCTGTGGCATTGGGGAAACCATGCAGACGCTGCGACAACAAATGAATGAACACCGCTCGACAATCACCAGGCAAGACTGTTCTCTTCCTGTTGGGGAGCACTTCAATGGTCACGGGCATTCAGCCTCTGATATTTGGGTAAGCGTTCTCCAAGGCGGCCTTCACGACACACGATGGCGCAGAGTCGCTGAGCAGAAACTGATAGCCAAGTTCCGCACACATGAGGACGGCCTCAACCGGGATATTGGGTTCATGTCACACTATCTGTAATCCCCACGGCTTGCCTGGACCTGCAGAGTCTCACTGGCTGTCCTGTCTGGAGACAATACACATCTCCTTAGCCTGTTTTGATGCTCTCCCCACTCACATTGTTTGTATCTTAAAGACTTGATTAACTGTAAGCATTCGCATTCCAACCATTATTCTGTAAATTGAGTTTGTGTCTTTATATGCTCTGTTTGTGAACAGAATTCCCACTTACCTGAGGAAGGGGCTTAAGACTCCGAAAGCTTGTGGCTTTTGCTACCAAATAAACCTGTTGGATTTTAACCTGGTGTTGTTAAACTTCTTACTGTGTTTACCCCAGTCCAACGCCGGCATCTCCACATCATGAACACCACTAGTTACAGACCTCCATCCAGACCGCTACCCTCTGCCTTCTATGGCCAAGCCAGTTCTGAATCCATCTAGCTTGTTTACTCTTGATCCCGTGTGTTTTAACTTTTGCACCAACCTGCCATGAGGGACCTTGTCAAATGCTTGACTGACATCCATGTAGACAACATCCACGGCCCTGCCCTTGTCAATCATTTTTGGCACCTCCTCAAAAAATTCAATCAAGTTAGTGAGACATGACCTCCCTTGTACAAAGCCATCCAGTCTGTCATGAATAAGACCATTCAGTTCCAAAAGTGTATAGATCTTATCCCTAAGAATCATCTCTAACAATTTCACTGTCACTGACGTCACGCCCACTGGCTTATAATTACCAGGGTTATCCTTGTTACCCTTCTTAAATAATAAGATAACTTTGGCTGTCCTCTAATCCTCTGGGACCTTACCTGTGGCCAATGAGGAAATAACGATTTCTGTTAGAGGCCCAGCAATGTCCTCTCTTGTCTTCTTCAGTAATCCGGGATAGATGCCATCTGGGCCTGGGGATTTGTCTAACTCAATGCTTTTAAATGCACCTAACACTTCCTCCTCGGAATGATGACTTGCTCTAGAGGGTTTACACACCCCTCCGAGACACCATCAATCAACGTGTCCCTCTCCTTTGTGAATACCAATGCAAAGTACTTACTAAGGATCTCACCAACTTCCTTTGGTTCCACATATAATTTCCCTCCTTTGTCCTTGAGTGAATCAACTCTTTCTCTAGCTACCCTCTTGTTCCTAATATATGTATAAAATACCTTGGGATTTTCCTTAATCCTGCCTGCCAAGGACATTTTGTGACCCCTTTTTGCCCTCCTAACTCTCTGTTTGCATTATTTTCTACTTTACCTGTATTTTTCAAGTACTTCATCTGTTTTAGTCGCCGAGACCTTACGTATGCATCCTTTTTCTTTTTGACCAGACTTGCAATTTCTCTGATCATCCATGGTTCCCAAATCCTACCTTTCCTGTCCTTCCTTTTTCACAGGCACATGCCTATCCTGCACTCCAATCAACTGCTCCTTAAAAGACTCCCACATGCCAGATGTCGATTTACCCTCAAACAGCCTCTCCCAAACAACAGCCTCCAAATCTTGCCTAATCCGGTTATAGTTAGCCTTCCCCCAATTTAGCACCTTATCCCTAGGACAACACTTGTTCTTTTCTATGAGTATCCGAAAACTTACGGAATTGTGGTCACTGTTCGCCATATGTTCCCCACTGCAACTTTGATGACCTAGATCGAGCATAACCCCCTGTAGTCAGACTATCTACATATTGTTCCAAAAGACCTTCCTAGTCACACTTCACAAATTCTTCACCCTCCAGACCCCTAGCCCTAAGGGATTTCCAGTCAATATGAGAAAAATTAAAGTTTCCCACTGCAACAACCCTATTATTTCTACATCTGTCCAGAATCTGTTCTTCAACTTCCCACGGGGTGTTGGGAGGCCTGTAGTATACCCCTATCATTGTGACTGCCCCCTTCTTTTTTGTGACTGGACAACAGAATTTTAGAAAGCATACAAGGATGTCTGAAGTATTGGTTCACCTTCATCCAAAGCTACCATTACTGCTTGATTGTGATGCTTCACATCATGTAGTAGGGGCAGTAGTTTCACATATTATGCTTCGGGAGAAGAACGACCAATGGCTTTTTCTTCACCTGCTCTGACTATTGCTGAATCTAACTATTCTCAGCTAGAAAAATAAGTATAATTTTTGGCATACAAAATTTTTATCATTATTTATATGGTTGTCATTTAACATTATGGACCGATCATTGCCACTTAACTACAATTTTTGGGCCAGAGAAAAATAAATTCTGTTGTGAGGTGCTGGTTGATTGCAAAGATGTCACTAATTTCTGCACAATCCTGTGATATAAAGTATCGTCAGATAATGCTGATGCATTATTATGCTTAATTTTATCTGTTGAGCGCTGCCACCAACAGTTTTGCTAATATTCTTTATTTATTGCGAGTGGATCATTTGCCTGTGACAGCTTCTCAAGTTCACAGACATTCCACCAATGATCCAGCAATGAGGAAGGAGATGTATATTGTGTTGAAAGAAACGAAAGCAGAGGTACATCATAAATATCCTGATTTGAAAGGATTTGATCCCGAAAAGAAACTAAGTGCCCAACCGACAGGAAGGTGGGAGATTTTCCTGCCCTATTTTTGGGTATACTTGGTCTGTTGAATTTCTGGCACTCTGCATCACAGAGTCCGCAAGGGGCTTTACGCTGGTAAGGGGAGAAGGCTGGCATCAACTCGCTGAGGAGGCCACTGCGCATGCGCTGATCTGTCAGGAGGGAGATTAGCACATGCAGATTGGTCCCCTTTTCTCCCCCAAATCACTGGTCTCCCAATGTCTTCCCTGAATCCTGCCCCCAATGTCTTCCCTGAATCCCCCCCAACTGATCGCCGGCTTCCCCAAACCTCAACCCCTGATCACCAACCGCCCTGAGCCTTCCCCCACCCTGGGCCAAATGCTGGGCCCCCCGAGGCCAGCCCCTCAGGCCATCCCCGAAATCCCCTCCCCATGGCCATCCCCAATCACCCCGTCTCTCCATCCCCAATCATTCCCTAATGCAGTGTGTGCAGCGGTTCTACCCCCCCTACCAACACCAATGATCAGCCCGCACCCCCCCCCCAGTAGGCCTTGCACCCTACCCCCTCACCCCAGGCTTCACCCCTTGGCATTACCCAGTGCAATGCCAGCGTGTGCAGTGGGCAGTGCCACGCATTCACTGCCTTGAGGGCTCTTCCCCTCCGCCCCCCCCACCCCCAAACCTCCCAGGGCACCACAATGGCCTCTCTGCCCCCACCAATGAGGTCATCCCCATTGCTGGGGACCAGTTTTAATCCCTGTTGGTGGGAACCTTTCCCAGAAGAGATTGAGGGGGACATTAGCTGACATTGAAATTCAAATTTAAATATAGTAATCAGCCTTGCGTTGATTTCTGGCACGAGGCTGATTATGTTTAAAAAGAATGGCCTGGGAAAGTTGCTGAACGCTGGGCACAAATCCTGTTCATTCCCCCTGCTGACATTTCTCGGCCTCCTCTGCTGCTTGAGCAACGTGGCAGGGCGGGAAATGTGCACCCCATGTGTCAAGAAAGCTTGACTTGACCGTCTAAGGTTGGTGTCTATTGTAAGGAATCCGAATGATCATTCCTCATAGTCTGCTTGGAAGAGTTCATAGAATCATAGAAACCCTACTGTACAGAAAGAGGCCATTCGGCCCCTCGAGTCTGCACCGACCACAATTCCACCCAGGCCCTACCCCCGTATCCCTACAGATTTTACCCACTAACCCCTCTAACATACGCATCTCAGGCCACGAAGGGCAATTTTTTTTTAGCATGGCCAATCAACCTAACCCGCACATCTTTGGACTGTGGGAGGAAACCGGAGCACCCGGAGGAAACCCACGCATGTGGGTTCTTGAACAACTACATGAAGGACATCCTGGTTTAGTCTGGATGAAGGAATTAGCACAAAGTTATTTTTGGTGGCTCGGCCTGGATGTTCAGATTGAAGAAAAAGGGGGCTGTGTCAATCCTGTGCACAAATACTGTCTCCTTTACTCTTGTCTGTGGCCTAAAATACCATGGCAATGATTGCAAGTGTATTTTGCTAGTCTGTTTGAGAGAGACAGTCAGAGAGGTTTATAGCATGGAAACATGCCCTTTGGTCCAACTTATCCATGCCACCCCTTTTTTTAACCAGTAACCTAGTCTCAATTGCATGCATTTGGCACATAACCTTCTATAGTTTCTTACCCATGTTACTGTCTAAACGTTTTTTAAAAGACGAAGTTGTACCGCCTCTACTAGTACTTCTGGCAGCTTGTTCCAGACACTCACTGCCCTCTGTGTGAAAAAATTGCCCCTCTAGACCCTTTTGTATCTCTCCCCACTCACCTTAAACCTATGCCCTCTAGTTTTAGACTCCCCTACCTTGGGAAAAGATATTGACTATCTAGCTGATCTATGCCCCTCATTATTTTATAGACCTCTATAAGATCACCCCTAAGTCTCCTACGCTCCAGAGAAAAAGGTCCCAGTCTATAACTCAAACCATCAAACTCAAACCGGTACCAACCCAGCAAATCTTTTCTGCACTCTTTCTAGTTTAAATACTCTTTCCAGTTTTCTATGATTTCTATGATTTAATATCCTTTCTATAATAGGGTAACCAGAACTGTACACAGTATTCCAAGAGTGGCCTTATCAATGTTTCGTACAACTTCAACAAAAAGTCCCAACTCCTGTATTCCATGTTCTGACCAATGAAGCCAAGTGTGCCGAATGCCTTCTTCATCACTCTGTCCACCTGTGACTCCACTTTCAAGGAGCTATGAACCTGTACCCCTATTTCTCTTTGTTCTATAACTCTCCCCAATGTCCTAGCATTAACTGAGAAAGTCCTGCCCTGGTTGGATGTACCAAAATGCGTCACCTTGCATTTATCTAAATAACAAGTTCTTAGTCGGCACGGCATGGTGGCATAGTGGTTAGCACTGCTGCCTCACAGTGCCAGGGACCTGAGTTCGGTTCCCGACTTGGGTGATTGTCTGTGTGGAGTTTGCACATTCTCCCCTGTGTCTGCGTGGGTTTCCTCCGGGTGCTCCAGTTTCCTCCCACAGTCTAATGATGTGCGAGTTAGCTGGATCTGCCATGCTAAATTGCCCCTTAGTGTCAGGGGGAACTAGCTAGGGTAAATGAATGGGGTTATGGGGATAGGGCCTGGTTGCGATTGTGGTTGGTGTGGACTCAATGAACCGAATGGCCTTCTGCACTGCAGGATTTTATGATTCTTAGTCATATATGATGCACACTCAAAGTGGCCAGAAGTTATCATGAGATCTACTACAACTGAACAAATCATTGGAGAACTTGACGAGATTTTTTGCAAGACCTGGTAAACTTGGGAGCAGATTGTTAGTGATAATGGTTCACAATTCACTTCACCAGTGTTGGAGGATAATCTCACAATAAATGGTATTCAGCATATAATATCCATACCTTACCATTTATTAACCAGAATTAGCTGAATATTCATAGAATTCTTGAAACATTCTTCGAAAGATTCAAAACCGAAGACCAAGTTTCATATCATGTGTGAATAATCTTTTGGCAATTTATAAGAATATTACGCATATGCCTACTCAAAATTCACCTGCGGCACTACTCTTAAAGAGAAAGTTGCGAACTACGTTTTATTTATTTGAAACTTCAGAGACAGAGAGGTGAATTTTACCGCCGCGCCCACCACGGGATTCAGAGCAGGTGATGGGTGGACGATGGAAAGGTCTGTTGACCTCGGGCGGGATTTTCCGATTTCGGGACGACCGAGGCGAGAAAATCCTGCCAGAAGTATTGTAGAAGCAAGTACAATTTTGTCTTTTAAAAAGCATTTAGACAATTGCTTGAGACACCCTGTTGGGAGTTTTTTTATAGACCTCCGAAAAGTTCCAGAGATGTGGAGGAGAAGATTGCAAAGATGATTCTGGATAAACAAAACAAAGAACAATACAGCACAGGAACAGGCCCTTCGGCCCTCCAAGCCCGCGCCGCTCCCTGGTCCAAACTAGACCATTCTTTTGTATCCCTCCATTCCCACTCCGTTCGTATGGCTGTCTAGATAAGTCTTAAACGTTCCCAGTGTGTCCGCCTCCACCACCTTGCCTGGCAGCGCATTCCAGGCTCCCACCACCCTCTGTGTAAAATATGTCCTTCTGATATCTGTGTTAAACCTCCCTCCCTTCACCTTGAACTGATGACCCCTCGTGAACGTCACCACCGACCTGGGGAAAAGCTTCTCACCGTTCACCCTATCTATGCCTTTCATAATTTTATACACCTCTATTAAGTCTCCCCTCATCCTCCGTCTTTCCAGGGAGAACAACCCCAGTTTACCCAATCTCTCCTCATAACTAAGCCCCTCCATACCAGGCAACATCCTGGTAAACCTCCTCTGTACTCTCTCCAAAGCCTCCACGTCCTTCTGGTAGTGTGGCGACCAGAACTGGAAGCAGTATTCCAAATGCGGCCGAACCAACGTTCTATATATCTGCAACATCAGACCCCAACTTTTATAGTCTATGCCCCGTCCTATAAAGGCAAGCATGCCATATGCCTTCTTCACCACCTTCTCCACCTGTGACGTCACCTTCAAGGATCTGTGGACTTGCACACCCAGGTCAAGGATCTGTGGACTTGCACACCCAGGATAGGAGCGAAAGTAACAGGGTAGTTGTTCTGGGGGACTTTAACTTTACAAATATTGACTGGAAAAGCTGTAGTTCGAGTACTTTAGAGGGGTCAGTTTTTGTCCAATGTGTGCAGGAAGGCTTCCTGACACAGTATGCAGATAGACCAACAAGAGGTGAGGCCACATTGGATTTGGTACTGGGTAATGAACCAGGCCAGGTGTTAGATTTGAAGGTAGGTGAGCACTTTGGTGACAGTGACCACAATTCGATTACGTTTACCTTAGTAATGGCAAGGGCAAGGTATATACCAAAGGGCAAGAGTTAGAGCTGGGGGAAAGGAAATTATGATGCGATTAGGCGAGATTTAGGTGGCATAGGTTGGGGAAGGAAACTGCAGGGGATGGGCACAATTGTAATGTGGAACTTGTTCAAGGAACAGCTACTACCGGTCCTTGATAAATATGTACCTGTCAGGCAGGGAGAAAGCAGTCGTGTGAGGCAACCGTGGTTTACTAAGGAGGTTGAATCTCTTGTGAAGAGGCAGAAGGAGACTTATGTTAAGATGAGACGTGAAGGCTCAGTTAGGGCACTTGAGAATTACAAGTTAGCCAGGAAGGACCTAAAGAAAGAGTTAAGAAGAGCCAGGAGGGAACATGAGAAGTCTTTGGCAGGTAGGATCAAGGAAAACCCTGAAGCTTTCTATAGGTATGTCAGGAGTAAAAGAATGACTATGGTAAGATTAGGGCCAGTCAAGGACAGTAGTGGGAAGTCGTGCGTGGAGTCTGAGGAGATAGGAGAGGCACTAAAATAATATTTTTCGTCGGTATTCACACAGGAGAGGGACAGTGTTGTCGAGCGGAGTACTGAGATGCAGGCTGTTGGACTGGACGGGATTGAGCTTCATGAGGAAGTGTAAGCAATTCTGGAAAGGGTAAAAATAGTTAAGTCCCCTGGGCCGGATGGGATTTATCCTAGGATTCTCTGGGAGGCAAGAGAGGAGATTGCAGATCCTTTGGCTTTGATCTTTGTGTCGTCATTGTCGACAGGAACAGTGCCAGAAGACTGGAGGATAGCAAATGTTGTCCCCTTGTTCAAGAAGGTGAGTAGGGACAACCCTGGTAATTATAGACCAGTGAGCCTTACTTCTGTTGTGCGCTAAGTATTGGAAAGGATTATAAGAGATAGAATTTATAATCACCGAGAAAGGAATAATTTGATTAGGGATAGTCAGCACGGTTTTGTGAAGGGTAGGTCGTGCCTCACAAGCCTTATTGAGTTCTTTGAGAAGGTGACCAAAGAGGTGGATGAGGGTAAAGCGGTTGATGTGGTGTATATGGATTTCAGCAAAGCGTTTGATAAGGTTCCCCATGGTAAGCTTTGGCAGAAAATATGGACACGTGTAGTGGTACATTTTGGCAGGTCAAATGGGATGAAGGAGTATAATATCAAGGGTAAGACTCTGAGCAGTGTAGAGGATCAGAAGGACCTTGGGGTCCGGGTCCATAGGACTCTTAAATCGGCCTCGCAGATAGAGGAGGTGGTTAAGAAGGTGTGCTGGCCTTCATCAATCGAGGGAGATAATGATGCAGCTTTATAAGACCCTCGTCAGACCCCACTTGGAGTACTGTGCTCAGTTCTGGTCGCCTCATTACAGGAAGGATGTAGAAATTATTGAAAGGGTGCAGAGAAGATTTACAAGAATATTGCCTGGATTGGGTGGCATACCTTATGAGGATAGGTTGAGGGAGCTCGGTCTTTTCTCCTCGGAGAGACGAAGGATGAGATGTGACCTGACAGAGGTGTACAAGATGTTGAGAGGTATAGATCGGGTGGATTCTCGGAGGCTTTTTCCCAGGGCTGAAATGGCTGCTACAAGAGGACACAGGTTTAAGGTGCTGGGGAGTAAGTACAGAGGAGATGTCAGGGGTAAGTTTTTCACTCAGAGGGTGGTGGGTGAGTGGAATCGGCTGCCGTCAATGGTGGTGGAGGCAAACTCGATAGGGTCTTTTAAGAGACTTCTGGATGAGTACATTAATAGGAGTGAGGGTTATAGGTAAGCCTATATATAGGCCTAGGTAGGTAGGGACATGACCGGCGCAACTTGTGGGCCGAAGGGCCTGTTTGTGCTGTAGTTTTTCTATGTTCTACTTTGGATTGAGGGTGATTTAGTGGTTTGGATCAGGAATTGGCTAGCTGGAAGAAAACAGAGGGTGGTGGTTGATGGGAAATATTCATCTTGGAGTCCAGTTACTAGTGGTGTACCGCAAGGATCTGTTTTGGGGCCACTGCTGTTTGTCATTTTTATTAATGACCTGGATGAGGGCGTGGAAGGATGGATTAGTAAATTTGCGGATTACACTATAGTCGGTGGAGTTGTAGACAGTGTGGAGGGAAGTGGCAGGTTACAGAGGGACATAGATAAGCTGCAGAGCTGGGCTGAGAGGTGGCAAATGGAGTTTAATGCGGAGAAGTGTGAGGTGATTCACTTTGGAAGGAGTAACAGGAATACAGAGTACTGGGCTAATGGTAAGATACTTGGTAGTGTGGATGAACAGAGGGATCTGGGTGTCCATGTGCATAGATCCCTGAAAGTTGGCACCCAGGTTGATAGGGTTGTTCAGAAGGCGTACGGTGTGTTAGCTTTTATTGATAGAGGGATTGAGTTTTGGAGCCAGGAGGTCATGTTGCAACTGTACAAAACTCTGGTGCGGCCGCACTTGGAGTATTGCGTACAGTTCTGGTCGCCGTATTATAGGAAAGATGTGGAAGCATTGGAAAGGGTGCAGAGGAGATTTACCAGGATGTTGCCTGGTATGGTGGGAAGATCGTATGAAGAAAGGGTGAGGGACTTGAGGTTGTTTTCGTTAGAGAGAAGAAGGTTAAGAGGTGACTTAATAGAGGCATACAAGATGATCAGAGGATTAGATAGGGTGGATAGTGAGAGCCTTTTTCCTCGGATGGTGATGGCTAACACGAGGGGACATAGCTTTAAATTGAGGGGTGAGGGATATAGGGACAGATGTTAGAGGTAGGTTCTTTACTCAGAGAGTAGTAAGGGCGTGGAATGCCCTGCCTGCAGCAGTAGTGGACTTGTCAACATTAAGAGCATTCAAATGGTTATTGGATAAACATATGGATGATATTGGAATAGTGTAGATTAGAGGGGCTTTCGATGGGTTTCACTGGTCGGCGCAACATCGAGGGCCGAAGGGCCTGTTCTGCGCTGTAATGTTCTATGTTCTAATTCCATTGGTAAGATGAGCTTAGAGGGATATGCGCCAATGTGGGCAATTGGGACTAGCTTAGTGGTTTAAAAAAAAAAGGACGGCATGGACAAGTTGGGCCGATGGGCCTGTTTCCATTCTGTAAACCTCTATGACTGTATGACTCTAATTAGTAGAAGGTCCAGAGATCCAGAGAGCTGTAACAAGAAGATTTCAGAATATCTGAAACTAGGGGATCAGAGACTACTGGAGAACAGACTTCAGTTTCAGAAATCCAAACAAAGATAAGAAAAGATTGGTTGGTGAGAAATACGAGAAAATAGTTTTTCCAAAAGTAAGTACTACATGAAACGTTTTTATGACTGTCTTTGTAAAGTAGTGACTGGTATCTCATAGAAACATTAAAAAATAGCAGCAGGAGGAAGCCATTAAGCCCTTGAAGCCTGTCGCCATTCATTATCATCATATAAAATCATCCAACTCAAAAGCCTGATCCCACCTTTCTTCCATATCCTTTGATGCCCTTTACCCCAAGTGCTATTTCCAACTGCTTCTTGAAATTGTACAATGTTTTGGCTTCAACTACTTTTGGCGGTAGTGAATTCCACAGGCTGATCATTCTCTGGGTGAAAAAATTTCTCCTCATCTCTGTCCTAAACAATCTACTCTGTATCCTCAGACTGTTACCTGGCACTCCCACCATCGGGACCATCCTTCTTGCATCTATCCTGTTAATTTTATAGGTTTCAATGAGCTTCCCATCATTCTTCTGAACTCCAACGAATCCTAACTGACCCAATCTCTCATACAGCAATCCTGCCATCCCAGGAATCAGTCTGATAATAAGAAGATAGTACAGCTCAACACGTGGCTGAATATCTGATGTAGGAGAGAGGGTTTCAGATATCTGGACCATTGGGAGCTCTTCCGGGGCTGGTGGGACCTGTACAAGAAAGGTTGCATCTAAAGAGCAGGCAGGGTGTGGTTGCTAATCAAAGAGGGTCTGGTGGACTGAAGTGCATTTGTTTCAATGCAAGAAGTGTAACAGGTAAGGCAGATGAACTTGGAGCTTGAATTAGTACTTGGAACTATGATGTTGTTGCTATTACAGAGACTTGGTTAAGGGAAGGACAGGATTGGCAGCTTAACGTTCCAGGATACAGATGTTTCATGCGGGATAGAGAGGGATGTAAAAGGCGTGGGGGAGTTGCACTACTGGTTAAGAAGAATATCGCAGCTATACTGCAGGAGGACATCTCGGAGGGCTCATACAGCGCGGCAATATGGGTAGAGCTCAGGAATAGGAAGTGTAGTCACAATGTTGTGTAGTCACTATAGGCCGCCCAACAGCCAACCGGAAATAGAAGAACAGATAGGCAGATTTTGGCAAGGTGTAAAACTAACAGGGTTGTTGTGGTGGGAGATTTTAACTTCCTCTATATTAACTTGGACTCACTTCGTGCTAGGGGCATGAATGGGGCAGAGTTTGTAAGGAGCATCCAGGAGGACTTCTTGAAACAGCATGTAAATAGTCCAACTAGGGAAGGGGCTGTAGTGGAACTGGTATTGGGGAATGAGCCTGACCAGGTGGTCGATGTTTCAGTAGGGGAGCAGTTTGGGAACAGTGACCACAATTCAGTAAGCTTTAAGGTACTGATGGACAAAGATAAGTGTAGTCCTCAAGTTAAGGTGCTAAATTGGGAGAAGGCTAATTACAATACAGGCAGGAACTGAAGAATGTAGATTCGGGGCAGATGTTTGAGGGCAAATCAACATCTCGAACGTGGGATGGTTTCAAGTGTAAGTTGATAGGGATTCAGGACCGGCACATTCCTGTAAGGAAGAAGGATAAGTATGGCAAGGTTTGGGATCATTGGACAACGAGAGATATTGTGAGCCTAGTCAAAAAGAAAAAGGAAGCATTTATCAAGGCTGGGAGGCTGGGAACACATGAAGCAAGTGTGGAATACAAGGAAAGTGGAAAAAAATGTCAGCAAAGAGGGCTAAAAGAGGTCACGTAAAGTCATTAGCCAGCAGGATTAAGTAAAATTCCAAGGATTTTTATACATATATAAAGAACAAGAGGGTAGCCAGGGGAAAAGGTTGGCCCACTCAAGGACCGAGGAGGGAATCTATACGTGGAACCAGAGGAAATGGGCAAGGTATTAAATGAGTACTTTGCATCAGTATTCACCAAAGAGAAGGACTCGGTGGATGATGAGTCTGGGGAAGGGTGTGTAGATAGTTTGAGTCATGTTGAGATCAAAAAGGAGAAGGTATTGGAGTTCTTGAGAAACATTAAGGTCGACAAGTCCCCTGGGCCTGATGGGATATACCCCTGAATATTGAGAGAGGTAAGGGAGGAAATTGCTGGGGCCTTGAGATAAATCTCTGTATCCTCACTGGCTACAGGGGAGGTACAGTAAGAAGTCTCACAACACCAGGTTAATGTCCAACAGGTTTATTTGGCAGCGCAACCTTTAGGAGTGCTGCTCCTTCATTAGGTGAGTGAGGAGCTGTGTTCACAAACTCAATTTACAAGGTAATGGTTGGAATGCGAGTCTTCACAGGTAATCAAGTCTTAAAGGTACAGACAACGTGAGTGGAGAGAAGGTTAAGCACAGGTGAAAGAGATGTATATTGTCTCCAGCCAGGACAGTTTGTGAGATTTTGCAAGCCCAGGCAAGTCTTGGGGGGTTATAGATAGTGTGACATGAACCCAAGATCCCGGTTGAGTCCGTCCTCGTGTGTGGAACTTGGCTATCAGTTTCTGCTCAGCGATTCTGCGTTGTCGTGTGTCGTGAAGGCCGCCTTGGAGCTTACCCGAAGATCAGAGGCTGAATGCCCGTGACTGCTGAAGTGCTCCCCGACTGGAAGGGAACACTCCTGTCTGGTGATTGTCGAGCGGTGTTCATTCATCCGTTGTCGTAGTGTCTGCATGGTCTCCCCAATGTATCATGTCTCGGGACATCCTTTCCTGGAGTGTATCAGTTAGACAACATTGGCCGAGTCACAAGAGTATGTACCTGGTGGATGGTGTTCTCACGTGAGATGATGGCATCCGCGTTGATGATCCGGCACATCTTGCAGAGGTTGTTGTGGCAGGGTTGTGTGGTGTCGTGGTCACTGTTCTGAAGGCTGGGTAGTTTGCTGCAGACAATGGTCAGTTTGACGTTGCGCGGTTCTTTGAAGGCAAGAAGTGGGGGTGTGGGGATGACCTTGGCGAGATGTTCGTCTTCATCGATGACAAGTTGAAGGCTCCGGAGAAGATGTTTTAGCTTCTCCACTCCAGAGAAGTACTGGACGACGAAGGGTACTCTGTCCGCCATGCCCCGTGTTTGTCTTCTGAGGGTGTCGGTGCGGTTTTTCGTTGTGGCACATCGGAACTGTTGATCGATGAGTCGAGCGCTATATCCTATTCTTATGAGAGCGTCTTTCAGTGTCTGTAGGTGTCTGTTGCGATCCTCCTCATCTGAGCAGATCCTGTGTATATGGAGGGCTTGTCCGTAGGGAATGGCTTCTTAAACGTGCTTAGGGTGGAAGCTGGAGAAGTGGAGCATCATGAGGTTATCCATGGGCTTGTGGTATAGTGAAGTGCTGAGGTGACCATCCTTGATGGAGATGCGTGTGTCCAAGGATGCAACCGATTCCAGAGAATAGTACATGGTGAGTCTGATGGTGGGATGGAACTTGTTGATGTCATCATATAGGTTGTTTCAATGATTGTTCGCCATGAGTCCAATGGAAAAAAATGTCATAGAACAAAGAACAAAGAACAGTACAGCACAGGAAACAGGCTCTTCGGCCCTCCAAGCCTGTGCCGCTCCTTGGTCCAACTAGACCAATCGTTTGTATCCCTCCATTCCCAGGCTGCTCATGTGACTATCCAGGTAAGTCTTAAATGATGTCAGCGTGCCTGCCTCCACCACCCTACTTGGCAGCGCATTCCAGGCCCCCACCACCCTCTGTGTAAAAAACGTCCCTCTGATACCTGAGTTATACTTCGCCCCTCTCAGCTTGAGCCCGTGACCCCTCGTGATCGTCACCTCCGACCTGGGAAAAAGCTTCCCACTGTTCACCCTATCTATACCCTTCATAATATCAGAGGCGGCTAAGAGGGGATCTTATTGAAACATATAAGATGATTAGAGGTTTAGATAGGGTGGATAGTGATAGCCTTTTTCCTCTGATGGAGAAATCCAGCACGAGGGGGCATGGCTTTAAATTGAGGGGGGGTAGTTATAGAACCGATGTCAGGGGTAGGTTCTTTACCCAGAGGGTGGTGAGGGATTGGAATGCCCTGCCAGCATCAGTAGTAAATGCGCCTAGTTTGGGGGCGTTTAAGAGATCCGTAGATAGGTTCATGGACGAAAAGAAATTGGTTTAGGTTGGAGGGTCACAGTTTTTTTTTTAACTGGTCGGTGCAACATCGTGGGCCGAAGGGCCTGTTCTGCGCTGTAATGTTCTATGTTCTATGTTCTATAATCTTGTATACCTCTATTAGATCTCCCCTCATTCTCCGTCTTTCCAAGGAGAACAACCCCAGTCTACCCAATCTCTCCTCATAGCTAAGACCCTCCATACCAGGCAACATCCTGGTAAACCTTCTCTGCACTCTCTCCAATGCCTCCACGTCCTTCTGGTAGTGCGGCGACCAGAACTGGACGCAGTACTCCAAATGTGGCCTAACCAGCGTTCTGTACAGCTGCATCATCAGACTCCAGCTTTTATACTCTATACCCCGTCCTATAAAGGCAAGCATACCATATGCCTTCTTCACCACCTTCTCCACCTGTGTTGCCACCTTCAAGGATTTGTGGACTTGCACACCTCGGTCCCTCTGTGTTTCTATACTCCTGATGACTCTGCCATTTATTGTATAACTCCTCCCTACATTATTTCTTCCAAAATGCATCACTTCGCATTTATCCGGATTAAACTCCATCTGCCACCCCTCCGCCCAATTTTCCAGCCTGTCGATATCCTGCTGTATTGCCCGACAATGCTCTTCGCTATCCGCAATTCCAGCCATCTTTGTGTCATCCGCAAACTTGCTGATTACACCAGTTACACCTTCTTCCAAATCATATATATCACAAATAGCAGAGGTCCTAGTACAGAGCCCTGCGGAACACCACTGGTCACAGACCTCCAGCCGGAAAAAGACCCTTCGACCACTACCCTCTGTCTCCTATGGCCAAGCCAGTTCTCCACCCATCTAGCCACTTCTCCTTGTATCCCATGAGCCTTAACCTTCTTAACCAACAATGGAGTTTAACCCTGATAAATGTGAGGTGATTCATTTTGGTAGGACAAATTTAAATGTGGATTACAGGGTCAAAGGTAGGGTTCTGAAGACTGTGGAGGAACAGAGAGATCTTGGGGTCCATATCCACAGATCTCTAAAGGTTGCCAGTCAAGTGGATAGAGCTGTGAAGAAGGCCTATAGTGTGTTAGCTTTTATTAACAGGGGGTTGGAGTTTAAGAGCCGTGGGGTTATGCTGCAACTGTACAGGACCTTGGTGAGACCACATTTGGAATATTGTGTGCAGTTCTGGTCACCTCACTATAGGAAGGATGTGGAAGCGCTGGAAGGAGTGCAGAGGAGATTTACCAGGATGCTGCCTGGTTTGGAGGGTAGGTCATATGAGGAAAGGTTGAGGGAGCTAGGGCTGTTCTCTCTGGAGCGGAGGAGGCTGAGGGGAGACTTAATAGAGGTGTATAAAATGATGAAGGGGATAGATAGAGTGAACGTTCAAAGACTATTTCCTCGGGTGGATGGAGCTATTACAAGGGGGCATAACTATAGGGTTCGTGGTGGGAGATACAGGACGGATATCAGAGGTAGGTTCTTTACGCAGAGAGTGGTTGGGGTGTGGAATGGACTGCCTGCAGTGATAGTGGAGTCAGACACTTTAGAAACATTTAAGCGGTTATTGGATAGGCACATGGAGCACACCAGGATGATAGGGAGTGGGATAGCTTGATCTTGGTTTCAGATAAAGCTCGGCACAACATCGTGGGCCGAAGGGCCTGTTCTGTGCTGTACTGTTCTATGTTCTATGTTCTAACCTGCCATGTGGGACTTTGTCAAATGCCTTACTGAAATCCATATAGACGACATCCACGGCCCTTCCTTCATCAACCGTTTTTGTCACTTCCTCAAAAAACTCCACCAAATTTGTAAGGCACGACCTCCCTCTTACAAAACCATGCTGTCTGTCACTAATGAGATTGTTCCGTTCTAAATGCACATACATCCTGTCTCTAAGAATCCTCTCCAACAACTTCCCTACCACGGACGTCAAGCTCACCATCGATGTATCTCATGTATAGCGTCGGTTGAAGGTCCTGTGCGGTGAAGAGGTCTTGTTTGAACCTCTGCATAAAGATGGTGGCATATTGAGGTGCGAATTTGGTCCTCATGGCTATTCCGTGTGTCTGGATGAAGAACTGGTTGTTGAAGGTGAAGACGTTGTGGTCCAGGATGAAACGGATGAGTTGTAGAATTGCATCTGGAGATTGGCAGTTGTCGGCATTGAGTACTGAGGCAGTTGCAGCAATGCTGTCGTCGTGGAGGATGCTGGTGTAGAGTGCCAAGACATCCATTGTGACGAGGACTGCTCCTGGTTTAACTGCTCCATGTGTGCTGAGTTTCTGGAGGAAGTCCGTAGTGTCGCAGCAGAAGCTGGGGGTTCTTTGTACAATGGTTTTCAGGATGCCCTCGACGTAGCCGGAGAGGTTCTCACACAGGGTCACATTGCCTGAAATGATGGGATGGCCGAGTGTGTTGGCTTTGTGTATCTTTGGGAGGCAGTAGAGATCTCCAACGTGGGGAGTACGTGGGATGAGTGCATGGAGGGTGCGCTGAAGGTCCGGATCAAAGGTCTTGATCTGTCTGTTGAGTTGACGGGTGTGTTCTTTGGTCGATCTGCGGGTAACTGTCTGTACTGTTCCTCGTTGTTCAGTTGTCGGTACACTTCTTTGCAGTAATCCATTCTGTTCAGTATGACGATGGCCCCTCCTTTGTCTGCTGGTTTGATGACAATGTTGCGGTTGGTCTTGAGAGCGCGGATGGCGTTGCGTTGTGCTTGGGTGATGTTCGGGGCTGTCTTGTGAGTGCGGCTGATGAATCTGGCATTGACGCACCTCCTGACAGCTTGGGCATACATGTCGAGTCGAAGGCAACGGCCTTCCGGAGGAGTCCAATTCAACTCTTTCCTCTTTGGTTGCTGCACCGCGGATCCCTCTGTCGGCTGTTCCGGTTCATTGGCTGTCTCATTGTGTTCACTGTTGGCCTCTTGGGGTTGGTGGAAGAACTCCCGCAACCTCATTCGCTTGATGAATTCCTCTGTGTTAGCTGCGAGATTGATGGAGTCCATTTTGGTGGGGTAGAAATTGAGCCGTCGGCTGAGAACTTTGATTTTGTCTGGTTGAAGTGTGTAGTCCGACAAGTTGACAATGGACTTCCCTGCAGTGGTCCTGTTTTATACTGTGGTACTGATTGCTGCTGGTGATGATGCCGAGTTTCTCACGTTTCCTGTTCTTGGTGTGCATGTAGATGGCATCGTTCCTTTGTCTCATCTGCTTGGCAGTGTTTCGCAGCTGATCTGCGTCCTGAGCGCAAGTTGAGAATATGGACTCTATCTTGGTTTCCAGGTTGCGGCGTTTACTGTATGAGGTGGTTGAGGAGTGTGAGAGAGGTGCGATGGCAAAGTCTCTCAGCGTAGTCTGTTATACGTTGACCCGAGTGGGTTCGTGATCTGTAGTCCTTTCGGTATCTTGTCTGCTTTCTTGCATGTTTGCAGAAACTTGATGGCGGTGTCGATATGCGCGACCTTCTTGGAGATCCTCACTTGGAGCCAGCAGTTTGTGGTGTCGATGGTAGCCATGATGTGGAGATGCCACCGTTGGACTGGGGTAAGCACAGTAAGAAGTCTCACAACACCAGGTTCAAGTCCATTAGGTTAATCTGGCAGCACAATATTTCAGAGCACTGCTCCTTCATCAGGTGAGTGAGGAGCTGTGTTCACAAACAGGGCATATATAGACACAAACTCAATTTACAAGATAATGGTTGGAATGCAAGTCTTTACAGGAAATCAAGTCTTAAAGGTATAGACAGTGTGAGTGGAGAGAGGGTTAAGCACAGGATAAAGAGGTGTGTATTGTCTCCAGCCAGGACAGTTAGTGAGATTTTGCAAGCCCAGGCAAGTCGTGGGGGTTACAGATAGTGTGACATGAACCCAAGGTCCTGCTTGAGGCCGTCCTCATGTGTGCGGAACTTGGCTATCAGTTTCTGTTCAGCGATTCTGCATTGTCGTGTGTCATGAAGGCTGCCTTGGAGAACGCTTACCCGAACGCTTACCACTACAGGGGAGGTCCCAGAGGATTGGAGAATAGCCAATGTTGTTCCTTTGTTTAAGAAGGGTAGCAAGGATAATCCAGGTAATTACAGGCCGATGAACCTTACGTCAGTGGTAGGGAAATTATTGAAGAGGATTCTTCAAGACAGGATTTATCATAGAAATTCATAGAAACCCTACAGTACAGAAAGAAGCCATTTGGCCCATCGAGTCTGTAATTTTCTTTGATCTTTGTTCTCTATACTCCCTCCAGAGCAGGACATTCTTCCTCCGATAAAGCAAAGATTGGGGATACAGAAAGCAAAGAGTGGGGATAAATGAGTGTTTTTCTGATTGGCGATCAGTGGCTGGTGGTGTGCCTCAGGGATCAGTGTTAGGACCACCATTATTTAAATCCCAGGGGGACCAATATCCTGGCGGGAAAGTTTGCTAAGGCTACTGGGGAGTGTTTAAACTGGAATGGTTGGGGGGTGGGAATCAAAATGAGGTGACTGGGAGAGAGGAGGTTAGCTTAAAAATAAAAGGGGCTTGTAGACGGGGCGGCACGGTAGCACAGTGGTTAGCACTGCTGCTTCACAGCTCCAGGGACCTGGGTTCAATTCCCGGCTTGGGTCACTGTCTGTGTGGAGTTTTCACATTCTCCTCGAGTCTGCGTGGGTTTCCTCCGGGTGCTCCGGTTTCCTCCCACAATCCAAAGACGTGCAGGTTAGGTTGATTGGCCATGCTAAAATTGCCCCTTAGTGTCCTGAGATCCATGGGTTAGAGGGATTAGTGGGTAAAATATGTAGGGATATGGGGGTAGGGCCTGGGTGGGATTGTGGTCGGTGCAGACTCGATGGCCGAATGGCCTATTTCTGTACTGTAGGGTTTCTATGATTCTATGATTAGACAGTGTGAGAGGGAGGATACGCAGGTGACGGAGAAGGGGAGCGCTCAGACCGAAAGGTTCTCTGGGAGGCTAGAGAGGAGATTGCAGAGACTTTGGCTTTGATCTTTGGGCTTCATTGTCTACTGGAACAGTGCCAGAAGACTGGAGGATAGCAAATGTTGTCCCCTTGTTCAAAAAGGGGAGTTGGGACAACCCTGGTAATTATAGACCGGTGAGCCTTCTATTGTGGGCAAAGTATTGGAAAGGCTTATAAGAGATAGGATTTATAATCATTTAGAAAGGAATGATTTGATTAGGGATAGTCAGCACGGTTTTGTGAAGGGTAGGTCGTGCCTCACAAACCTTATTGAGTTCTTTGAGAAGGTGACCAAAGAGGTGGATGAGGGTAAAGCGGTTGATGTGGTGTATATGGATTTCAGCAAAGCGTTTGATAAGGTTCCCCATGGTAAGCTTTTGCAGAAAATACGGACACATGGAATTGAGGGTGATTTAGTGGTTTGGATCAGGAATTGGCTAGCTGTAAGAAACCAGAGGGTGGTGGTTGATGGGAAATATTCATCCTGGAGTTTAGTTACTAGTGGTGTACCGCAATGATCTGTTTTGGGGCCACTGCTGTTTGTCATTTTTATTAATGACCAGGATGAGGGCATAGAAGGATGGGTTAGTAAATTTGCAGATGACACTAAAGTCGGTGGAGTTGTAGACAGTGCGGAGGGAAGTGGCAGGTTACAGAGGGACATAGCTAAGCTGCAGAGCTGGGCTGAGAGGTGGCAAATGGAGTTTAATGCGGAAAAGTGCGAAGTGATTCACTTTGGAAGGAGTAACAGGAATACAGAGTACTGGGCGAATGGTAAGATACTTGGTAGTGTGGATGAACAGAGGGATCTGGGTGTCCATGTGCATAGATCCCTGAAAGTTGGCACCCAGGTTGATAGGGTTGTTAAGAAGGCGTACGGTGTGTTAGCTTTTATTGGTAGAGGGATTGAGTTTCGGAGCCAGGTGGTCATGTTGCAACTGTACAAAACTCTGGTGCGGCTGCACTTGGAGTATTGCGTACAGTTCTGGTCGCCGCATTATAGGAAGGATGTGGAAGTGTTGGAAAGGGTGCAGAGAAGATTTACCAGGATGTTGCCTGGTATGGTGGGAAAATTGTATGAGGAAAGGCTGAGGGACCTGAGGTTGTTTTCGTTAGAGAGAAGAAGGTTAAGAGGTGACTTAATAGAGGCTTACAAGATGATCAGAGGACTAGATAGGGCGGATAGTGAGAGCCTTTTTCCTCGGGTGGTGATGGCTAACACGAGGGGACATCGCTTTAAATTGAGGGGTGAGAGATATAGGACAGATGTTAGAGGTAGGTGCTTTACTCAGAGAGTAGTCAGGGTGTGGAATGCCCTGCCTGCAGCAGTAGTGGACTCGTCAACATTAAGAGCATTCAAATGGTTATTGGATAAACATATGGATGATATTGGAATGGTGTAGGTTAGATGGGCTTTAGATTGGTTTCACTGGTCGGCGCAACATCGAGGGCCGAAGGGCCTGTACTGCGCTGTAATGTTCTATGTGTTTATTTTAACGCAAGGAGTGTAGTGAACAAAATGGATGAGCTTAGAGCGTGGATTACTATTTGGAAGTGTGATGTGGTGGCCATTACAGAGACTTGGTTATCTCAGGGACGGGACTGGATACTTCAAGTGCCGGGTTTCAGATGTTTCAGGAGGGACAGGGAAGGAGACAAAAGAGGTGGGGGAGTGGCACTGTTGATCAGGGATAGTGTCACGGCTGTAGAAAAGATGGACGCCACAGAGGGATTGTCTACGGAATCTCTGTGGATGGAGGTTCGCAACAGGAAGGGTTCAATAACTTTACTGGGTGTTTTCTATAGTCAGAAGTTTAACAACACCAGGTTAAAGTCCAACAGGTTTATTTGGTAGCAAAAGCCACACAAGCTTTCGGAGCTCGAAGCCCCTTCTTCAGGTGAGTGGGAATTCTGTTCACAAACAGAGCATATCAAGACACAAACTCAGTTTACATGAATAATGGTTGGAATGCGAATACTTACAACTAATCAAGTCTTTAAGAAACAAAACAATGTGAGTGGAGAGAGCATCAAGACAGGCTAAAAAGATGTGTATTGTCTCCAGACAAGACAGCCAGTGAAACTCTGCAGTTCTAGGCAACTGTGGGGGTTACAAATAGTGTGACATGAACCCAATATCCCGGTTGAGGCCGTCCTCGTGTGTGCGGAACTTGGCTATCAGTTTCTGCTCAGCGACTCTGCGCTGTCGTGTGTCGCGAAGGCCGCCTTGGAGAACGCTTACCCGAATATCAGAGGCCGAATGCCCATGACTGCTGAAGTGCTCCCCAACAGGGAGAGAACAGTCTTGCCTGGTGATTGTTGAGCGGTGTTCATTCATCCGTTGTCGCAGCGTCTGCATAGTTTCCCCAATTACCATGCCTCGGGACATCCTTTCTTGCAGCGTATCAGGTAGACAACGTTGGCCGAATTGCAAGAGTATGTACCATGTACCTGGTGGATGGTGTTCTCACGTGAGATGATGGCATCTGTGTCGATGATCCGGCACGTCTTGCAGAGGTTGCTGTGGCAGGGTTGTGTGGTGTCATGGTCACTGTTCTCCTGAAGGCTGGGTAGTTTGCTGCGGACAATGGTCTGTTTGAGGTTGTGCGGTTGTTTGAAGGCAAGGAGTGGGAGTGTGGGGATGGCCTTGGCGAGATGTTCGTCTTCATCAATGACATGTTGAAGGCTCTGGAGGAGATGCCGTAGCTTCTCCGCTCCGGGGAAGTACTGGACAACGAAGGGTACTCTGTCCACTGTGTCCTGTGTTTGTCTTCTGAGGAGGTCGGTGCGGTTTTTCGCTGTGGCGCGTTGGAACTGTTGATGAATGAGTTGAGCGCCATATCCTGTTCTTATGAGGGCATCTTTCAGCGTCTGGAGGTGTCTGTTGCGATCCTCCTCATCCGAGCAGATCCTGTGTATACGGAGGGCTTCTTGCCTTCAAACAACCGCACAACCTCAAACAGACCATTGTCCGCAGCAAACTACCCAGCCTTCAGGAGAACAGTGACCATGACACCACACAACCCTGCCACAGCAACCTCTGCAAGACGTGCCGGATCATCGACACAGATGCCCATCATCTCACGTGAGAACACCATCCACCAGGTACACGGGACATACTCTTGCAATTCGGCCAACGTTGTCTACCTGATACGCTGCAAGAAAGGATGTCCCGAGGCATGGTAATTGGGGAAACTATGCAGACGCTGCGACAACGGATGAATGAACACCGCTCAACAATCACCAGGCAAGACTGTTCTCTTCCTGTTGGGGAGCACTTCAGCAGTCACGGGCATTCGGCCTCTGATATTCGGGTAAGCGTTCTCCAAGGCGGCCTTCGCGACACACGACAGCGCAGAGTCGCTGAGCAGAAACTGATAGCTAAGTTCCGCACACACGAGGACGGCCTCAACCGGGATATTGGGTTCATGTCACACTATTTGTAACCCCCACAGTTGCCTAGAACTGCAGAGTTTCACTGGCTGTCTTGTCTGGAGACAATACACATCTTTTTAGCCTGTCTTGATGCTCTCTCCACTCACATTGTTTTGTTTCTTAAAGACTTGATTAGTTGTAAGTATTCGCATTCCAACCATTATTCATGTAAATTGAGTTTGTGTCTTTATATGCTCTGTTTGTGAACAGAATTCCCACTCACCTGAAGAAGGGGCTTCGAGCTCCGAAAGCTTGTGTGGCTTTTGCTACCAAATAAACCTGTTGGACTTTAACCTGGTGTTGTTAAACTTCTTACTGTGTTTACCCCAGTCCAACGCCGGCATCTCCACATCATGTTTTCTATAGGCCACCCAATAGTAGCAGGGATATGGAGGAGCAGATTGGGAAGCAGATCCTAGAGTGATGTGATAATAACAGAGTGGTCATGATGGGAGATTTTAATTTCCCAAATATCGATTGGAATATAGAACATAGAACATAGAACATAGAACATTACAGCGCAGAACAGGCCCTTCGGCCCACGATGTTGCACCGACCAGTTAAAAAAAAACTGTGACCCTCCAACCTAAACCAATTTCTTTTCGTCCATGAACCTATCTACGGATCTCTTAAACGCCCCCAAACTAGGCGCATTTACTACTGATGCTGGCAGGGCATTCCAATCCCTCACCACCCTCTGGGTAAAGAACCTACCCCTGACATCGGTTCTATAACTACCCCCCCTCAATTTAAAGCCATGCCCCCTCGTGCTGGATTTCTCCATCAGAGGAAAAAGGCTATCACTATCCACCCTATCTAAACCTCTAATCATCTTATATGTTTCAATAAGATCCCCTCTTAGCCGCCGCCTTTCCAGCGAAAACAATCCCAAATCCCTCAGCCTCTCCTCATAGGATCTCCCCTCCATACCAGGCAACATCCTGGTAAACCTCCTCTGCACCCTCTCCAAAGCCTCCACATCCTTCCTGTAATGTGGGGACCAGAACTGCACACAGTACTCCAAGTGCGGCCGCACCAGAGTTGTGTACAGTTGCAACATAACGCTACGACTCCTAAATTCAATCCCCCTACCAATAAACGCCAAGACACCATATGCCTTCTTAACAACCTTATCTACTTGATTCCCAACTTTCAGGGATCTATGCACACATACACCTAGATCCCTCTGCTCCTCCACACTATTCAAAGTCCTCCCGTTAGCCCTATACTCAACACATCTGTTATTCCTACCAAAGTGAATTACCTCACACTTCTCCGCATTAAACTCCATCCGCCACCTCTCGGCCCAACTTTGCAACCTGTCTAAGTCTTCCTGCAAACTACGACACCCTTCCTCACTGTCTACCACACCACCGACTTTGGTGTCATCAGCAAATTTGCTAATCCACCCAACTATACCCTCATCCAGATCATTAATAAATATTACGGTGGGAAATATTACATATCCCGAGGGTAAGGGGTTTAGACGGGGAGGAGTTTGTTACGTGTGTTCAGGAGGGCTTCCTGACACAGTATGTGGATAAGCCTACAAGAGGAGAGGCTGTACTTGATTTGGTATTAGGGAATGAACCTGGGCAGGTGTCAGATCTCTCAGTGGGAGAGCATTTTGGGGATAGTAATCATAACTCTATCTCCTTTACGTTAGCATTGGAGAGAGATAGGATCAGTCAAGCTCGAAAGTGTTTATTTGGAGTAAGGGCAATTATGAGGCTATTCGGCAGGAATTTAGAGGCATAAATTAGAAGGAGGTTTTCTCAGGGAAATGTACAGAAGAAATGTGGCAAATTTTCAAGGAAAATTTGTCTGGAGCTCTGCACAGCAACGTTCCAATGAGACAGGGGAGTTATGGTAGGTTACAGGAACCATGGTGCACGAAAACTGGAACGAATTTAGTCAAGAAGAAAAGAAAAGCCTACAAAAGGTTCAGGGAGCTAGGTAATGTTAGAAATCTAGAAGAGTATACAACTAGTCGGAAGGAACTTAAGAGGGAAATTAGAAGAGCAAGAAGGGGTCATGAGAAGGCCTTGGCAGACAGGATAAAGGAAAACCCCAAGGCATTCTACATGTTAAGAGCAAGAAGATAAGATGTGAAGGAGTAGGACCTATCAAATGTGACGGTGGGAAAGTCTGTATAGAACCGGTAAAAATAGCAGAGGTACTCAATTAATACTTTACTTCAGTATTCACAGTGGAAAAGGATCTTGGTAGTTGCAGTGCAGACTTGCAGTGGATTGAGAAGATTGAGCATGTGGACATTAGGAAAGAGGATGTGTTGGATCTTTTGAAAAGCATCAAGTTAGATAAATTGCTGGGACCGGATGGGATGTGCCCCAGGTTACTGTGGGATCGAAGGAAGAGATTGCTGAGCCTCTGGCAATGATCTTTGCGTCATCAATGGTGACGGGAGAGGTTCCGGAGGATTGGAAGATTGCGGATGTGGTTCCGTTATTCAAGAAAGGGAGAAGAGATAGCCCGGGAAATTATCGACTGGTGAGTCTAACCTCAGTGGTTGGTAAGTTGATGGAGAAGACCTTGAGAGGCAGGATTTATGAACATCTGGAGAGGAATAGTATGATCAGAAATAGCCAGCACGGCTTTGTGCAAGGCAGATCATGCCTTACGAGCCTAATTGTATTTTTTGAAGATGTAACGAGACACGTAGACGAGGGAAGAGTGGTAGATGTAGTTGATATGGATTTCAGCAAGGCGTTTGATAAGGTGCCCCATGCAAGGCTTATTGAGAAAGTGAAGGGGCATGGGATACAAGGGGACATTGCCTTGTGGATTCAGAACTGGCTTGCCCACAGAAGGCAAAGAGTGGTTGTAGATGGGTCTTTTTCAGCATGGAGGTCGGTCACCAGTGGAGTGCCCCAGGGATCTGTTCTGGGACCCTTGCTCTTTGTGATTTTTATAAATGACCTGGATGAGGAAGTGGAAGGATGGATTGGCAAGTTTGCTGATGACACAAAGGTTGGTGGGGTTGTGGATAGTGTAGAGGGATGTCAGCAGTTGCAACGAGACATAGATAAGATGCAAGACTGGGCGGAGAAGTGGCAGATGGACTTCAACCCAGATAAGTGTGTGGTGGTTCATTTTGGCAAGTCAAATAGGATGAATGAATATAATATTTAAGGGTAAGACGCTTGGCAGTGTGCAAGATCAGAAGGATCTTGGGGTCGGGGTTCATAGGACGCTCAAAGCAGCATCGCAGGTCGAGGCTGTGGTTAAGACGGCGTATGGAATACTGGCCTTCATGAAAAGAGGAATTGAGTTTAGAAATCGGGAGATAATGCTGCAGCTGTATAGGACCCTGGTCAGACCCCACCTGGAGTACTGTGCCCAGTTCTGGTCGCCTCATTACAGAAAGGATGTGGAAGCCATAGAAAGGGTGCAGAGGAGATTTACTAGGATGTTGCCTGGATTAGGTGGCATGCCTTATGAGGATAGGTTGAGAGAGCTCGGTTTTTTCTCCTTGGAGAGGCGAAGGATGAGAGGTGACCTGATAGAGGTGTATAAGATGTTGAGTGGATTTTCAGAGGCTTTTACCCAGGGCTGAAATGGTTGCCACAAGAGGTCACAGGTTTAGGGTGCTGGGGAGTAGGTACAGAGGAGATGTTAGGGGTAAGATTTTCACTCAGAGGGTGGTGGGTGCGTGGAATCAGCTGCTGGTCGTGATGGTGGAGGCGGATTCGATCGGGTTTTTTAAGAGACTTTTGGATAAGTTCATGGAAGTTAGTAAGATAGAGGGTTATAGGTAAGCCTAGTAAGTTGGGGCATGTTCGGCGCAACTTGTGGGCCGAAGGGCCTGTTTGTGCTGTAGCTTTTCTATGTCCTATGTTCTATTTACAATTTACACAGATGATTTGGAGTTGGGGACCAACTGTAGTGTGTTAAAGTTCGCAGATGACACTAAGATGAGTGGTAGAGCAAAGTGTTTCGAGGACACTGAACGTCTGCAAAGGGATATAGCTATTTTATCTGAGTGGGCAATGGTCTGGCAGTTTTGGTCTCCTTACTTCATAGAATCATAGAATCCCTACAGTACAGAAAGAGGCCATTCGCCCCATCGAGTCTGCACCGACCACAATTCCACCCAGGCCCTATCCCCATATCCCTACATATTTTACCCACTAATCCCTCTAACCTACGCATCTCAGGACACTAAGGGGCAATTTTTTTTTTTAGCATGGCCAATCAACCTAAACCGCACATCTTTGGACTTGAGAAAGGATATACTGGGAGTGGATGTACTTGAGAAAGGATATACTGGGGCTGGAGGTGGTGCAGAGGAGATACACTAGGTTGATTCCGGAGTTGAGAGAGTTGGCTTCTGAGGTGAGACTGAGTAGACTGGGACTATACTCATTGGAATTTAGAAGAATGAGTGGGGAGCTTATAGAAACATATAAAATTATGAAGGGAATAGGTAAGGTAGAAGCAGGGAGGTTATTTCCACTGGTAGGGAAACCAGAACTCGGGGGTATAGCCTCAAAATAAGGGGGAGCAGATTTAGGAGTGAATTGAGGAGGAGCTTCTTCACCCAAAGGGTTGTGAATCTGGAATTTCCTACCCAGTGAAGCAGTTGAGGGTATCTCTTTAAATGTTTTAAGGCAAATATAGATTGATTTTTGAACAGAAATGGAATTAAGGATTATGATGAGCGGGCAGGTATGTGGAACTGAGTCCACAAAAAGATCAGCCATGATCTTATTGAATGGTGGAGCAGGCGCAAGGGATCAAATGACCTACTCATGCTCCTAGTTTTTATGTTCTTATAAGGAGACTAGAACTGTAAACAATACTCCAGGTGTGGCCTCACCAGGACCCTATATAATTAACAAAGAACAAAGAACAGTACAGCACAGGAAACAGGCCCTTCGGCCCTCCAAGCCTGTGCCGCTCCTTGGTCCAACTAGACCAATCGTTTGTATCCCTCCATTCCCAGGCTGCTCATGTGACTATCCAGGTAAGTCTTAAACGATGTCAGCGTGCCTGCCTCCACCACCCTACTTGGCAGCGCATTCCAGGCCTCCACCACCCTCTGTGTAAAAAACGTCCCTCTGATATCTGAGGCCTGGGCAGGAGGCCTGAGCTGTAGGCTTTGCAGCTATTGCAGGGATGCCGAATGTACAGAGCAGTGGATGGGACGCACATCATCTTGCGGGCCCCACATGGAGCACCGCAACCATTCGTGAACAGAAAAGGGTTCCACTCCCTGAATGTGCAGATTACGTATGCCCATCTGATGCAAATCATGCATGCCATCCAGGGAGTGTCAGCGACAGCTTTGTCCTGAGGCAGTCGGACATCCTTGGCCGCTTCAGACCAGCCCGCGCAGCCGGGATGGCGGAGATCAGCTACAACAAGGCCCATGCTGCCAGCCGGTCCATAGTAGAGCATGCATTGGCCTCTTAAAATGCTACCTGGACCGCTCGGAGGAGCCCTCCAGTTGATCCAGTGTGGATTTCACGCATTATCATAGTTTGCTGCATCCTGCACAACATCGCCCAGCAGCGGGGAGACCAGCTCGAGCAGGAGGAGGAGGAGCAGCGAGGGGGTGAGGTGGACATCCTGCCATATGAGGAGCCAGAGAAAGGGGGGTGGGCGGCGATGACAGATGTCCGATAGGGAAGGGCAGCGAGGGATGCCTTAATCACAGCCCGCTTCACCTAGCTGGTGCTGTGCAGTGAGGGGGCTGCAACCAACACACATCCACTGCACCCTGGGAGCAAGAGCATTCCCCCTCCAAACCGAACTGGAGCCTCAAACCACATCACCCTTCCCCACCTTTCTCAGCCCAACCCTGTCCCCCAGAAACATCCAAACCTGTTAATAGGCCTGGGCTGGCAATGCTTGCGAGTCTTGATTGAAGGCTGGAAGATTATGATAACTCGCTGCACACTGGGATCCTGCCTCTGGTGCACACTGCCACTCTGGCCCGTGTAGCAGTAAGGATTGGGGACACAAGTTTGTGGGGCAATCAGTGGGGGGAGGGGGCAACCCGGGGGGGCACTTGCAACAAGGAACTGGTGAATGTTGGGGAAGGTAGGGCCGGCACTCTGTAACATGTGGCTGAGTCTCGCAAGGCGCGCAACAGACAGCACCTCTATGCATGGGAGCACTTCGCTCTGGGGGGGGGGGGGGGGGGGGGAATTAGCGACACATCAGTCACAGCTGTGAGGTGCAAATAAAAATTTATTGTGCTCTTAACATTAGTGACAAATAAACCCTGACTAATGGTGACCTTCACACGTGCCCCCTTAGTGAACCTACAACTTTCTAACTTGGCCACTGTTGGCCACTGCTTCTTCTTGGTGCTATCCCAGGATGCACATCGGAGGTGGAGGTGTCTAGCTGTGATGCACGCCTCCTGGGTGCCCAGGACCTGGAGGGGCCCTGGCTGACTTGCAGATGACACTGTTCCTGTGCCATTCTGTTCATCTAGCTGGCCCTGAGATGCCCTGGTGTGAGGAAGGGGGGAAATCGGAAGGTTTTGGGATCTCCGGTATCTCCTGGTTGGAAGGCCCCGGCATAGGCTTGAGCCCTTCCTCCTCCCTCAGGGTGCCTGGATGTTACTTCAGAAGGAACTCTTCAAAATGCAGCTCATGAAAATGCAACAAAACTTACTCCAACTTATAAATCAAAGAAAGGGTTTGTGGTGAACCATAGATGGTTACCACTATGGGTACTTGTACATATGTTACTGTGCTGTTGGGGTTAGGGTTGGGGTGTTCCACCTGTTGGTATTGTTCTGTGGTACACTCCGGTTGGCTCCGCCTACCTGTAGGAGTATAAAGGTCACTGCACTGCCTGGTGACCCTTTAGTCTGGGATTGTATTGTTAAGCAGTATGCTCCATTCTTGTTACTAATAAAAGCCTTTATTTCCCGGGTACGATCCAGCCTCCCGAGTGATTTAATCGCGCATCAGGGTTTAATAAAAAAAACTTTCACTCCAAACTTGGGGCCTCGCCCTGGGCCACTTCAAGCTCTCCACAATTCTACATAGTTCCTTATTTGTAGTGAATCAGCTGGTCAGCTGACTATGACATCACTCTGTAATTGGTTCCATGGTTTACTGGGTCAGCTAACCCTTACATCTTGTTCCCATTGGTCACATTACATCCAATACAAAGTTGCCACCGGTTACATTCTAACAGATTCCCTTTGTTTTTTTTAATCCTCAAAATAATTTAAGACAACCGTCCTCCAGTATTCTTAATAACTTTCCAGTACCTGCACCCCTTTTTGTAAAACTGTAGACTTAAATTTGGAAACTTCTTTGTTTTCCAGCATTTTCTTAATGCTGGCCAAATTAATTCTTAATCTTTTTTCTGCGACACTTTTCATTGAGTGAACATTGTCCCATAAAGACTGATTGTCCACATAACACTTAATTGGTACTTTCTAACCGATGTGCCCTTAAAAAATAATTCTGTTAACGAGTCTGACAAATATATCCCCATATTCAACACCTCCACTAACCCTGGGGTTTCAGCTGCCAATGTGAACAAAGAACAAAGAAAATTACAGCACAGGAACAGGCCCTTCGTCCTCCAAGTCTGCACCGACCATGCTGCCCGACTGAACTAAAACCCCCTACCTTTCCAGGGACCATATCCCTCTATTCCCCTCCTATTCATGTATTTGTCAAGACGCCCCTTAAAAGTCACTAACGTATCCGCTTCCACTACCTCCCCCGGCAACGAGTACCAGTCACCCACCACCCTCTGTGTAAAAAATCTGCCTTGTATATCTCCTTTAAACCTTGCCCCTTGCACCTTAAACCTGTGCCCCCTAGTAATTGACTCTTCCACCCTGGGAAAAAAGCTTCTGACTATCTGTGCTTTTGAGTACCCTTTTTATTTTCTTTGCTTCCCAGGCCAAGGGGCAACATTTTCCTTCCTTACCTACCAGGAATATTATGAATCCAGCACTGCTTGAATGTCCATCTGGTAGATTGGCATGTGAAGCATCACTAAACACAACCAATTTCATACCTTCTGGTTCTCCTCGTGCTAGGAATTTAATTACACACTCCTGTAATTTTAACTTTTTAAATGTTTTATTAGCCTGCAAGATCTCTCTGACTGTGGCGCGCTTCAACATATTACTGAGCTCTAGGACATTATAGCTCCCATCTGGTCTTGTCTGTGCATAGCCAATTTATTTGTCCTATCATACTCCTCAACAACACTGTTTCTTTTTCATTGGCCTGTTCCTCTTTTTCCATTGACCTCTGTCTGATGATGGGAATGGGATCAATACTGTTCAGATATCCCTGTTGACTCATTGTTTCACCAGATGTACTTTGTCAGATATCAAAACCAAGATATCGAAAAGCACCAGCTGCTTGATTCCCTGCTTTAAATTCTGCTTTTCAAATTCTTCTGTGCCACCCCATAGGAAATCATCCACATGCATTATAAAAATTCCAGCTAATTTGCCTTCAGCCTTCCAGTAAAACATTGCTGGATCTGCTTTTAACTTGGCACAGCCAGTCTTCAGTAATACAGATCATACAGAGAAATACCAAACCCTTGATACATCACTTACGCCATATACACATTTATTTAATTTCCACAAATGTCCGTGTATTACCTGCTTCTTTGAGTGGCCTCAAAAAAACTTTTCTTTGAAATGTTTCGCCCTGTAGAAATGCTGCTTTGATATCAACTGATTTACATATCCAATTATGAGATGCTAGAACAGCAAAAAAGAAATTCAGTGTCACTTTCCCTGCTGTGGGTGAATCAACCCTAATGTCTCTCCCATCCAAGTGTTCCTCATACCAATGGGCTACTAATCTGGCTTTAGCTTTTTATGCATTCCATCTTGCAAAACCTTCTCTGTGCAAACCCACCTATGGGACAAAGCAGGCTGCCCTTCATCTGGTGCACACCCAAACTCCTTCCAACTGTCCAGCTCCCTTTGGCCTTTCTTACTTCCGCGAACTCTGTTTTGTTTGCAGCTATCAATACTTCCTTATCATGGGGGCTTCTACTCCTATTCCTGTCATTGGTTTGATTCCTAGCCTTCTTTGTTAAGCTCCGGCCTCTACTGCCATGTCTGTTTCTGTCAGGGCTGCTACTCTCATACTGCTGTCCTCTGTTGACACACCTTTGGTCACAGATTCGTGACTTTTTCCTGGGTTCACGAATGCTTACTGTCTCATCCTCAGGACTTAGGTCTCGCTTTTTTTGTTTCCATCTGCCCACCCCATTTTCCCAATCTATAGCTTTGGCTTCTTGCCTTTGGTCTTGTATGTTGAGCCAATATTTGTACTTTCCTGCTTTCCTGATTATAGTATCCTCCTCCTCTCTCTTGACCCTTCGGGTATGTGCCTACTTTGGGTAGCTGAACCTTTGAAGTAGTAGCTTCATTCCCTGCTTCACTGGTACTTTGTTGATCAAATTCCCTCTCATCTATTGTTGACTGCTCCTCATAATAACTCAGGGTATGTGCATGTGCACTTTGGCATCTTGCTCAGATGCTCCAAATTCATGCATAATTCCCATTACTTTCGAAGAGTGGGCTCGCACTGTCTGGTTACCATGTTGTACTACCTTGCCGTCTGTTCCTATCACTTTCCTGGGCCCTTTCCACTCTTTTTTGCTCTCTCTTTTATAGTAGACCCTATCCCCTTTCTCAAAGTATACTCCCGATGGTCTTATGCGATGCCTTTGGGCCCTTCATACTCGTGCAGAAAACATGGAGCTAATGCTTGTCTCTTCTAGCGCTGGGGGAGCTTATCTGTTAATACTGATGGCAACTTTGGATTGCTCCCGTATACCAACTGGTATAGACTATAGCCCCAACCATTCTTAACAAATTATTTGCGTGCACTGCCCATGCTAATGCAATCTGCAATTTACAGCCTGGTTGATCCGCCAAAATTTTATGCAACATGTCATTATAACAGCGTGATTCCTTTCACAGAGGCCATTGCTAATGGGCTCTCTGCTGCAGTGTGCATTATTGCAATATTTAAATTTTCGCACATATCTTGAAACTCATCATTTGCAAATTCGCCCCCATTGTCCATCAAAAATTTAGACGGTGCCCTCAATCCTGTTCCAATCCAGTGGGTCATAATTTTATCTATAATGATCTTTTTATCTTTGCTGTGAGTCACTGTGGATATGCTAAATTGGGTGGCCATGTCCACAGAGTACAATAGATAGATGCCTTTGTCCTTGTCCCATATCTTTAGATCCATTGCCACTACATCATTGAAATCTCGTGCTAATGGTAGACTCACGACTGGATGCGGGGTGTCCTTCTTTATTTTAAGCAAATTTCATTATATCATTGTATCCTTTGTCCAGCACACCTGCATCCTGCAGCAGGTCTCAAAGTCTCTGTGGTGCAGTTTGCTCATCCAGCACTCAGAATAATCTTCTTTTTGTCCATCATGCTGTTGTCTGTTACCGACACTAATGTTTCATGAATCCTTTGGTCTGATAATTTCAGTTCACTTAAAGGAAGACAATAATGGCCAGATCTTGGAAAACACAGTTTTCCCAAATTTATCTTGTTTCAAATCAATGGTCATCTGAGCTTTCTTCATCGCAGACCTGCTTAACAACAAAGTACAGGGGTGGGGAGTACTTATAAATAAACTGATTCTCGCAATCTAACAGGGAAGTATCACCCTTTTGGAGGATGTTAGAGTGCTATCATCCACGCTCCATGGGGATAAAGGGCAGGACGTTTGAAAGAATGACCCTCTGGGTGGTGGCCTCTAGAGGGTCCACCGTCAGGAAAGTCCCGCCCACCGTGAGCCCCTTTTCCAGGGTGAGGTGGACCACCCGCTCGGCCTTCTGGAGAGAGCATTCCCCGGTGGCTGAAAGTTCTGGGGTGATGGTTTTTCTTCCCTGAAAACTTCCAGGGAGGCAGAAGTTCCTTCACCAAAAATCCCTTTTTTTGTTTTCAGAATTGTGCACTGCAGTGCACACAGTGCTAGCATTCGGCAGCCTGCCTCATTTTGGGGAATGCAAGTGCATTGAGTGTGGCTGGCCAAGGGCCCGTGGGCAACAAATACTTGTGAAATATTTTGAAGGCTGCATTCAGTTGAGTGTTATGCATCCCTCGGGGTGCTGGTTGGCTGCCATTTAATAGGCTGCTGTGTCCAAGGCAGGTGCAATACTCAGGGCTCCTAATCAATTAGCTGCTGTGTCCAGGGAGGGTGCAATACTCAAGGAACCCATTTAAGAGAGGGAATGATCACAAGCTGGGGTTGTGCATGTCAGCACAACGCTAGTTCTCTGCAGGGCAGCAGTGAGGATGGAAGGATTGGGTACCCGCATTATCCGGATCCATGGGGGCATGAGGTGAGCAGGCAGCCATGTGTTTGTGGGGGCCCAGCAACGAGGCCAGTGATGTCTGTGGAGGCCCAGCAACGAGGCCAGCGATGTCTGTGGGGGCCCAGCAACGAGGCCAGCGATGTCTGTGGGGGCCCAGCAACGAGGCCAGTGATGTCTGTGGGGGTTGGATGGCAGTGATCTGGATGCTGGGAGGTCTTTTCAGCGATCTCCCAGCAATGTGCGCATGCGTGCGTTCCCACTCATCCCGCCGATTTCAGGCTCTTTGGCACGAATAAGTCCCCCCCCCCGGGTTTTTAATGATATTCACGATTGTGACCTCTGCAGTGCACAGAGTGGGGAGATTTGAGTGAGAAGCTGAACTGAGAAAACAGTCGTGATCTAGAACAGTTTTCCCACCAATTCAGCACTTTTGGGAGAACCCTGCCCACCTCCCCCCCCATTTCTGGGAGTGGAGTTTAGACCCTCTCATGACAATCAACTGGGAGGATTTGTGAGGAGAAATGCACAATATTGACTTTGGGTGCTGATGAGATGATTTTGTAGCTTCAAATATATTTTGCATCCTTATTAATCTTAAATTTGTGTGTAAGTGAGTGTGATATCGTATTTTAATAAATTTCTTAATGTTTAATAAATGTTTTCTTTTATTTTAATAACTAATTAGCGGTCCTGTCACTCCATTTTCTCCACATTTGATGAAACCAAAAATAACCTATGATCTGTTGAGCTCGGGTTCCATTTTGGGATCCTCCTGTGCAGTTATAACACCAACTGGGATGATAACAGATTGACTAAACAGTTTGGTACTCGTAGAGAACTAAGACACTAAACTACAGGACAGGTATTCAGTATTAGTTTTTTTAACCTGGCCGATAACCTGATGCCATGTTTATACATTGCATTCTCAACAAAAATGCAATTTTCTTTCATAAAGTCTTGAATCCCTCGCCATGTTTTGGCAGGCTTCCTTGTCCCTGTAATACTGAGGCAAGACTTCCAGACTCTTCCATTCTATCTTCCTCATTCCTAAATGGACTTTCAGCAGCATGGCACCATCTGGTGAAGTCTTTGTCTTTAAATCTTTACAAGGTCCATATCTTTAAGTGTGAAATCTGTTCTCAACATCATTCTATTCTCACAGTAATAGCTTCCTTGCCTTTATCCATCATCATCTCCCCATCCCTTTCTATCTCTATCTCTCTCTCGCTCTCTCACAAATGAGGTTGACTGACTGAAAGTCTGTAAATTTGCACAAAATAAGGACAGCTGCTTCTGCCTCTGAGTCCAGATGTTATTTCTGGGACATGACTGAATAGTTGCTTATAAATCTTTGGATTTTTTATATTTACTTTAGTGATTTGTAAAGCATTTTCAAATTACATTTTTCCAAAACATTTTGAAAAGTGATTACTGAAAAGATTTTGGCTCTGATATCATAAACCTATTTCGAGAAATATCTATTTGATAGTAATAATCATCCACCCATTTAGAAAAAGTATAGTTTTCAGTTTGCTGTACGTGATGCTCAGATAAAGTCTTTCTCCATAATATGCTGGTCAGTGCCAGGTATAAGTAAATGCAGTGAAATGTAACATGGTAATTTTAAAGTCTAGTTTGCTGTTATTTTTGCAGATGGAAAATTAGATATTTGTTGAACAATTGCATCAATGAAGTTTAATATATTTGCATATTAATTATTTTAGCTAAAGATGCCATCTGATGATAAGCTGGAAGAGTTCTGGATCGATTTCAATGTTGGCAGTCAAAGCATGTCTTTTTATGTCATAACTGAGGAAGATGATGAGGTGAGAAGTGGTACAAGTATTCCGTAAGTACATTAATTAGTATGTATAAGAAAATGGATGATGTGGGCAAATAATGTGAAGCTCAAAAATTCTGTTACTGGTAACATTAAAGGGAAGTACTGGATGTTGAGGTCTTAGGTTTGGACCCGCAATAACAAAAATATGGCTTAAATTGGGTGAGGACTGGGTAATTAAGGGAATGAGAAGGAATTTTGCCAGTGTAAATCATAGAAACCCAACAGCACAGAAAGAGGCAATTCGGCCCATCGAGTCTGCACTGACCACAATCCCACCCAGGCCCTACCCCCATACCCCTACATATTTTACCCACTCATCCCTCTAACCTACGCATCTCAGGACATTAAGGGCAATTTTAGCATGGCCAATCAACCTAACCCACACATCTTTGGACTGTGGGAGGAAATCGGAGCACCCGGAGGAAACCCACGCAGACACGAGGAGAATGTGCAAACTCCACACAGACAGTGACCCAAGCCGGGAATCGAACCCAGGTCCCTGGAGCTGTGAAGCAGCAGTGCTAGCCACAGTGCCACCGTGCCGCCCACGGTATGGAAAATGGAAGCAAAGTAAAAATTATGGGTGGAATTTTCCCTCAAAATTCTAAGGGCACGATCTTACCATCACACCATGCCGGTCGATCAACACAACAAGCCATAAGATTGCGTGAGAGGAGAAAAATCAGGTACAAGCATGGTTTCTTGCCTCACATGATCATACTGGCACTGTTTTGCCGGCGAGATTGATTTTGCTCCCAGAAAGGGTGCAAAGCCAATTTAAATATAATCTGAGCTCACTTGTATTTACCACCTTGCCATTGGTCCTCTTGCTTTACAAATTTGGTTCAAGTCTTTGACGAAGTGACAAGGAGGGTCAATGAAGGTAGTGCACTGGAAGTCATCTACATGGATTTTAATAAGGCATTTGACAATGTCTCACATGACAGATTGGTTAGAAAAGTAAAAGCCCGTGGGATACAGGGTAATGTGGCGAATTGGAATCAAAGTTGGCTAAGTAACAGGAAACAAAGGGTAATGGTCGATCATTGCCCTTTTAAATGGAAAGCTGTTCCAAGCGGTGTTGCGCAGGGTTCGGTGTTGAGTCCCCTGCTGTTTGTTTTATTAACAATTTGGACTTGAAAGTTAGGGGCATGATTCGGAAATTTAAAGATGACACAAAAATTGGCCGTGTATTGGATAATATAACGGATAACTGTAAGCTCCAAAAATGATGTACATGGGTTGGTGGAATGGGCAGGAAAGTGGCAGATGGAGTTCAACTCGGATAAGTGTGAGGTAATAAAAGGGAGGTCAAACAGCAAAAGGAAATACACAATATGCAGTTCTGGGCACCACATTACAGGAAGGATGAAATTGATCTGGAGAGAGTGTAAAAGAGATTTACGAGGGCTGGAGAATTGTCGCTATGTGGAGAGATTGAAGAGGTTCGAACAGAGACGGCAGAGGGGTGACATGATTGAGCTATGCAAAATTGTAGGGGTCGAGATAGAGGAGACAGGAGCAACCCTTGGCAGAGTTCAAAAACCTGGGATCATAGATTCAAGCTAAGTGGCAGAAGGATTGCAGGAGACACGTTTTTACGCAAATGGTGGTGGGTGTCTGGAATTCGCTGGCTGAGATGGTGATGAAGGCAGAGACCCTAAATTCACTGACAATGTAGCTCAGTTTAAGTTTATAAGTTTATTTTGATTTGATTTATTATTGTCACGTGTATTCATATACAGTGGAAAGTATTGTTTCTTGCACACTATACAGACAAAGCATACCATACGTAGGGAAGGAAGGAGAGAGTGCAGAATGTAGAGTTACAGTCATAGCTAGGGTATAGAGAAAGATCAACTTAGTGCGAGGTAGGTCTATTCAAAAGTCTGAAAGCAGTAGGGAAGAAGCTATTTTTGAGTTGGTTCTTGTGTGATCTCAGACTTTTGTATCTTTTTTGTGACGGAAGAAGGGTGAAAGAGAGTATGTCTGGGGTGCGTGGGGTCCTTGATTATGCTGGCTTCTTTTCCGAGGCAGCGGGAAGTGTAGACAGTGTCAATGGATGGAAGGCTGATTTGAGTGATGGACTGGCTTCATTCATGACCCTTTGTACCTGCTTGTGGTCTTGGACAGAGTAGAAGCCATACCAAGTTGTGATACAACCAGAAAGAATGCTTTCTATGTGCATCTGTAGAAGTTGGTGAGAGTTATAGCAGACATGCCAAATTTCCTTAGTCTCCTGAGAAAGTCGAGGCATTGGTGGGCTTTCTTAACTATAGCGTCCGCGTGGAGGGACCAGGACAGGTTGTTGGTGATTTGGACACCTATAAACTTGAAGCCCTCGACCATTTCTACTTTATCCCCATTGATGTAGACAGGATCATGCACTCCATGACGCTTGGTGAAGTTGATGACTATCTCCTTTTGTTTTGTTGACATTGAGGGAGAGATTATTGCCGTCGCACCAGTTCACCAGATTGCTGGTGCCAGTACAGAGCGAGACTGCGGATAGTTGGGAACCTGTCTCGGGGGCAGGGAATTCATATGGTGTTCGTGGAAGTGGAAATGACTAGGGTTGGGAAGCATTTTCCGATCAGGGCCAGTGTGATCTCCTGGACTCGTTTCGATCGCCTCAGGGGGTTGGAGAGGAATTTCCCAGATTTTTTTTCCCCATATTGGCCCTGGGGTTTTCACTCTGGGTTTTCGCCTCTCCCTGGAGATCACATGGTCTGAAATGGGGGGGTGGGGGTGAGTTAATAGGTTGTGATGAACAAAGCATCGTAGCTGTGAGGGACAGCTCGGTGGATAGGATATTAGTATGTAGATAGGCTGGAAAATTGGGCGGGGATCCTGGATTCAGGATTCAATCCTGGACCGGGGAGCGGCGCGGGCTTGGAGGGCCGAAGGGCCTGTTCCTGTGCTGTATTGTTCTTTGTTCTTTGTTCTATCTCTTTCCTGTACTGTGCCTCGTCATTGTTTGAGGTCCGATCCACAACGATAGTCACCGACTTCAGGAAGCATAGTGGAGAACACGCCCTTGTCTACATCAATGGGGATGAAGTAGAAATGGTCGAGAGCTTCAAGTTTTTAGGTGTTCAGATCACCAACAACCTGTCCTGGCCTGTCCATGCGGTAGTGGATTCAGGCAGTCTGGGAGGCAGGAATTGATTTGTGCCATGACTAACCTTTTGAATCACTTCATAATGATGGATGTCAGAGCCACTGGATGATAGTCATTAAGGCACGCTGCCTGGCTTTTCTTTGGCACTGGGATAATGGTCATCTACTTGAAGCAGGTAAGGACCTCAGATTGCTGTAAAGTGAGGTTCAAAATGTCTGTGAATATTCCCGCCAACTGTTCTGCGCAGGACCTGAATGTTCGTTCGGGTACTCCATCTGGGTCAGCTGCTTTCTGTGGGTTGACTTTTGAGAAGGCTGCTCTGACGTTGGCAATGGTGACCTCGGACACAGGTTCGTCCGAGGCTTCCGGGATAGTAATCTGTTAAAAGTGTTTGGGAAGCTTCCGAATGGATCAATAGAATCACACCTGGGGTGATTTGGGAACAGTTTGGGAACTGTTCTTCAATAATGTTTAGAGCTTAATTAGCAGAAATATCTGATATTCACTTCAAGTGAACAATTAACAATTGATTTATTTAACTAACAGGGAACTTTAAATAACAAGTAACATACCGATTAAAATAAGATTCTACTGGAATATAGGTTCATCCAGGGCTTCTATGGGGAGAGCATGCTCTCGCTGACCGCATGCTCAAAACGGGCGTAGAATGCATTGAGCTCATCAGGGAAGGGTGCGTTGGAGCCGGCAATTTTACATGCCTTCATCTTGTAGCCTGTTATGTCTTGCAGACTTTGCCATAGTCGGCAGGGGTCAGTGTGGCTAGCCTGGGACTCTAGCTTGGTCTGGTATTGTCTTTTGCCATTTATGATGGATCTCCTTAGATCGTACCTGGCTTTCTTGTATAGGTCAGTGCCGCCTGACTTGAACACCTCAGACCTGGACTTCAGCAAGCAGTGGATATCCCTGTTCATCCATGGGTTCTGGTTGGGCAAACATGCCTTATGCCTTCTTGACTACCTTCTCCACCTGCGTTGCCACTTTCAGTGACCTATGCACCCAGATTGCTCTGCCTATCAATACCCTTAAGGGTTCTGCCATTTACTGTATATTTCCTATCTTTATTAGACCTTCCAAAATGCATTACCTCACATTTGTCCGGATTAAATTCCATCTGCCATCTCTCCACCCAAATCTCCAACCGATCTATATCCTGCTGTATCTTCTGACGGTCCTCATCACTATCCGCAAGTCCATCAACCTTTGTGTCGTCCACAAACTTACTAATCAAACCAGTTACATTTTCTTCCAAATCATTTACATATAATACAAGCAGCAAAGGTCCCAGCACTGATCCCTGAGGAAAGCCACTTGTCACAGCCCTCCATTCAGAAACGCACCCTTCCACTGCTACCCTCTGTCTTCTTTGACCGAGCCAGTCCTATATCCATTTTGCCAGCTCACCTCTGATCAGTGAGCAAACAACATGTTTATGTGCTGGTATGTGGGCTGCTAGTGTTCAAAATTCCAAAACACTCTAGCGAGAGATACTTATTTTCTGGCAGTCTCCAGAGAGAAAAGAGCTCCTGCTCCTTGCTCACCCAAGCATAAAGAACCCTGCTTGTCTCTGTACCAGTCTGCCATGAAGGACCTTGTCAAAGGCCTTACTGAAATAGTCAGCCATGAGGGACCTTGTCAAAGGCCTTACACTGGTGACGGGGTTTTGATCAGCTCCTGATTGCCAATAAGCAGGCCCTTCTCCATCCCTTGTGCAACTCCAGCACATTCCCTCGACTTTTCTACCTCACTTTACAGCAAAGGTTGACTAACTTTCCAGAATTCTTTTGCCTTTGAGAATGCCTTCCTATTCCATTCCTGACTGCACTGTGCGGTTGCCATTTAGAAAGATTTCTCGAAGCCTCCAAACATCATCAAAATCCCAGGGTTACTGGTTCAGCAACCAGCTTAACAGTGCATTTGATATCTCTAACAGTATGTGTAGATTCTGTTAGGAACTCCAAGATGTGTCTTGAAGTTAGGACAGACCTCAACTATTTTTGATTTTGGCATTAGTATGAGGGTGAGGTGTTTCACCCCAGGTGTGATTCTATTGATCCATTAGGAAGCTTTTACTAAAACAAACTTTATTGAACAATACGGTTTAACTATAACAAAAAGAATTAGCATAACTTTTACCAGTTGAAATACTTAAACATGACAAGATACAATTCTCAGCTGCGAGTCTATCTCTATTAGTTCCAATCCTCATAGATATAAACTCTTCAAAGTCAGTTCGCAAACAAGGGGGGGCGATTCTCCCAAAAGTGCTGAATTGGCAGGAAAACTGTTCTAGATCGCGACTGTTCTGAGAGTTCAGCTTCTCACCCGAATCTCCACACACTGTGCAATGCAAAGGGCCTACTCATGAATATGTGCAGTCAGGGGGCGGGGCCAAAGAGCCTAAAATCGGCAGGATAAGCGGGAACCTGCGTATGTGCACATCGCTGGGAGATCGTGGAAAAGACCTTCAGCATCCAGATCACTGCCATTCAAACTCTACACTTATCGCTGGCCCTCACACTCCGCCCACACTCATCGCTGGTGCCCACAACCCCCCCACAGAGACGTCGCTGGCCCCCACAACCTCCCCACAAAGACATTACTGGCCTCATTGCTGGCCCCCACAAACCCCCATGCACATCGCTGGCCTCATCGCTGTCCCTCCGTCTCGCCCCACACACAGACATGGCTGCCCACTCACCTCATGCCCCCATGGATCCAGATAATGCGGGAACACAATCCGTCCATCCCTTGAACATACTGTCCTCACTGCTGCCCTGCAGAGAACCAGTGTTGTGCTGAAATGCACAACCCCAGCTTGTGATCATTCCCTCTCTTGAATGGGAGCCTTGAGTATTGTACCCCCCCTGGATACAGCAGCTAATTGATTAGGAGCCCCGAGTATTGCCCCCCTTCTCCCGCCCCCCCCTCCCCCCGCTCCCCTGGACACAGCAGCCTATTGAATGGTAGCCAATCAGCACCCTGAGGGATGAATGACACTCAACTGAATGCAGCCTTCAAAATCTTTCACAAGTATTTGCTGCCAACGGGCCCTTGACTGGCCACACTCAATGCACCCGCACTCCCCTAATAAGCCTCGAAACCGACTCGATGGGCCGAATGGCCTTTCTCTGTGCTGTAGGGTTTCTAAGCCAGAGCTATATATAAGCTGCAGGAATGGACACACAGCCAGTCATGCCACAAAGGTGGCTGCTCACAAACTGGATCCCAGATTTTCAGAGGCAGACCATAAGCACCTGCTAGATGCCGTGGAAGAGAGGCATTATCGTCTATTCCTTGGCCAGGGTCCCAACCCAAGGGGTGCACCTGCCACAGCATTGTGGGAGGAGGTGGCAGAAGTGGTGAATGCCAGGAGCCTGACACCACGCTCTCGCAGGCAGTGCCGCTCCGCAAAAAAATGAACAACCTTCTGTGAGCAGCAAGGGTGAGTGAGCATCCCTCTCGGAACTGCGCACATGCTTGGCGCAGATCTCCAACCATGCTTAGACACCTGAAGGACATGCAACAAGTAACATTTCCCCCAGGTACAGAATCTAACCCCTTCCCCCTCACCCCTCAACGAGCACCCTTCAGTGGTGACCACTTTCCCAAAAACTGTCAGCACAACGCCTGAGGCACAGGCACGCATAGCGCACCATGCACTACAATATGTTAATGCTTGCTATCCACCTTATGTTCCCACAGGAAAAGAAAATCCACAACGCACGGGAGACTACACAGACTGGTAGTGGTAGTCCTGATCTGTGGCAGCTGACTAGCATGGAGTAGCATGCTGTGGAGCTGACAGGGGGGTGATGAGCCATCCCGAATGGTCACCGACAGCCAGGTCAGCATACAGCATGCAAGTGAGCAGAAGCGCCCCCTCAACCTTGGTCCTCCTCTAAGTAAGTGCGACGCTGCATGGAATGTCTTGCCACCCTCCCCCTAATGTGTGTTATTTTTTCCAGCTCTGGACCCAGAGGAACCAGCCCTTCGGGTGTTGCCGCCGCCCCTGCTGCTCTGGAGTAAATTGCCTCTGGATGACACCTCGGAATCCTCCGAGGGCAGCACCACTAATGCGTCACCGGCATCACAGAGACGATCACCACAGTGGGTACCTTTAGTGTTGAGGCTTCTGGGTCGCTATCTGGTGAGCACATCACAGCCGTTGATGCACATCGGGTGGAGGTGGGCACATCCGAGGACTCGGACACATGGAGGTCTGCCGGAGGCCAGGATTCAGCTGCTGGGCCTCTGGGTTTGTTCCTCCCAAGGCTGGTGGAGATGCATCAGGAAACCCGAGGAGTTGTGGAAGGGTTGTCAGCAACCATGCTGCAACTGCAAGGCTGTTAAGGGGAGTCAAACAGAGTGCTGTTGCAGGAGTTGGTGCCGACACAGAGTGAAACCCAGGCCAACACTGCAAGGGTGGCGACTGTAGTGGAAAGTCTGACTCAGGGGTCTGTCCTCATGGGTGACAGGGTCCAGGCCATCCTGGAGACGGGCCACGGGTGAGAGTGTTTCCGTCGGTGCAACATCGTGGGCCGAAGGGCCTGTTCTGCGCTGTAATGTTCTATGTTCTATGTTCTATGTTCTATCCAGGAGGCACAGCGTTTGATGGCCATGGGTGCCAGGAGCATGTGGGAGACACTGCTGGCCGTGGCTGGGACTCTCGCTGGCATTCTGGAGAAACAGCAGGCCATGGCTGTGCGCCTCAACAACTTAGTCCAGGCTGAGAGGGCTACTGCTGAGGGACTCCAGAGCCCGGCTTGCTCACAGAATGTTGTAGCGGAGAGGCTCCCAGAGCTTGGCCGAGTCTTGGAGGGCCAGGGCTGAGGGATCACACATCATGGAGCAGACGCATCTAGGCCTCCAGGACTGGCAGAGCCAGGTGACGCCAGAGCATCTGGAGCTCAGTCCAGCTACCCTGGCGTCCCATGGAGTGCTCCCGGGGCCTTGGGCACCCCAAGGGAGGAGGAAGGGCTTTAGCTGGGGACTTCCACCCAGGAGATCCCGGACGTCCAGAGACCTTCTGATTCCCTCCTTCCTGACATCGGGGCATCTCAGGGCCAGCGAGATGAACAAAGTGGCACCAAAACAGTGCCATCCTCAAGTCAGCCGGGGCCCTCCAGTCCCAGCCACCCAGGGGACATCCGCCAAGGGCATCACAGGCAACGGGGCGTGCATCACAGCTGGACACCTCCATCTCCGATGTGCATCCTGGGGTAGCACCTAGAAGAAGCAGCGAGATAGCACAAAGTTAGAAAGTTGTAGTTCACTAGAAGGTTCAGGTGAAAGTCAGCATTTGTCAGGGTTTGGTAATAATTTATGTTAAGATCACAATGAACTGTTAATTGCACATCATACTGTAACTAATGTGTTTCTGATTCTCTTCCACTGGCCCCCTCCCCCCCCTCACAGATCCAAACATCCAGACTCAGCCCATGTTTCAGAGTGCCTGCCCGACCTTCCCCAACATCCACCAGACCTTTGGTGCAAGTGACCGCCCTCCCCCCCCAACTCCCTCTCCTGGCCAAAAAACATGTGTCCCCAACCCTTACAGCTACGTGGGCCAGGGTGGCAGTGTGCATTCGGAGTACAGATGGGAGTCAGACTTGAATTACACCAGGGGCTGGATCCCAGTGTGCACAACAGCAAGTCGTCATCATCCTCCAGCCTTCAAACAAGACTCGCAACCATTGCCAGACCAGGCACATTAATATGGTCGGACGTTTCTGGGGGAAAGTGTGGTGGGATGCCAGGAGCAGGGGAAGGGTGATGTGGTGGTTCGAGGGCCCAGGTCGATTTGGAGGGGGGAATAGAGGCATCAATTGCTCCTGGGGTGTGCTGGATGTGTGTTGGTTGCACCCCCCTCACTGCACACCACCAGCTACGTGAAGCGGGCTGCAATCAAGGCATCCCTCGCTGCCCTTCCTTTCTGGACACCTGCCATTGCTGCCCGCCGTCTCTCCTCCGGCTCTTCATGTGGCCACCTTGTCCACTCGTTGCTCCTCCTCCTCCTCCTCCTCCTGCTCTAGCTGGTCTTCCCGCTGCTGGGCGATGTTGTGCAGAGCACAGCAAATGATCACGATGTGTGAAGCACACACAGGGTCATACTGGAGGGCCCCCCTCAGAGCGGTCCAAGCAGTGGAACCGCATCTTCAGCAGGCCGATGCACCGCTCAACTGCGGACCTGATGGCTGCATGGGCTTCGTTGTAGGGGGTCTCCGCCTTGGTCTGGGGCCTCCGCATAGGCGTCATCAGCCATGACCTTCGCAGGTAACCCTTGTCACTCAGTAGCCATCCCGGGAGCCTGGACTGATCTTCAAAGAGCCCAGGGATGTCCGATTAACGGATCACAAAGCTGTCATGGGTGGCGTGCATCGACCTGCATGATCTTGAGCCGATGGTCGCAGACGATTTGAACGTTCAGGGAGTGGAACCCCTTCCGGTTCACAAATCGCTGCGGCCCTGCATGGGGGGCCTGCAAGGCGATGTGCGTGCCATCCACTGTGCCCTGCACATTTGGGATCCCGGCGATGGATGCGAAGCCAAGAGCCCGGGCCTCCTGCTGTGCACAGCCCAAATCGAAATTAATGAACTGCCCTGCCCGGGCATACAGGGCATCTGTGACTTGCCGCACACATCTGTGCATGGAGGCCTGGGAGATCCCAGCTAGGTCGCCACTGGGTGCCTGGAATGATCCGGAGGCATAGAAATTGAGGGCTGCCGTCACCTTCACGTCCACAGGGAGTGGATGGCTGCCGCTCCCCCGAGATGCCAGGTGTGAGAGCATTTCACAAATATGACGCACTGTGGTCTTGGACAAGTGCAGCCGGCGACGGTTCATCTCCTCCGAGAGGGCCTCGAAGGCATTGCAGGGCCTGTAACCTCCTTGGCCTCGGCACCCTCTGCCTTCTGTGCACCGTCTCGGGAGCCTGATCACCCACCTCCTGGTCCTCAGCAGCAGCCCCCTGCTCTCCTTCCTAGGGTCTGGTAGTGGCTGCTCCTGCGGTGGTCTCTCCACGCCCGTCACCTCCTGAGCTTCCGCCTCCTCCTCCTCTTCCTCCCCTCCTGCTGCCTCCAACATGACCAGCTCCAGATCAAGCAAACCGAGATCCATCTGCACAGTGGGGTTTGGAAAGAGCATAGAATGACAGATTATTATTGTTGGCTGCATAGACCCAGCACCACCCCAATCCCTCACTTGGGCTAGCATCCCCACTTATGGGAGCTGGCAACCCCACACAATCCATGGTGCCATGCGTGGCCCGATTAGGGTTGTGTGAGATTCCCATCATGACAAATGCTGGCACAGATTGTGCAGGTCAGTGTGCAGACGTGACCAATGCGCACCCTTGAGCCATTGCTATGTGCAACTGCAGCATCTGTTGTTGGTCCGTGTCAGAGGGCAGGAACAGACTGCAAAGCAGCACCAAATGTGTGCCCAGTGACAGCAGATTCCATGCAGTCCATGTCTGAACCTCTGCAACCCAGCCTGGAGCAGAAGCTGCTTCATCTGGTTAGGTCTCAGTCAGCACACCCTGGCACACCAGCACTTAGTAGTGTCCCTGACCATAAGATAATCCCACTGCAAAGTGCTGTGGAGGGGGAGGGGAAGCGGGAGCCCTTGAGGCTACTTCCCACAGTCAGCTTCAGTGCTGCTTGGAAGGGGGAGTTGGGGGGAAGCGGAAGCCCTCGAGGCTGCGTCCCACAGTCAGCTTCAGCGCTGCTTGGGGGGAAGGGGACTCCCTGACAAAACCTCACCCAGGGAGGAAATAGAAGCCCCCCACCCCGCCACAGATGTCACTCGTCAATGGGCCAAAACCTGAAGGCAGTAGGAGGAAGGGCACCAGGCATCTCCAGGGCCTGCCTGCAACATCCCCCGCACTCCACTAGCAGCACTTACCTCCTCACGCCAGTTCAAAGCTGCCACGCCAGGTTGCGACTTTTAAATACCTGCTCTGATTCATGCCAAAATTACATCACGCCAAAGAGGTGGGAGACGCAGACGTGGGCAAAGATTGCCATGTGGATTCCGATAATGGCATGGAAAGGTATGTAAATTCATGCCAAACAGCGGTCCGCAAATTTTCAGCGGGTTCCTGGTGGCGCCATTTTTCTCCGGCTCGGAGATGCATTCGGGTCGTAAAAGCTATCGGGGAACCCGCGAAATGGCCAACGCGCATCTCCCAGCCCGATGCCAGAAAAGTTGCAGATCGCAATGGGAGAATCGCGGCCAACATGTTTACGTGCTGGTATGTGGGCTGTTAGTGCTCAAAATTTCAAAACACTCTGGCGAGAGATATCTATTTTCTGGCAGTCTCCAGAGAGAGAGAGAGAAAAGAGCTCCTGCTTCTTGCTGATCCAAGCAGACAAAACCCTGCGCATGACTCTGAAACCCCAGGGGATAACAAAAAAATAAACAAATCTGCATTAGCTCAGATTAAACAAACACCCCAGTAACTGTTCTTCTGCATTCTCAGCACGGGGCTGCCTGGAGCAGACAGATTGGCACCAATTAAACAGAGTGGGCTCTTAAACAGATACTTCATAAGAACCACTGATATAAGTACATTTCTTAAAGGCACATCGTCACAATTGCCATGCAGTGAAAATGGCTGAAACCTGAAACGGGGCAGGATTTTCAGAACCACCCCACCTGCTGGTCTTTTTTTTGACTGACCCACTTTGGCCTATCGTTGACTGACTGCAAAATCTGGCCCTAATACACATGATTGTAGTAATTAAACAGAGTTCCATAGCAGCCAAAAAAGCAACCTATCCTTAAAGTTGTAACATACTCCTCGGTGAGAATATAAACTTCCAGCGTGTTGCTATAGAAAGGTGCACCTGTTTAAGATTAAAGTCACTAATATTAATGTTTAATACTTCTTACGAGTTAGATACTGTTACTTTGTTAGAAAAGGTAATTGGTAATCTCTCTGTAGCTCAGTGAACAGAATGCTAGACTGAATTCACTATGTTCTCTTCAGTTGTAAATATGATTATCATTCAGTTAACGCTGACAGACTATCTGTTGCAATGCTGAAAGTATGGTTGGATTCTGTGCATCCTTTTCTGTTTGCTGTTCTCTACCACCACATAAACTGTTCCTTAAAAATATGCTGGAACAAATTTTTTTGGTCACACTGCCAAGGGTATAAATGTTCGAAAGGAGATAGAACACAAGAGCTACAACATATAGTGAGCGAGCCTCAATAAATGCCCATTGCCACTTATAAAAATAAGCAGATAAATTGTGAAGCAAGACTGATAGAAGTAATTGTTCATGCTGTGTGAAGCATAGATCGCAAGAATTATAATGGTCAACTTTGGCAAAATTTAATACTCATTTAATAACCTAACCGCATGGTAGGTTATTGCATAAGGTAGCTCACGGGATCCAGGGTGAGGTATCTAAATGGATACAAAATTGGCTTCTTCTGTGTCCGCAAAAACGCCTATCTGACCCCCTCACCGTAGAGTCCCCAATTAGCACTACCCTCCTTTCCTTACCCTTTTGCACTACTGGGCCAGGCTCAGCTCCAGAGACACTGCCACCGCTGCTTCCCCCAGGTGGGCTGTCCACCCCAGTAGTACTCAGACAGGAGTACTTATTATTAAGGGGCACATCCACCGGGGTGCTCACCATCAACCGAGCTTTCTCCTTCCTCACTGTTACCCAGTTACCCTCCTCCCGTGGTCCCGGTGTGACCACCTGCCGATAGCTCCTGTCAATGACCTCACTATCCCTAACCCGGCGAAGGTCCTCGAGCTGCAATTCCAGTTCCCTAACATGGTCCCTTAGGAACCGCAGCTCAACACACCCAGCACAGATATGGTCGTCCGGGAGGCTAGGAGCCTCCAGGACCTCCCACATCCTACTTTGGGAACAACATACTGGCCTCACACTCATAATTGCCCCTTTAAACACACAGGGAAAAAAAAAGTGAATGAAAATTTTAAACTTACCTTTCCTCCTCCTGTTTTCTCCAAAGACCTGCTCTCACTGGGTCTTTTTTTTAGGTTAGAGGAGGAGGGAGGGATACTCTACAAGTGTAGAGTATCGGGATTCCTCTCTGTTCCAATTTATTGGGGAAAAAAAAAAATCTATCTCTCCCAGACCTCCCTGCGCGACCACTTCCGGGTTTAGATGTTTTTTAAGAAAAAACCCGCGAAAAAGTAAGTTAAAAAATAACAGCACTTACCCGCAGCACTCCTCTCGCGAATCTCTCCCTCTCTGCTGCACTTCCAAGACGGGACTCTCGGATGGTGGTTTGCCTCCCTGGTGCAGGGGTCCGGGATGTCTCTGGTCGAGTCCCAGAAATGCTGAAGGGGGAGGGAGAGGAGCCGAAGGTCGTGATGCATATAGGTACTGCTGACATAGGTAGGAAGAGGGAAGGGGTCATGAAAAGAGAATATAGGGAGTGAGGTAGACAGCTGAGAAAGAGGAATGCAAAGGTAGTAATCTCGGGATTGCTGCCTGTGCCGCGGGAGAGTGAGAACAGGAATCGGTGGAGAATGAATGCGTGGCTGAGGGACTGGAGCAAGGGACAAGGATTTGGGTACTTGGATCATTGGGACCTCTTTAGGGGCAGGTGTGACCTGTTTAAAAAAGACGGGTGGCACTTGAATCCCAGGGGGACCAATATCCTGGCGGGAAGGTTGGCTAAGGCTACTGGAGAGACTTTAAACTAGAAAGGTTGGGGGGAGGGAATCGAAATGAGGGGACTGAGAGCGAGGAGGTTAGCTCGCAAATAGATAAGGAATGTAAACAGGGTAAGAGGGAGGTTAGACGAGTGATGGAGAAGGGAAGTGCTCAGGCTGAAGGTCTGAGATGTGTCTATTTTAATGCCAGGAGTGTAGTGAATAAAATGGATGAGCTTAGAGCGTGGATTGCTGCTTCGAATTGTGATGTGGTGGCCATTACGGAGACTTGGATGTCTCAGGGACAGGACTGGGTGCTTCAGGTGCCGGGTTTTAGATGTTTCAGGAAGGACAGGGAGGGAGGCAAGAGAGGGGGGGGAGTGGCACTGTTGATCAGGGATAGTGTCACGGCTGTAGAGAAGGTGGACGCCGTGGAGGGATTGACTACGGAGTCTCTGTGGGTGGAGGTTAGGAACAGGAAGGGGTCGGTAACATTGCTGGGTGTTTTCTATAGGCCGCCCAATAGTAACAGAGATGTTGAGGAGCAGATGGGGAAACAGATCCTGGAGAGATGTAGGAATAACAGAGTTGTGGTGATGGGAGATTTTAATTTCCCAAACATAGATTGGAATATCCCTAGGGCTAGGGGTTTGGATGGAGAGGAGTTTGTTAGGTGTGTCCAGGAGAGTTTCCTGACACAGTATGTGGATAAGCCTACTAGAGGAGAGGCTGTACTTGATCTGGTGCTGGCTAATGAACCTGGACAGGTGGAGGATCTCTCGGTGGGTGAGCATCTTGGGGATAGCGATCATAATTCTATCTCCTTCACGATAGCATTGGAAAGAGATAGGATCAGGCAGGCTAGGAAAGTGTTTCTCTGGAGTAAAGGGAAATACAGTGTCATCAGGGAGGAAATTAGACGGGTAAATTGGAAGGAGGCATTCTTGGGGAAAAGTACCGAAGGAAAGTGGAGGATTTTCAAGGAATGTTTGTCTGGAGCTCTGCATGACAACGTTCCGATGAGACAGGGGGGTGTTGGTAGGGTACGGGAACCGTGGTGCACGAAGGTTGTGATGAACCTGGTGAATAAGAAAAGAGAGGCGTACAGAAGGTTCAGAGAGCTAGGAGGTGTTAAGGATTTAGAGGAGTATACGGGATGTAGGAAGGAGCTTAAGAAGGAAATTAGGAGAGCGAGAAGGGGTCATGAGAAGGCCTTGGCGGGTAAGATTAAGGAGAATCCTAAGGCTTTCTACAAATATGTCAAGAGTAAAGGGATGAGATGTGAAGGCATAGGACCCTTAAAAGGTGAAGGGGGAAAAGTTTGTGCGGAACCGTTAGAAATGCGGAGGTGCTTAATGAATACTTTACCTCGGTATTCACGGTGGAAAGGGATCTGGGTGGTTGTACTGCTGGTTTGCGGTGGACAGAAAGGATCGAGCATGTGGACATAAAGAAAGAGGATGTGTTGGAACTATTGAATGGCATCAAGGTTGGTAAGTCGCCGGGACCGGATGGGATGTACCCCAGGTTACTGTGGGAGGCGAGGGAGGAGATTGCGGAGCCTTTGGCGATGATCTTTGCATCGTCGATGGAGACGGGAGAGGTTCCGGAGGATTGGAGGATTGCAGATGTGGTCCCTATATTCAAGAAAGGGAACAGGGACAGCCCGGGAAATTACCGACCGGTGAGTCTAACCTCAGTGGTTGGTAAGTTGATGGAGAGGATCCTGAGAGACAGGATTTATGATCATCTAGAGAAGTTTAGTATGATCAAAAGTAGTCAGCACGGCTTTGTCAAGGGCAGGTCGTGCCTTACGAGCCTGGTTGAGTTCTTTGAAAATGTGACCAAACACATTGACGAAGGAAGAGCGGTGGATGTGGTCTATATGGACTTCAGCAAGGCGTTCGATAAGGTCCCCCATGCAAGACTTCTTGAGAAAGTGAGAGGGCATGGGATCCAAGGGGCTGTTGCCTTGTGGATCCAGAACTGGCTTGCCTGCAGAAGGCAGAGAGTGGCTGTGGAGGGGTCTTTCTCTGCATGGAGGTCAGTGACCAGTGGAGTGCCCCAGGGATCTGTTCTGGGACCCTTGCTGTTTGTCATTTTCATAAATGACCTGGATGAGGAAGTGGAGGGATGGGTTGGTAAGTTTGCTGACGACACCAAGGTAGGTGGTGTTGTGGATAGTTTGGAGGGATGTCAGAAGTTGCAGCGAGACATAGATAGAATGCAAGACTGGGCGGAGAAGTGGCAGATGGACTTCAACCCGGATAAGTGTGTGGTGATCCATTTTGGCAGATCCAATGGGATGAAGCAGCAGTATAATATGAAGGGTACCATTCTTAGCAGTGTAGAGGATCAGAAGGACCTTGGGGTCCGGGTCCATCGGACTCTTAAATCGGCCTCGCAGGTGGAGGATGCGGTCAAGAAGGCGTATGGCGTACTGGCCTTCATTAATCGAGGGATTGAGTTTAGGAGTCGGGAGATAATGCTGCAGCTTTATAGGACCCTGGTTAGACCCCACTTGGAGTACTGCGCGCAGTTCTGGTCACCTCATTACAGGAAAGATGTTGAAGCCATTGAAAGGGTGCAGAGGAGATTTACAAGGATGTTGCCTGGATTGGGGGGCATGCCTTATGAGCATAGGTTGAGGGAGCTTGGTCTCTTCTCCCTGGAGAGACGAAGGATGAGAGGTGACCTGATAGAGGTTTACAAGATGTTGAGAGGTCTGGATAGGGTAGACTCTCAGAGGCTATTTCCAAGGGCTGAAATGGTTGCTACGAAAGGACACAGGTTTAAGGTGCTGGGGGGTAGGTACAGAGGAGATGTCAGGGGTAAGTTTTTCACTCAGAGGGTGGTGGGTGAGTGGAATCGGCTGACGTCGGTGGTGGTGGAGGCAAACTCGTTGGGGTCTTTTAAGAGACTTCTGGATGAGTACATGGGATTTAATGGGATTGAGGGCTATAGATAGGCCTAGAGGTGGGGATGTGATCGGCGCAACTTGTGGGCCGAAGGGCCTGTTTGTGCTGAAACTAAAAAAAAAAAAATTGGCTTCTTGACAGAAGCCAGAGGGTGCTTGTAAAGAATTGCTTTTCAAACTGGAGGCCTGTGACCAGCGGTGTGCCTCAGGGATCAGTGCTGTGTCCACTGTTATTTGTCATTTATATTAATGATTTGGATGAGAATATAGGAGGCATGGTTAGTAAGTTTGCAGATGACACCAAGATTGGTGGCATAGTGGACAGTGAAGAAAGTTGCAACGGGATCTTGATCAATTGGGCTGACGAATGGCAGATGGAGCTTAATTTGGACAAATGCGAGGTGATTCATTTTGGTAGATTGAACCAGGGCAGGACTTACTCAGTTCATGGTAGAGCGTTGGGGAGAGTTACAGAACAAAGAGATCTAGGGGTACATGTTCATAGCTCCTTGAAAGTGGAGTCACAGGTGGTCAGAGTGGTGAAGAAGGCATTCGGCATGCTTGGTTTCATCAGAACATTGAATACAGGAGTTGGAATGTCTTTTTGAAGTTGTACAAGACATTGGTAAGGCCACACTTGAAATACTGTGTGCAATTCTGGCCACCCTATTATAGAAAGGATATTATTCAACGAAAAAGAGTGCAGAAAAGATTTACTAGGATGCTACCGGGACTTGATGGATTGAGTTATAAGGAGAGGCTGGATAGACTGGGATTTTTTTCTCTGGAGCGTAGGAGGCTGAGGGGTGATATTATCAAGGTCTATAAAATAATGAGGGGCACAGATCAGCTAGATAGTCAATATCTTTTCCCAAAGGTAGGGGAGTCCAAAACTAGAGGGCATAGGTTTAAGGTGAGAGGGGAGAGATACAAAAGTGTCCAGAGGGGCAATTTTTTCACACAGAGGGTGGTGAGTGTTAACGCAGTTAACGCTGACAGACTATCTGTTGCAATGCTGAAAGTATGGTTGGATTCTGTGCATCCTTTTCTGTTTGCTGTTCTCTACCACCATATAAATTGTTCGATAAATGGCAGAACCATAAAAGGTGTAGATACGCAGAGGGACCTGGGTGTGCAAGTCCACAGATCCTTGAAGGTGACGTCACAGGTGGAGAAGGTGATGAAGAAGGCATATGGCATGCTTGCCTTTATAGGACGGGGCATAGAGTATAAAAGTTGGGGTCTGATGTTGCAGATGTATAGAACGTTGGTTCGGCCGCATTTGGAATACTGTGTCCAGTTCTGGTCGCCACACTACCAGAAGGACGTGGAGGCTTTGGAGAGAGTGCAGAGGAAGTTTACCAGGATGTTGCCTGGTATAGAGGGGCTTAGTTATGAGGAGAGATTGGGTAAACTGGGGTTGTTCTCCCTGGAAAGACGGAGGATGAGGGGAGACTTAATAGAGGTGTATAAAATTATGAAAGGCATAGATAGGGTGAACGGTGGGAAGCTTTTCCCCAGGTCGGTGGTGACGTTCACGAGGGGTCATAGGTTCAAGGTGAAGGGGGGGAGGTTTAATACAGATATCAGAAGGACATATTTTACACAGAGGGTGGTGGGGGCCTGGAATGCGCTGCCAGGCAAGGTGGTGGAGGCGGACACACTGGGAACGTTTAAGACTTATCTAGATAGCCATATGAACGGAGTGGGAATGGAGCGATACAAAAGAATGGTCTAGTTGGACTAGGGAGCGGCACGGGCTTGGAGGGCCGAAGGGCCTGTTCCTGTGCTGTATTGTTCTTTGTTCTTTGTTCCTTAAAAATATTTGTCTTTTGTCTTTTAAAAAGCATTCAGATAGTTACATGGGTACGATGGGTAGAGAGGGATATGGGCCAAATGCGGGCAATTGGGATTAGCTTAGGGGTTTTTAAAAAAAGGGCGGCATGGACAAGTTGGGCTGAAGGGCCTGTTTCCATGCTGTAAACCTCTCTGACTCTAAGCAAAAAGGGCTGATTTCTTGGCTATGGGTCACTTGTATAATGTAATGTAACACTCAGATTCAAAATGAGCAGGTGCAGTTTGTAAAGGGGAGGATGCGGCGATCGGATTTTCAAAACTAATATTAGATGGAATATCTTTGTATTGGAAAAATAGTTTATGTTAAATGATATGGAGTGATACATCTTGTTGTATTTTAATTAACTTCGAAAATGTCAGAACAGGACACTTGGTAATTTTCTCCTTTTTATTCTAGGAGCCAATGTGGGAGACTGTCTGTTTGCCTGAAGAGGATGTAGAAAGTTACAGTGTTGAAGGTATAGCTGATGAAAGATTAGGTATTAATCTAGTTCATGCATTCTAGTCATATCCTACGCTGGCAACCTTGTCCTTTTGGAAGCTAGCAGGACCAGGAAATCATTAATATTTACCGAGACTGACCATAAACCTAATACACCCATTCCCAACAGGGATTTAATGTTCACTGTAGGAAGAATGTCCTGCAAATTGCATCACAGAATTGACTACACTTCAAAAAGTCCTTGTGTGCAAAGCACTTTGGGATGTCCAGTTGTCACGAAAGAATTTTTTTCTTTGAAAATAACCTTTCAAATTCTTAGCCCGATAAACTGGTTGAAAGGCATTAAAATGTGATTTATTTGAAGTGGCTTTTCAATGCCTGTCTCTTCATTTGTACAGCATTAAGAGGAACAAGGTTTCTTCAGTGGTTCTTCCACCGGCATGGGGGCATGGAAGATGTGAGGGGGGATGGGATGAATGGAGAGGTCATGGGGTGAGGGCCATAAGGCCTAATGATAGAATTGGGCTGATACCAATAAATGGATGCATGTCTTCTAACCTACCAGCCTCACCAGCTACCCTCATATGTTGCTGCTCAGAAGGTGGAAGACCTGACTTGAGCCTTCACCTGACTCCAGAAGACCAAACTACTAGGACAAGCTTTGACAAAGGATCATCTGGACTTGAAAAATTAGCTCATTTCTCTCCTTACAGATGCTGCCAGACATGCTAGATTTTCCACCGTTTTCTCTTCTGATTTCAAATTCCAGCATCCGCAGTAATTTCCTTTTATTAAAGAATTGGCAGTGTTGGCAGAAAGGGTTGGCAGTGTTGATCATGAACAATATTACAGTGCTGGAGTAGGAGGATGTCCTAGAGAAGTCGGGCAGAATCTATTTGGTCAGAGCTAAGAAACAATCAAGGTCCCATTGCAAATTCTTCCATAGTCCTCCAATTGGTACAAAAGACACAGAAAACAAATTTTTAATGGAGGTGTATGATCTACAAAAATATAGTACAGTTATGCTGGATGACTTTAACTGCCCGAATAGAGACTTTATCCTAACATAGACTAGGATAGCAGTCGTGCAAAGGGCAAAAAAGTGTGTTCAGTCAAATGAGGAATGTTGCATTGTGGATCCAGTTCTAGGGAATGCGCTTGTGGATCAATGTTCAACAGGATCTTTTAGGGAGTGTGATCATAGCATCATAATATTAGGTTTGCTATTAAAAAGGAAAAATAGCAATTCAGAGTAAATATACACAACTGGGGGAAGGACCAATTTCAATGGAGTGAGAATGGATCTGGCTCAGATTGAAATATTAGAAAGATAAAACAGAATTGAAAAAATGGCTGCCTTTAAAAAAGTGACAATTCAACCACAATCAAGAACATTCCCAGAAGGCAGAAAGATAGGACAAACAAAGTCAAAGCACCCTGAAGCAAGAAACAGTCAGAAAGTAAGATGAAACCGAAAAAAGATGCTTATGACAAATATAAATTAGAATGAGGCTGAATGTAGAAAGTTCAGAGTTGTAGTATCGTGGAATTGCGGATAGCGAAGAGCATTGTCGGGCAATACAGCAGGATATAGATAGGCTGGAAAATTGGACGGAGAGGTGGCAGATGGAGTTTAATCCGGATAAATGCGAAGTGATGCATTTTGGAAGAAATAATGTAGGGAGGAGTTATACAATAAATGGCAGAGTCATCAGGAGTATAGAAACACAGAGGGACCTAGGTGTGCAAGTCCACAAATCCTTGAAGGTGGCAACACAGGTGGAGAAGGTGGTGAAGAAGGCATATGGTATGCTTGCCTTTATAGGACGGGGTATAGAGTATAAAAGCTGGAGTCTGATGATGCAGCTGTATAGAACGCTGGTTAGGCCACATTTGGAGTACTGTGTCCAGTTCTGGTCGCCGCACTACCAGAAGGACGTGGAGGCATTGGAGAGAGTGCAGAGAAGGTTTACCAGGATGTTGCCTGGTATGGAGGGTCTTAGCTATGAGGAGAGATTGGGTAGACTGGGGTTGTTCTCCTTGGAAAGACGGAGAATGAGGGGAGATCTAATAGAGGTATACAAGATTATGAAGGGTATAGATAGGGTGAACAGTGGGAAGCTTTTTCCCAGGTCGGAGGTGACGATCACGAGGGGTCACGGGCTCAAGCTGAGAGGGGCGAAGTATAACTCAGACATCAGAGGGACGTTTTTTACACAGAGAGTGGTGGGGGCCTGGAATGCGCTGCCAAGTAGGGTGGTGGAGGCAGGCACGCTGACATCGTTTAAGACTTACCTCGATAGTCACATGAGCAGCCTGGGAATGGAGGGATACAAACGATTGGTCTAGTTGGACCAAGGAGCGGCACAGGCTTGGAGGGCCGAAGGGCCTGTTTCCTGTGCTGTACTGTTCTTTGTTCTTTGTTCTTTTGTATACCACAGGAAAAATTCAGCCCATCAAGTCCAGGTCAGTGCTTTGTAGAGTAATCCAACCAGTCCCATTTCTCTTAGAATCATATCGGTTTACAGCATGGAAACAGGCCCTTCGGCCAACTTGTCCATGCCACCCTTTTTTTTCTCTATATCAGTAGGCCTGCAAGTTTATTTCCATGAAGTGTCCATCTTCTTTGAAATTATTGACCTCCTCTACTTCCACCGCCCTCTTAAGCAGAGTGTTCCAGGTGTTATGGTTCAGGTCAGAAACTCCAAAGTGTTTTATGGAGCCCGCCTGGATCATGGATTTTGCACCTTGAATTTGATAAACGTGATATGTTTCATTTCAAGTATGATTCAAATGGCCCATTAGGGAGCTTTTACTAATCAAAGTTTATTTAAGAACAAAGTTAACATGTATGGAAAGAAAATTAGTAATAACCTTTATAGAAATCATAGAAACCCTACAGTGCAGAAGGAGGCCGTTCGGCCCATCGAGTCTGCACCGACCACAATCCCACCCAGGCCCTAACCCCACATATTTACCCGCTAATCCCTCTAACCTACGCATCCCAGGACTCTAAGGGGCAATTTTTAACCTGGCCAATCAACCTAACCCGCACATCTTTGGACTGTGGGAGGAAACCAGAGCACCCGGAGGAAACCCACGCAGACACGAGGAGAATGTGCAAACTCCACACAGACAGTGACCCGAGCCGGGAATCGAACCCGGGACCCTGGAGCTGTGAAGCAGCAGTGATAACCACTGTGCTACCGTACCGCCCTTATCAATTACAAACAAAAGCAAAACAACCACGATAATGTATAACAGTTAGGGCGGCACGGTAACACAGTGGTTAGCACTGCTGCTTCACAGCTCCAGGGTCCCGGGTTCGATTCCCGGCTCGGGTCACTGTCTGTGTGGAGTTTGCACATTCTCCTCGTGTCTGCGTGGGTTTCCTCCGGGTGCTCCGGTTTCCTCCCACAGTCCAAAGATGTGCGGGTTAGGTTGATTGGCCAGGTTAAAAAAATTGCCCCTTAGAGTCCTGGGATGCGTAGGTTAGAGGGATTAGCGGGTAAAATATGTGGGGGTAGGGCCTGGGTGGGATTGTGGTCGGTGCAGACTCGATGGGCCGAATGGCCTCCTCCTGCACTGTAGGGTTTCTATGATTTCTATGGAACCCTGAACGAATATAGGAGCTGTCCCAATCAAACAAATCCCATAAACAAGACCCTTCAAATAGGTTTAATACAGCATAGATTAATGCTCATGTGATACTGGAATTGAGTCCTTTGGATGAAATCTGCGGTTCTCTGGTAGACTCACAAAAGTTTGAAGTCAGAATAGCTTCCCAAAATGCCAGGGTTTCTAGGCAAGCCACCAACAGCCTATTCCCCCCTTCAAAAAGGCAAGACGTTGCTTTCACATGACCAGCAAAATTTCCAAAAACGAGGGAGAGACACACTTCTATCCAGCTTAATGTCTCTTCTAAAACTCAAACCTGCAGCTCCAAACTGAAAATGAAAGAGTTCCTGTCACCTGACCTGCCAACCAGTTTTGCTCCTTACAACGCAGAGCCATATAAGATCCCACAGTAAAAATAAACAAACCTCCGTTTTAAGCAGCAATAAAAGGGCATCTCCAGACAAGCCGATGCCATAATGACATCAGCTAAGGCTCTGAGCTGAGAAACACTGAAGCTGTGAGAACTGCAGAGATCATGATTTTTAAAAAACTTAAACGTATACTAACGTCACACAGGTCAATACCACGTCTTGTGTAAAGGTCTCCCTTATAATCCTCCCCAAACCCTAAATTGGTGTCTCCTCGTCCGTGTATGATTAGTTTTTCTTTGTTTACCTTATCTCAACCTGTCATAATGTTATACAGCTCGATTACATCTTCCCTCAATCTCCTTTGCTCCATGCTCACAATCTCTACTGTATTAAAACTCCTCATGATTTGATTAAAGTCACCTCTCATTCTTCCAAACTCCGGTGTGTTGGCCCACCCTCTCTTCATAAAATAAGCCCTTTTTCCCAGTAACTGGTCCAGTGAACCTCCTCCGTATTATGTCTAATGCAATTATATTGTTTTCAAATCAGGAGATCAAAATTGCACACATTACTCCAGGTGTAGTCTCACTAAAGCCCTACACTGCCAAGCAGAGGCTGCTTCTCTCCTGCATTTGCTGCTACAACCTATCAGCAGCAAAGGAGTGAGAGAAACAGTCTATGATTAGTGGAGCAACGAACAGGTTGAGATAAGGCTGGTGGATGAAAGAAACAAAGGTAAACGGCAGGGAGCCGAGCTATGGCAGGTGTTCATGGTGGATACGGGGCAATGACAAACATCAGAATCCACGGAGTGGAACAGTGGCGGGCAGAATTCAGCCCGGGAGGCAAGAACATTTGGAGTGGAGTGGTAGGTCTTGGCGGGCCAAGGAGGGCAAAGTCATTTTGTGCACAGCCATAGTGTCATAGAGTCATACAGCGCAGAAAAGGCCCTTCAGCCATAGAGGTCATAGAGGTTTACAGCATGGAAACAGGCCCTTTGGCCCAACTTGTCCATGCAGCCCTTTTTTTTTTAAAACTCGGAAGCTAATCCCAATTGCCCGCATTTGGCCCATACCCCCCTATACCCATCGTACCCATGTAACTATCTAAATGCTTTTTAAAAGATAAAATTGTACCCATTAAGTCTGCACCGACAATAACTACCACGAAAGTCACGCTATTCCCATTTTGCTGCACTTGTCCCATATCCTTGAAAGTTATGATATTTCAAGTGTTCATCCAAATACTTTTTAAAGGTTGTAAATTTTCTGGCCTCCATTACCTTCCCAGGCAGTGCATTTCAGTTCTCACCATCCACTGAGTATAAACATTTTTTTCTTAAATCTCTGGATCTCCTGCCTCTTACCCTAAAACTATGGCCCCCCATGATTACCCTCTCAACCAAGGGAACAACTGCGTCCTATTCACACTGTCCACACCCCTCATAATCTTATACACCTCAATCAAGTCCCTCATCAGCCTTCTCTGCTCTAAAGAAAGCAATCCAAGCCGATCCAGTCTCTCCTTATAGCTCATACGTTCCATCTCAGGCAACACCCTGGTGAATTTCTTCTATACCCCTTCTAATGTGATCTCATCCTTCCTATAGTGAGGTGACCAGAACTGCAGACAGTACGCTAGCTTCGGCCTAATCAACTTTCTGTACAACTCCAACATTACCTCCTTGCCCTTAGTCACGACTAATTAAAATAAGTGTCGAAATGCCTTCTTAATTAGCCAGGTTAATTTTGTTTCAAGATTTAGGTGGAACCAAGGAAGAGTGGCAATTGAGTGTGAGAGAGTTTGAGTGACAGAGTGTAAGCGGAATCTTACGATAATTTGTCAGAGTGTTGGTTTCAGGCAGAAAACCAACCTGAACAGCCTTGTTTTCTCATCCAGATTCAGTAGCAGAGAATCTGGGCCATAGTTTTCGCTGTCAACGGCGGGGTGCAGCCTGATGGAGCTGGTGTTGGATCCACAGAGATTGGGGCATCCTTTTTAAATGGCTCCCAGGTCTGCATTAAAAAGAAGGCATCCCATGCTCCACCACCCCCTATCCACCTGCACCACATAATCATCGGCCCACCTTCACCCTGTAAAACACACACAAGCAACAGAGCAACCCTATACCCCCAGCCACAAAAACAGTCACCCACTCTCTCTCTCACACCAACACACACAGTCACTCAATCTCTCACACCAACACACACAGTCATTCAGTCTCTCACTCACGCACAGTCACTCACTTTCTCACTCATGCACACAGTCACTCACTTTCTCACTCACACACTCAGTCACTCACTCTCTCTCACACACACACATTCACTCTCTCACACACACGCAGTCACTCTCTCACACACAGTTGCTCACTCAGACACAAACACACATGTTCACTCTCGCTCACACACACACACAAACACATATACAGTGAGTGAGAGAGAGAGAGAGTGAATGAGGATTATGTGTGAGGGAGTGAATGACTGATCATGCGTGTGAGAGATAGAGAGAGAAAATTCCTTGGTTAAGGGAAGGACAGGATTGGCAGCTTAACGTTCCAGAATACGTTTCAGGCGAGATAGAGGGGGATGTAAAAGGGATGGGGGAGTTACACTACTGGTTAAGGAGAATGTAACAGCTGTACTGTGGGAGGACACCTTGGAGGGCTCGTACAGCGAGGTAATTTGGGTAGAGCTCAGGAATAAGAAGGTTGTATTCCCAAAATGTTGGGGTTTTACTCTAGGCTCCCCAACAGCCACCGGGAGATAGAGGAGCAGGCATGTAAGTAGATTTTGGTAAGGTGTAAAAGTAACAGGGTTGTTATGGTGGAAGATTTTAACTTTACCTGGGACACAGTTAGTGCCAGGGGCGTGAATGTAAGGAGCATCCATAAGGCCTTTTTGAAACAGTATGTAGATAGTCTAACTAGGGAAGGGACCGCACTGGACTTGGTATTGGGGAACGAGCTCGGCCAGGTGGACGACATTTCAGTAGGGGAGCAGTCTGGAAACAGTGGGTACAATTCAATAAGCTTTAAGATACTGATGGATAAAGATAAATGTAGGCCTCAGGTGAAGGTGCTAAATTGGGGGAAAGCTAATTGCAACAATATTAGGCAGGAATTGAAGAATGTAGATTGGGGGCAGTTGTTTGAGAGCAAATCAACATCTGGGATGTCAGAGGCTTTTGGTGTAAGTTGATAGGAATTCATGATCACACATTCCTGTAAGGATGGGGCAGCGCGGTGGCACAGTGGTTAGCACTGCTGATGTTGATGAAGGAAGGGCTGATGAAGGAAGGGCCGTGGATGTCGTCTATATGGATTTCAGTAAGGCATTTGACAAAGTCCCACATGGCAGGTTGGTTAAGAAGGTTAAGGCTCATGGGATACAAGGAGAAGTGGCTCGATGGGTGGAGAACTGGCTTGGCCATAGGAGACAGAGGGTTGTGGTCGAAGGGTCTTTTTCCGGCTGGAGGTCTGTGACCAGTGGTGTTCCGCAGGGCTCTGTACTGGGACCTCTGCTATTTGTGATATATATAAATGATTTGGAAGAAGGTGTAACTGGTGTAATCAGCAAGTTTGCGGATGACACAAAGATGGCTGGAATTGCGGATAGCGAAGAGCATTGTCGGGCAATACAGCAGGATATAGATAGGCTGGAAAATTGGGCGGAGAGGTGGCAGATGGAATTTAATCCGGATAAATTATAGACCGGTGAGTCTCACTTCTGTTGTCGGCAAGATGTTGGAAAAAATTATAAGGGATAGGATTTATAGTTATTTGGAGAGTAATGAATTGATAGGTGATAGTCAGCATGGTTTTGTGGCAGGTAGGTCGTGCCTTACTAACCTTATTGAGTCTTTTGAGAAAGTGACCAAGGAGGTGGATGGGGGCAAGGCAGTGGACGTGGTATATATGGATTTTAGTAAGGCGTTTGATAAGGTTCACCATGGTAGGCTTCTGCAGAAAATGCAGATGTATGGGATTGGGGGTGATCTAGGAAATTGGATCAGGAATTGGCTAGCGGATAGGAAACAGAGGGTGGTGGTTGATAGTAAATATTCATCATGGAGTGCGGTTACAAGTGGTGTACCTCAGGGATCTGTTTTGGGGCCACTGCTGTTTGTAATATTTATTAATGATCTGGATGAGGGTATAGTTGGGTGGATTAGCAAATTTGCTGATGACACCAAAGTCGGTGGTGTGGTAGACAGTGAGGAAGGGTGTCGTAGTTTGCAGGAAGACTTAGACAGGTTGCAAAGTTGGGCCGAGAGGTGGCGGATGGAGTTTAATGCGGAGAAGTGTGAGGTAATTCACTTTGGTAGGAATAACAGATGTGTTGAGTATAGGGCTAACGGGAGGACTTTGAATAGTGTGGAGGAGCAGAGGGATCTAGGTGTATGTGTGCATAGATCCCTGAAAGTTGGGAATCAAGTAGATAAGGTTGTTAAGAAGGCATATGGTGTCTTGGCGTTTATTGGTAGGGGGATTGAATTTAGGAGTCGTAGCGTTATGTTGCAACTGTACACAACTCTGGTGCGGCCGCACTTGGAGTACTGTGTGCAGTTCTGGTCCCCACATTACAGGAAGGATGTGGAGGCTTTGGAGAGGGTGCAGAGGAGGTTTACCAGGATGTTGCCTGGTATGGAGGGGAGATCCTATGAGGAGAGGCTGAGGGATTTGGGATTGTTTTCGCTGGAAAGGCGGCGGCTAAGAGGGGATCTTATTGAAACATATAAGATGATTAGAGGTTTAGATAGGGTGGATAGTGATAGCCTTTTTCCTCTGATGGAGAAATCCAGCACGAGGGGGCATGGCTTTAAATTGAGGGGGGGTAGTTATAGAACCGATGTCAGGGGTAGGTTCTTTACCCAGAGGGTGGTGAGGGATTGGAATGCCCTGCCAGCATCAGTAGTAAATGCGCCTAGTTTGGGGGCGTTTAAGAGATCCGTAGATAGGTTCATGGACGAAAAGAAATTGGTTTAGGTTGGAGGGTCACAGTTTTTTTTTTAACTGGTCGGTGCAACATCGTGGGCCGAAGGGCCTGTTCTGCGCTGTAATGTTCTATGTTCTATGTTCTAAATGCGAAGTGATGCATTTTGGAAGAAATAATGTAGGGAGGAGTTATGCAATAAATGGCAGAGTCATCAGGAGTATAGAAACACAGAGGGACCTAGGTGTGCAAGTCCACAAATCCTTGAAGGTGGCAACACAGGTGGAGAAGGTGGTGAAGAAGGCATATGGTATGCTTGCCTTTATAGGACGGGGTATAGAGTATAAAAGCTGGAGTCTGATGATGCAGCTGTATAGAACGCTGGTTAGGCCGCATTTGGAGTACTGCGTCCAGTTCTGGTCGCCGCACTACCAGAAGGACGTGGAGGCATTGGAGAGAGTGCAGAGAAGGTTTACCAGGATGTTGCCTGGTATGGAGGGTCTTAGCTATGAGGAGAGATTGGGTAGACTGGGGTTGTTCTCCTTGGAAAGACGGAGAATGAGGGGAGATCTAATAGAGGTATACAAGATTATGAAGGGTATAGATAGGGTGAACAGTGGGAAGCTTTTTCCCAGGTCGGAGGTGACGATCACGAGGGGTCACGGGCTCAAGCTGAGAGGGGCGAAGTATAACTCAGACATCAGAGGGACGTTTTTTACACAGAGGGTGGTGGGGGCCTGGAATGCGCTGCCAAGTAGGGTGGTGGAGGCAGGCACGCTGACATCGTTTAAGACTTACCTGGATAGTCACATGAGCAGCCTGGGAATGGAGGGATACAAACGATTGGTCTAGTTGGACCAAGGAGCGGCACAGGCTTGGAGGGCCGAAGGCCTGTTTCCTGTGCTGTACTGTTCTTTGTTCTTTGAAGGGGGGGAGGTTTAACACAGATATCAGAAGGACATATTTCACACAGAGGGTCGTGGGGGCCTGGAATGTGTTGCCGGGCAAGGTGGTGGAGGCGGACACACTGGGAACGTTTAAGACTTATCTAGACAGCTATATGACCGGAGTGGGAATGGAGGGATACAAAAGAGTGGTCTAGTTTGGACCAGGGAGCGGCGCGGGCTAATTGTTCCTTGTTTCTCGTTTCAAGGCTTCATTCTATGATCATCTTGCTGGTGCCAGTACAGAGCGAGACTGCGGATAGTTGGGAACCTGTCTCGGGGGCAGGGAATTCATATGGTGTTCATGGAAGTGGAAATGACTAGGGTTGGGAAGCATTTTCCGATCAGGGCCATTGTGATCTCCTGGACTCGTTTCGATCGCCTCAGGGGGTCGGAGAGGAATTTCCCAGATTTTTTTTTTTTTCCCCATATTGGCCCTGGGGTTTTTTCACTCTGGGTTTTCGCCTCTCCCTGGGGATCACATGGTCTGGAATAGGGGGGTGGGGTGAGTTAATAGGTTGTAATGAACAAAGCATCGTAGCTGTGAGGGACAGCTCGGTGGATAGGATATTGGTATGTAGATAGGCTGGAAAATTGGGCGGGGATCCTGGATTCAGGATTCAATCCTGGACCGGGGAGCGGCGCGGGCTTGGAGGGCCGAAGGGCCTGTTCCTGTGCTGTATTGTTCTTTGTTCTTTGTTCTTTGTTCTCACAGGTCCAGGGGCTGGGTTCGATTCCCAGCTTGGGTCACTGTGTTGAATTTTCCCCGTGTCTGCGTGAGTTTCTCCAGGTGCTCCAGTTTCCTCCCAGAGTCCAAAGATTACGGAGACGTGGGTAGAACAAGGACAGGAATGGTTGTTGGACGTTCCGGGGTATAGATGTTTCAGTAAGTGTAGGGAAGCTGGTAAAAGAGGTGGAGGAGTGGCATTGTTAATCAAGGATAGTTTAACGGCTGCGGAAAGGCACTTCGAGGGGGATCTGCACACTGAGGTAATATGGGCTGAGGTTAGAAATAGGAAAGGAGCGGTCACGTTGTTAGGAGTTTACTATAGGCCCCCAAATAGTAATAGAGATGTGGAGGAAGAAATTGCTAAGCAGATTATGGATATGTGTGGGGGTCACAGGGTAGTTGTCATGGGGGACTTTAACTTTCAAAATATTGATTGGAGCCTTTGTAGGTCAAATAGTTCGGATGGGGCAGTTTTTGTGCAGTGTGTGCAGGAGGGTTTCCTGACACAATATGTGGATAGGCCGACAAGAGGTGAGGCCACATTGGATTTGGTACTGGGTAATGAACCGGGCCAAGTGTTAGATTTGGTTGTGGGAGAGCACTTTGGAGATAGTGACCACAATTCGGTGTCTTTTGTTATTGCAATGGAGAGGGATAGGGCCGTACGGCAGGGCAAGGTTTACAATTGGGGGAGAGGTAATTATGATGCGATTAGGCAAGAATTAGGGGGCATAAGTTGGGAACAGAAACTGTCAGAGAAAGGAACTAATGAAAAGTGGAACTTTTTCAAGGAACAAATACTGGATGTCCTTGATAGGTATGTCCCTGTCAGGCAGGGAGGAAATGGCCGAGTGAGGGAACCATTGTTCACGAAAGAGGTGGAATGTCTTGTGAAAAGGAAGAGGGAAGCTTATGTAGGGATGAGGAAACAAGGTTCAGATGGCTCGATTGAGGGTTACAAGTTAGCAAGGAATGAGCTGAAAAAGGGGCTTAGGAGAGCAAGGAGGGGAGACGAGAAGTCCTTGGCGGGTCGGATCAAGGAAAACCCCAAGGCTTTTTACTCTTATGTGAGGAATAAAAGAATGACCAGGGTGAGGTTAGGGCCGGTCAAGGACAGTAGTGGGAACTTGTGTATGGAGTCAGTAGAGATAGGCGAGGTGATGAATGAACACTTTTCTTCAGTGTTCACCAAGGAGAGGGGCCATGTTTTTGAGGAAGAGAAGGTGTTACAGGCTAATAGGCTGGAGGAAATAGATGTTCGGAGGGAGGATGTCCTGGCAGTTTTGAATAAACTGAAGGTCGATAAGTCCCCTGGGCCTGATGAAATGTATCCTAGGATTCTGTGGGAGGCAAGGGATGAGATTGCAGAGCCTTTGGCTTTGATCTTTGGGTCCTCGCTGTCCACGGGGATGGTGCCAGAAGACTGGAGAATGGCGAATGTTGTTCCTCTGTTAAAGAAAGGGAATAGAAATGACCCTGGTAATTATGGACCGGTTAGTCTTACTTCGGTGGTTGGTAAATTGATGGAAAAGGTCCTGAGAGATGGGATTTACGACCATTTAGAAAGATGCGGATTAATCCGGGATAGTCAGCACGGATTCGTGAAGGGCAAGTCGTGCCTCACAAATTTGATTGAATTTTTTGAGGAGGTAACTAAGTGTGTTGATGAAGGTAGGGCAGTTGATGTCATATACATGGATTTTAGTAAGGCGTTTGATAAGGTTCCCCATGGTCGGCTTATGATGAAAGTGAGGAGGTGTGGGATAGAGGGAATGTTGGCCGATTGGATAGGTAACTGGCTGTCTGATCGAAGACAGAGGGTGGTGGTCGATGGAAAATTTTCGGATTGGAGGCAGGTTGCTAGCGGAGTGCCGCAGGGATCAGTGCTTGGTCCTCTGCTCTTTGTGATTTTTATTAATGACTTAGAGGAGGGGGCTGAAGGGTGGATCAGTAAATTTGCTGATGACACCAAGATTGGTGGAGTAGTGGATGAGGTGGGGGGCTGTTGTAGGCTGCAAAGAGACATAGATGGGATGCAAAGCTGGGCTGAAAAATGGCAGATGGAGTTTAACCCTGATAAATGTGAGGTGATTCATTTTGGTCGGACTAATTTAAATGTGGATTACAGGGTCAAAGGTAGGGTTCTGAAGTCTGTGGAGGAACAGAGAGATCTTGGGGTTCATATTCACAGATCTCTAAAGGTTGCCACTCAAGTGGATAGAGCTGTGAAGAAGGCCTATAGTGTGTTGGCTTTTATTAACGGAGGTTGGAGTTTAGGAGCCGTGGGGTTATGCTGCAACTGTACAGGACCTTGGTGAGACCACATTTGGAATATTGTGTGCAGTTCTGGTCACCTCACTATAAGAAGGATTTGGAAGCGCTGGAAAGAGTGCAGAGGAGATTTACCAGGATGCTGCCTGGTTTGGAGGGTAGGTCTTATGAGGAAAGGTTGAGGGAGCTAGGGCTGTTCTCTCTGGAGCGGAGGAGGCTGAGGGGAGACTTAATAGAGGTTTATAAAATGATGAAGGGGATAGATAGAGTGAACGTTCAAAGACTATTTCCTCGGGTGGATGGAGCGGTAACTAGGGGGCATAACTATAGGGTTCATGGTGGGAGATATAGGAAGGATATCAGAGGTAGGTTTTTTACGCAGAGAGTGGTTGGGGTGTGGAATGGACTGCCTGCAGTGATAGTGGAGTCAGACACTTTAGGAACATTTAAGCGGTTATTGGATAGGCACATGGAGCACACCAGGATGATAGGGAGTGGGATAGCTTGATCTTGGTTTCAGATAAAGCTCGGCACAACATCGTGGGCCGAAGGGCCTGTTCTGTGCTGTACTGTTCTATGTTCTATGTGCGAGATAGGTAGATTGGCCATGCTAAATTGCCCCTGAGTGTCAGGGGGACTGGCGAGGGTAAATGCATGGGGTTATGGGGATAGGACCTGGATGGGATTAATGTCGGTGTGGACTTGATGGGCCAAATGGCCTCCTTCTGCACTGTGGGATTCAATTCTATGGTAAGTATGGCAAGTTTTGGGAACCTTGGATAATGAGAGATACTATGAGCCTAGCTGAAAAGAAAAAGGAAGTATTTGTCAAGCCTAGGAGGCTGGGAACACATGAAGCAAGTATGAAATTCAAAGGAAGGAGAAAGAAACTTAAGCAAGGAGTCAGGAAGGCTAAAAGAGGTCACGAAAATTGGCCTGCAGGATTAAGGAAAATCCCAAGGCTTTTTATGCATAAAGAGCAAGAGGGTAGTCAAGGGACAGGGTTGGGCCACTCAAGGACAGGGGAGGGAATCTATGCTTGGGGCCACAGGAAATAGGTAAGGTATTAAATGAGTACTTTGCATCAGTATTCACCAAAGAGAAGGACTTGGTGGATATAGAACATTACAGTGCAGTACAGGCCCTTTGGCCCTCGATGTTGCGCCGACCAGTGAAACCAATCTAAAGCCCATCTCACCTACACTATTCCAATATCATCCATATGTTTATCCAACGACCATTCAAATGCCCTTAATGTTGGCGAGTCCACTCCTGTTGCAGGCAGGGCATTCCATGCCCTTACTACTCTCTGAGTGAAGAACCTACCTCTGACATCTGTCCTATATCTATCACCTCTCAATTTAAAGCTATGTCCCCTCATGCTAGCTATCACCATCCGAGGAAAAAGGCTCTCACTATCCACCCTATCTAATCCTCTGATCATCTTGTATGCCTCTATTAAGTCACCTCTTAACCTTCTTCTCTCTAACGAAAACAACCTCAAGTCCCTCAGCCTTTCCTCGTAAAACCTTCCCACCATACCAGGCAACATCCTAGTAAATCTCTGCACCCTTTCCAATGCTTCCACATCCTTCCTATAATGCGGCGACCAGAACTGTACGCAATACTCCAAGTGCGGCCGCACCAGAGTTTTGTACAGCCGCAACATGACATCATGGCTCCGAAACTCAATCCCTCTACCAATAAAAGCGAACACTCCGTACGCCTTCTTAACAACCCTATCAACCTGGGTGCCAACTTTCAGGGATCCATGCACATGGACAACGAGATCTCTCTGTTCATCCACACTACCAAGTATCTTACCATTAGCCCAGTACTCTGTATTCCTGTTACTCCTTCCAAAGTGAATCGCCTCACACTTTTCCGCATTGAACTCCATTTGCCACCTCTCAGCCCAGCACTGCAGCTTATCTATGTCCCTCTGTAACCTGCAACAACCTTCCGCACTGGCTACAACTCCACCGACTTTAGTGTCATCCGCAAATTTACTAACCCATCTTTCTACCCCCTCATCCAGGTCATTTATAAAGATGACAAACAGCAGTGGCCCCAAAACAGATCCTTGCGGTACACCACCAGTAACTGGACTCCAGGATGAACATTTCCCATCAACCACCACCCTCTGTCTTCTTACAGCTAGCCAATTCCTGATCCAAACCGCTAAATCACCTCAATCCCATGCCTCCGTATCTTCTGCAATAGGGTACCGTGGGGAAGCTTATCAAACGCTTTACTGAAATCCATATATACCACATCAACTGCTTTACCCTCATATACCTCTTTGGTCACCTTCTCAAAGAACTCAATAAGGTTTGTGAGGCACGACCTACCCTTCACAAAACCGTGTTGACTATCCCTAATCAAATTGTTCCTTTCTAGATGATTATAAATCCTATCTCTTATAATCCTTTCCAAAACTTTGCCCACGACAGAAGTAAGGCTCACTGGTCTATAATTACCAGGGTTGAATCCACACCCCTTCTTGAACAAGGGGATAACATTTGCTATCCTCCAGTCTTCTTGCACTATTCCTGTAGACAATGACAATCTCCTCCCTAGCCTCCCAGAGAATCCTAGGATAAATCCCATCCGGCCCAGGGGACTTATCTATTTTCACACTTTCCAGAATTGCTAACACCTCCTCCTTATTAACCTCAATCCCGTCTAGTCCAATAGCCTGTTTCTCAGTATTCTCCTCGACAACATTGTCTTTTCCTGCGCGAATACTGATAATTTGGGTCATGTTGAGATCAAAAAGGAGGAGGTATTAGGGGTCTTGAGAAACATTTAGGTAGACAGGTCCCTAGGGCCTGATGAGATATCAGAATACTGAGGGAGGCAAGGGAGGAAATTGCTGAGGCCTTGAGCGAAATCTGTGTGTCCTCACTGGCTACAGGGGAGGTGCCAGAGGATTGGAGCAAGCCAATGTTTTTCCTTTGTTTAAGAATGGAATCAAAGATAATCCAGGTAATTACAGGCCTTTGAGCCTTATGTCAGTGGTAGGGAAATTATTGGAGAGGATTCTTCGAGACAGGATTTGCTCCCACTTGGAAATAACTGGACGTATTAGCGAGAGGCAACATGGTTTTGTGAAGAGGAGTTCGTTCCTTGGGTTTTTCGAGGAAGTGATGAAGATGATTGATGAGGGTAGGGCAGTGGATTTGCTTACATGGACTTCAGTAAGGCCGTTGACAAGGTCCCTCATGACAGACTGATACAGAAGGTGAAGTCGCATGGGATCAAGAGGTGAGCTGGCAAGATGGATACAGAACTGGCTCGGTCATAGAACACAGGAAGAGTTTTAACAATACCAGGTTAAAGTCCAACAGGTTTATTTGGTAGCAAATGCCATTAGCTTTCGGAGCCCTGCTCCTTCGTCAGATGGAGTGGATATCTGCAGATCAGGCGCGTGGGCGAGCAAGGAAGGATGTTCCGCTTAGCACCAATCTCCAGGGTGCAAAAGGTGGGTCAGCCACTGCCATGGTGCAGGGTGGGAGGCCTGCATGCGTGACAGGACTTGGGGCACTCGAGCTGAGCCGGGGGCTCCTCAGGTTGCTTCCGGGTTGGAGCTTGTGTGGCGCATATCCCCCTGCCTGATGAAAGCGGGGTTTCTTTTGAGGTCGATGTCAAACCTCACTGATGTCACACTGATTACCCTGCCATCCATCTGTTGGCCACGCACTGTGATCTATTGCTGACATTTCATACCAGGCTCTGGCAGCTCCAATCAAGAGATCTTGGCAGGTGTTAACATTGCTCGTCGCAATGTATGAGCTCTTCCATCATCCATTTGATGTTTGACATTGTTGGAGGGAATGAATGAACTGAGTCTTCCGAGACTATGTAGAACTTCAGAAAAATGTGGCTTTATTCAACATGCATGAGGGAGAGTAGAACTGTAATTCCAGCTTGCTTCCGAGCCACTCTGCTAATCATCGGTTCTTACATATTCTTATACCCTTTTTATGTTACAAAGCGTTGCATTTACATTAGGTCATCATGTTTTTACTTTGAATTACTTACAGTTCTGCTTTGATCACATATGGATCCATTGTCATGTGTGCTTTAGCTTTAATCATTTACTGGACATCTCCTGTCTACCTGTTTACAATTTCAAAGTGTTGTGTTTGTCAAACCAGTTTCGATGGTGTGTTGATTGTCCCCATCTCCCTGATACTTGATTAGAGTTCCAGAGGCACAATGGCTTCTCTCGACTTTTTGGAGGCTTGATAAGTGATATTGATTCTCTCGTTGTTGCTGTAACCTTGGAAAGACCTCACCTGGGGTGTGACTGTTTTAGTGCCATCTGAGATGTAGTTATCTGTAATTTGTCATGTGTCTGCCTGCAGTGAGTGTGCGTACTACAATGTTGTTTGTTTAACCCTTTCCAATCATTCCTCTCCTGCTCCAGCCCACATTCCCTGGATTTGCCTACTGCAGTCCCCCTTGATGGCCCTTGGTTACACCCAAGGTAGCCACTAAAAGGTATCAGTTTGTGTCTGTGTAGTCATTTATACTAATTAGGACTCTACCTTGCGAATATCATTGCTGGACTCCATGGATGCTCCTCTGCACTTTGGTTATTGTTGAGGATCCTTCAGTGGCTCGCTCTCCAGATCTCGGAAAGTGTCCTAAACCACCTTGCTGTAAGTATCAGCCGCTACCTTCTCCCTATCATGTGCGCGGATGGATGCCACTGGGATATGCTGAGGGGTGGTTAAAGTCTTTCTCGCTTTTCGTTGCTGACAACACATAACCATTGCCCATACCAATCAACCACTATTATAATCACCTCCCACCCATCTGTTAATTGGTTGCCTGCTGACCCTGGAATGAATATGTCCCACCAATGGTGTGTCACGGAGAGTCCCACCCGGATGGTAGTCTGGATTGCTAGGTTCACCTTGATCCTCCCCTTGGTTGTGTGTACCTTGGAATACCTGACATACTCCTGAATGAGTTCTGTTGCTCTCTTCATGGCTTGTCGGATTATTTTGCCTGGTGTTTCATCAATACACAGGAATCATCCCACCAAGCCCCAGATAGGTAACCTGACATTCTTCCTGGGAGGTGAAATTCTTCCACTGTTAAAGAGTCTGTCACTAGCAGGCAGAAACCGCGACTGCTACCAAAAGTAGGCCCCTGAGATTATCTCTGTGTTTGGTGTGGTAAAACGCCACTGAGTCGGGCCTATCTGTATGGCTTTAAAAGCTTCCTTTAATGGCAGAATGTCGACTATTACCTTGCTGTTCTTAGACAAGGGTTCAAGGGTACTACAGGCACTCACTATGTAATGTGCTGACTCCAAACAGCACTCCACAGTTCTAATGCATGTCAGGCCTCCTTGATATGCTGTATGCCCTGGATCCAGTCTGGTAAACCCAGCCCTCTTGCACCGCTCCCAACGATTCAAATCTGTAACTGTCTCTAAGGGTTCCTTTGAATGGGTTCTCCTGCGAGACTGCCATAATAAATTTTATCCCTCCCTCCACTGGTCCGTCCGCCGCCTGGTCTGGTGACCACAAGTTCATGCCTGTCCCTGCGTATGTTAAGGAGGTTTACTTTATACAGGGAGGTGAATAAGTGCTGCGGGATAGTCCTAAATCTCATGTCCTCAGTGTCAGCCCGGATACTATCAATGGAATCTCTCGCAAGGATATTACTTCCCTTTGCTTGTGCTTTGGTGGTGTTAATTATACCCGCAGTTACTTAGTACAAGGCTGCAGGAGCCCTTCTCCTTATAGGTTTATGGCAGTCAGTGCATACTCAGTCCCATATGCCCCATATTGTAGCCCTTTTCCAATCTCCGCGGCTATCCAGGAGGCGTAACTGTTTATTTCAGCTAGCTGCACTGACTTTATGACTGAGTTTGTGCTGCCAAATAACCCTCCAATGTCTCCTAAACTGCTCCTTTTCTTTTGCCTGTGTTCCCTGACTCAGGAGTTACCCTGTAATTATAATCATCTATGGCCTCCTGCAGTCTGATTTTTTGCCCACTTGATGGCACTGAGATGATCGTGGCACTTGAAATGTAGAACTTCTAATAATCCTGAGATGTTATACATCATTTCTAAAGTTACCATTGTGACATCACGTCATAGGGTTTTGGGTTTCCCAATCCTAACTAGTCTGTCCAGGGGGACTTCAACCAATTGAGGGCACCAGGTATGCTTTTGATATCCGCAAGTTCTAAGATTATAACACCTAACATTACTATATCCGAATCTATCTACTATATGGGTACAGTACTCCTGATACTATTGATCTCCAAGGCCAGGTTCCCACACAAAAGGAGGGAGATTGGCAAAACTTGCAGTTAAATTTAAATATGGACTGAATATCCACACCTCCTCTTTTGGTTACGTTATGTTACACATATAAGCCCACATGCCCAACCCCGTATGTGTGCATCATATATCCCCTTGATAACACATTGTCCCTCCAAGTCCTTTTCTGTTTTTAGTCCCAACGAAAAAGGTGAACCAGTGTCCCTTTCGTAATTCTTATAGGAAACACCATCCCGTGCCTTATTTTACGATGTCAGATCTCCAATCTGCATTAGCCCATCCACAGCCTGGATCTTTGATCCTAATTGGTATTCTGGGTCTCTTGAGAGGCACAAAAACGGTGCGTTCTGACATGGTCTTTCCCCAACTGGCATAATCACTTGTGTCCGATGGCTAGTGGGAGTTAGTCAATCTGAAATCCAGGTGCTCGTCGTAATCCATTCTCCTGTCCCTCCTGCGGGGAGCTGGACATATTGTCCCAGGTGCGGGCAGATAGTCCACGCACATAGTCAGCGCTTCCCATGTCTTTGTAAGGATCACCAAAGGGAATAAGAACCTAGAATAAAGGTAACATTAGCCCGCCAGTCGGGGGGAAAGTGAGATCTTTTTAGATTCCTTACATGACTTAACTAGGCATAGTGTTTCCATCTCAGCGAGCCTTTCATATCTACCAAGGCGCAGGTATCTTCTGCGACAATCACCTCAAAGGGTCCTACCTATCGGGGTTGAAAATCTGCTTTTTCGGGAAGTACTTTGACCATTATCTTATCCTCTGCCTCGGGGTTTTGGGTTCAGATGCATTCCTTTCTCTTTCCCAATCTTTAATTCTCTATCTATCTATCACCTTCCCTTTTAGGCTATGCAGCTGCTCAGCAAAGTGTCTGATAAACTTGAATACCCTTTCCTTTGCGTTGCAAACCTCTGCACCCCCTGTCACGACATCCTCGGAAAGCGTCATGGCCCTCCCTGCCATTAGCTCAAAGGCGCGTAGGAACTGTCTATTGATGAGTCGAGCGCCATATCCTGTTCTTATCAGGGCATCTTTCAGCGTCTGGAGGTGTCTGTTGCGATCCTCCTCATCTGAGCTGATGATGTGTATACGGAGGGCTTGTCCGTAGGGGATTGCTTCTTTAACGTGTTTAGGGTGGAAGCTGGAGAAGTGGAGCATCGTGAGGTTATCCATAGGCTTGCGGTACAATGAGGCGCTGAGGTGACCGTCCTTAAAGGAGATGCGTGTGTCCAAGAATGCAACCGATTCCGGAGAGTAGTCCATGGTGAGTCTGATGGTGGGATGGAACTTGTTGATGTCATCATATAGTTGTTTCAGTGATTGCTCACCATGACTCCAAAGGAAGAAAATGTCATCGATGTATCTAGTGTATAGCATCGGTTGAAGGTCCTGTGCAGTGAAGAAGTCTTGTTCGAACCTGTGCATGAAGATGTTGGCACATTGAGGTGCGAATTTGGTCCCCATGGCTGTTCCGTGTGTCTGGATGAAGAACTGGTTGTTGAAGGTGAAGACATTGTGGTCCAGGATGAAGCGGATGAGTTGTAAAATTGCATCTGGAAACTGGCAGTTGACAGCGTTCTCCAGACGCTGAAAGATGCCCTCAGAAGAACAGGATATGGCGCTCGACTCATCGATCAACAGTTCCGACGCGCCACAGTGAAAAACCGGACCGACCTCCTCAGAAGACAAACACGGGACACGGTGGACAGAGTACCCTTCGTCGTCCAGTACTTCCCCGGAGCAGAGAAGCTACAGCATCTCCTCCGGAGCCTTCAACATGTCATTGATGAAGACGAACATCTCGCCAAGGCCATTCCCACACCCCCACTTCTTGCCTTCAAACAACCGCGCAACCTCAAACAGACCATTGTCCGCAGCAAACTACCCAGCCTTCAGGAGAACAGTGACCACGACAACTCACAACCCTGCCACAGCAACCTCTGCAAGACGTGCCGGATCATCGACACGGATGCCATTATCTCACGTGAGAACACCATCTACCAGGTACACGGTACCTACACTTGCCACTCGGCCAACGTTGTCTATCTGATACGCTGCAGGAAAGGATGTCCCGAGGCATGGTACATTGGGGAAACCATGCAGACGCTACGACAACGGATGAAGGAATGAACCGCTCAACAATCACCAGGCAAGACTGTTCTCTTCCTGTGGGGGAGCACTTCAGCAGTCACGGGCATTCAGCCTCTGATCTTCAGGTAAGCGTTCTCCAAGGCGGCCTTCACAACACACGACAGCGCAGAGTCGCTGAGCAGAAACTGATAGCCAAGTTCTGCACACATGAGGACGGCCTAAACCGGGACGTTGGATTTATGTCACATTATCAGTAATCCCCACAGCTTGCCTCCTGGACTTGCGGGCTGTCCTGTCTGGAGACAATACACATCTCTTTAACCTGTGCTTAATGCTCCCTCCACTCACATTGTCTGTATCTTTAAGATCTGGTTGGCTGTAGGGATTCGCATTCTAATCAGTATTCTGTAACTTGATTTTGTGTCTCTGTGCCCTGTTTGAGAGCACATTTCCACTCCATCTGACGAAGGAGCAGCGCTCCGGAAGCTAATGGTATTTGCTACCAAATAAACCTGTTGGACTTTAACTTGGTGCTGTTAAAACTCTTACTGTGTTCACCCCAGCCCAACGCCGGCATCTCCACATCATGAGGTGATGTACCCCAGTCGAGCACAAGCTATCATGTAATCGTGTATTCCAAAAGCATACCAGCTGTGGGTGTTAATGTTCACCCTCTTTCAATTCTTCTGTTGGAGCTATTAGTTCCACCACTTGAGCTGACTTTGTTCCGGGGATCTGGTTCTCTTAGTACAGCGCCTGTTCTATCCACTACCACCCATGCTGTGGTGGGACCCCCTCATGCTATTTCCTGGATCCATCTACATATAGTTCCAATACGTCCTCCCCATCCATTATCCCGCCACTCTTGCCTTCATCAACCTCCTGTAAATAACTGTGCTCTGTACCTTCTCTAACTAGCATGGATGCAGGGTTGAGGGCTGAGTCTTTCACTATCTGTATACGTTCATCCGCCGGGAGTAGCACACTCTCCCACTTGGCTCGGCGGCTGTCTGAAATTGCCCTTAATTCTCCTGCTCCTAGTAGCTGCACTATGGATTGAGGAGATGGAGTATGATAGGTTCCAAAAGTGTTATTGATTGGAACCTTTGTAGGTCAAATAGTTCGGATGGGGCAGTTTTTGTGCAGTGTGTGCAGGAGGGTTTCCTGACACAATATGTGGATAGGCCGACAAGAGGTGAGGCCACATTGGATTTGGTACTGGGAAATGAACCGGGCCAAGTGTTAGAACAAAGAACAAAGAACAGTACAGCACAGGAAACAGGCCCTTCGGCCCTCCAAGCCTGTGCCGCTCCTTGGTCCAACTAGACCAATCGTTTGTATCCCTCCATTCCCAGGCTGCTCATGTGACTATCCAGGTAAGTCTTAAACGATGTCAGCGTGCCTGCCTCCACCACCCTACTTGGCAGTGCATTCCAGGCCCCCACCACCCTCTGTGTAAAAAACGTCCCTCTGATATCTGAGTTATACTTCGCCCCTCTCACCTTGAGCCCGTGACCCCTCGTGATCGTCACCTCCGACCTGGAAAAAAGCTTCCCACTGTTCACCCTATCTATCCCCTTCATAATCTTGTACACCTCTATTAGATCTCCCCTCATTCTCCGTCTTTCCAGGGAGAACAACCCCAGTTTACCCAATCTCTCCTCATAGCTAAGACCCTCCATACCAGGCAACATCCTGGTAAACCTTCTCTGCACTCTCTCTAACGCCTCCATGTCCTTCTGGTAGTGCGGTGACCAGAACTGAACGCAGTACTCCAAATGTGGCCTAACCAGCGTTCTATACAGCAGCATCATCAGACTCCAGCTTTTATACTCTATACCCCGTCCTATAAAGGCAAGCATACCATATGCCTTCTTCACCACCTTCTCCACCTGTGTTGCCACCTTCAAGGATTTGTGGACTTGCACACCTAGGTCCCTCTGTGTTTCTATACTCCTGATGACTCTGCCATTTATTGTATAACTCCTCCCTACATTATTTCTTCCAAAATGCATCACTTCGCATTTATCCGGATTAAACTCCATCTGCCTCTCCGCCCAATTTTCCAGCCTATCTATATCCTGCTGTATTGCCCGACAATGCTCTTCGCTATCCGCAAGTCCAGCCATCTTCGTGTCATCCGCAAACTTGCTGATTACACCAGTTACATTTGATTTGGTTGTGGGACAGCACTTTGGAGATAGTGACCACAATTCGGTGTCTTTTGTTATTGCAATGGAGAGGGATAGGGCCGTACGGCAGGGCAAGGTTTACAATTGGGGGAGAGGTAATTATGATGCGATTAGGCAAGCATTAGGGGGCATAAGATGGGAACAGAAACTGTCAGGGAAAGGCACTAATGAAAAGTGGAACTTTTTCAAGGAACATACCTTGATAGGTATGTCCCTGTCAGGCAGGGAGGAAATGGCCGAGTGAGGGAACCATGATTCACGAATGAGGTGAAATGTCTTGTGAAAAGGAAGAGGGAAGCTTATGTAGGGATGAGGAAACAAGGTTCAGATGGCTCGATTGAGGGTTACAAGTTAGCAAGGAATGAGCTGAAAAAGGGGCTTAGGAGAGCTAGGAGGGGACATGAGAAGTCCTTGGCGGGTCGGATCAAGGAAAACCCCAAGGCTTTTTACTCTTATGTGAGGAATAAAAGAATGACCAGGGTGAGGTTAGGGCCGGTCAAGGACAGTAGTGGGAACTTGTGTATGGAGTCAGTAGAGATAGGCGAGGTGATGAATGAACACTTTTCTTCAGTGTTCACCAAGGAGAGGGGCCATGTTTTTGAGGAAGAGAAGGTGTTACAGGCTAATAGGCTGGAGGAAATAGATGTTCGGAGGGAGGATGTACTGGCAGTTTTGAATAAACTGAAGGTCGATAAGTCCCCTGGGCCTGATGAAATGTATCCTAGGATTCGTTGGGAGGCAAGGGATGAGATTCTAGCGCCTTTGGCTTTGATCTTTGGGTCATCACTGTCCACGGGGATGGTGCCAGAGGAATGGAGAGTGGCGAATGTTGTTTCTCTGTTTAAGAAAGGGAATAGAAATGATCCTGGTAATTATAGACCGGTTAGTCTTACTTCGGTGGTTGGTAAATTGATGGAAAAGGTCCTTAGGGATGGGATTTACGACCATTTAGAAAGATAGAACATAGAAAGCCACAGCACAAACAGGCCCTTCGGCCCACAAGTTGCGCTGATCATATCCCTACCTCTAGGCCTATCTATAGCCCTCAATCCCATTAAATCCCATGTACTCATCCCGAAGTCTCTTAAAAGACCCCAACGAGTTTGCCTCCACCACCACCGACGTCAGCCGATTCCACTCACCCACCACCCTCTGAGTGAAAAACTTACCCCTGACATCTCCTCTGTACCTACCCCCCAGCACCTTAAACCTGTGTCCTCTCGTAGCAACCATTTCAGCCCTTGGAAATAGCCTCTGAGATGTGGATTAATCCGGGATAGTCAGCACGGATTCGTGAAGGGCAAGTCGTGCCTCACAAATTTGATAGAATTTTTTGAGGAGGTAACTCAGTGTGTTGATGAAGGTAGGGCGGTTGATGTCATATACATGGATTTTAGTAAGGCGTTTGATAAGGTCCCCCATGGTCGGCTTATGATGAAAGTAAGGAGGTGTGGGATAGAGGGAAAGTTGGCGGATTGGATAGGTAATTGGCTATCTGATTGAAGACAGAGGGTGGTGGTGGATGAAAAATTTTCTGACTGGAGGCAGGTTGCTAGCGGAGTGCCACGGGGATCAGTGCTTGGTCCTCTGCTCTTTGTGATTTTTATTAATGATTTAGAGGAGGGGGCTGAAGGGTGGATCAGTAAATTTGCTGATGACACCAAGATTGGTGGAGTAGTGGATGAGGTGGAGGGTTGTTGTCGGCTGCAAGGAGACATAGATGGGATGCAAAGCTGGGCTGAAAAATGGCAAATGGAGTTTAACCCTGATAAATGTGAGGTGATTCATTTTGGTAGGACTAATTTAAATGTGGATTACAGGGTCAAACGTAGGGTTCTGAAGACTGTGGAGGAACAGATAGATCTTGGGGTCCATATCCACAGATCTCTAAAGGTTGCCACTCAAGTGGATAGAGCTGTGAAGAAGGCCGATAGTGTGTTAGCTTTTATTAACAGGGGGTTGGAGTTTAAGAGCCATGGGGTTATGCTGCAACTGTACAGGACATTGGTGAGACCACATTTGGAATATTGTGTGCAGTTCTGGTCACCTCACTATAGGAAGGATGTGGAAGCGCTGGAAAGAGTGCAAGAGGAGATTTACCAGGATGCTGCCTGGTTTGGAGGGTACGTCTTATGAGGAAAGGTTGAGGGAGCTAGGGCTGTTCTCTCTGGAGCGGAGGAGGCTGAGGGGAGACTTAATATAGGTTTATAAAATGATGAAGGGGATAGATAGAGTGAACGTTCAAAGACTATTTCCTCGGGTGGATGGAGCTATTACAAGGGGACATAACTATAGGGTTCATGGTGGGAGATATAGGAAGGACATCAGAGGTAGGTTCTTTACGCAGAGAGTGGTTGGGGTGTGGAATGGACTGCCTGCAGTGATAGTGGAGTCAGACACTTTAGAAACATTTAAGCGGTTATTGGATAGGCACATGGAGCACACCAGGATGATAGGGAGTGGGATAGCTTGATCTTGGTTTCAGATAAAGCTCGGCACAACATTGTGGGCCGAAGGGCCTGTTCTGTGCTGTACTGTTCTATGTTCTGTGTTCTATTGGTTCTGATGCCTCTACTATCCACATGGCACAATCCAATGCCTATGCGCATCGGTGTTGTCCTGCCACTACGGGTCTTCTCCACTGGCCGCATCCTGTCCCCTCACACTCCTCAAGACATCATTATTTATTGCCCCAAGTTCCCTAATATCCATGATTTTCTCAACAGTAAATACTGATGAGAAGTATTCATTTCGGATATCATCCACCACTTGTGGATCCGCACATAGATGACCTTATTGATCCTTAAGAGGCCCTACTCTCTCCCTTGTCACTCTTTTGGCCTTTATGTATTTGTAGAAGCTCTTTGGATTCTCCTTTGCCTTATCTGCCAAAACAATCTCGAGTCCCCTTTTTGCCCTCCTGGTTTCTCTCTTAAATCTATTCCTACACTCCCTATACTCTTCAAGGCATTCACTTGATCCCAGCTGCCTATGCATGTCATGTGCCTCCTTCTTCTTGACCAGGGCCTCAGGGATGTGGATGGGCTGCATAGGGAGCAGCCATTCCCTTTGGTTGGGGGTCCACACAAGGGCAGAGTTTTAGGGTGCAGGACAGGAGTCATAGGGGTATTTGAGGAGATGACTTGCACTCAGTGGGTGGCAGAGATCTGGATTGAACTACCCGGAACAGCAGTTGTTACTGGCTACCTTGTAACCCATAATATATTCAGATGAGTGCTTGGGATATCATGGCATTGCTGTATATGACAGGTGTCGGGAAATGGGATTTTCCAGACTGCAGTGAAAGTTACTGTCGGTGCAGGCTCGTTGGGCTGAGGGCCTCTCCCACGCTGTTCGATGCTATGCCTCCATGGTGCAGATGAGTAACGAAGCTCCCTGTGGGAGATGGGTCAAAGGCACAGTAGTCATGACTGTGAGGTGTAGATGTCTTTAGTCGTGATTATTTACAGTACAATGTAAATACAGTGTATTTACATGAACTCCAGCGCATCCTCTTCCCTCGACAGGCAGGAGTTGTGACAGGGGGTGCCAGAACGATTTGAGGACAATGCTAGGGAAGTCAGTGCTGGATGGCTGTGGGGTGTCAGGGGCTGTGTTGATGTGGAGATTCTCGGCGCGGCAGACGGGACTGCTGTCAGGAGAAGATGCACACTCATCCTGCCTTCTTGCGGCACTGGGTTCTTGTCCTCAGTGTCAGTTCTCGAGCACTGACTGCTGCAGACTGTTCCCATGGTGCATTTGTGTCTCTGCCCGTTTTGGGGGTACAGGATGGCCCACCTTTCCTCCACGGCATCCATAAGCCGTCCCATGCCACCCTCTGTGAAGCATGGGGCTGATGTGCATGCTACCATCCTCCTGATGTGTATACAGCGGTTAACAGCACATAGTGCAGGCACTTTGGATGAGTCATGTGCCTGGGGACTCCATAATGGCGTGATTTTCATGGAGGCTCATTCAGTGCACTAAATGTTGGAAGATTGTGGTGCGCCTGAGAGACTGGCATAGATCTCTCCATTCTTCTTGCTGTTATGACACTTTTTCAGAAAATTTTGCCGAGTGTTTGTGAGAGAGAGAGTGAGGACTTTGTTACTCTGCAAGAAAGTGGTTGAGTGACTCTGTGCGTGTATCAGAGAGAGTGAGTGAATGAGTGACTGAGGGAGAGAGTGAATAACGGTGTGTATGTGAAAGCTGAAATGAGTGAGTGACTGTGTAGAAGACAGTGAGTGACTTTGTATAAGAGAGAGCGAATGTGTGTGTCAGAGAGAGTAAGTGATGATTGCCTTCATCGGTCGGGGTATTGAGTATAAAAATTGGCGTGTCATGCTGCAGCTGTACAGAACCTTAGTTCGGCCTCATTTAGAATATTGTGTAGAATTCTGGTCAGCACATTACCAAAAGGATGTGGATGCTTTGGAGAGGGTACAAAAGAGGTTTACCAGGATGTTGCTTGGTCTAGAGCGTATTAGCTTTGAGGAGAGGTTGGATAAATTCAGTTTGTTCTCAATGGAACAATGGAGGTTGAGGGGTGATTTGATAGAGGTCTACAAGATCATGAGTGGCATGGACAGAGTGGATAGTCAGATGCTCTTTCCTAGGGTAGAAAAGTCAAGTACTAGGGGACATAGGCTTAAGATGCATGGGGAAAAGTTTAGAGGAGATGAGGGAGGCAGGTTTTTTACACAGAGGGTGATGAATGTCTGGAACGTGCTGCCATGGGGAGGTGTTGGGAGCAGGTAAAGTTAAAGTTTGTTTATTAGTCACAAATAAGGTTTACATTAACACTGCAATTAAGTTACTGTGAAATTCCCTACGATAGCAACATTTAAGTGGCAACTAGACTAAGACATGAATAGGATGGGAATGGAAGGATACGGACTCCATTAGTGCATGCAGTTTTAGTTTAGGCAGGCATCATGATCGGCGCAGGCTTGGAGGGCCAAAGGGCCTATTCCTGTGCTGTACTTTGCTTTGTGCTTTGTTCTTTGTTCGTTTTATATGTGCATTTATGAGAGAAAGCAAGTTACTATATCTTTAAGTGTGTGTGTGTGGTTGTGTGTATGTATGTGTGCATGTAAGAGAAAGTGAGTAACTGTTCTATGAAAAAGTTATCTCCAAGGTATATTGTTATTGCCAAACTTTATTTAAGAACATAACAAAAAGAATTAGTATAACCCTTTCTAATTAAAATACTTAAACATGACAAACCATAGAGTCCTAACAACTACCCATCTCTATTTTTCCAATTTAAGCAATATCCCCATCGTCTTAAATCCTACTTCAGAACCAGTTAGCATCAAAAAACAGATACGCTCACGTGAATCCTAGAATTTCAGCCTTTTAACCCACTGGACAAATACAGAAAGACACTTGCCTGCTGACTCCCATCAGACAGTTTTCAAAGAAAGAGCTAACTTCAATCAGCAGAACTTCAAACAAAGATACCTATTTTCTGCAGGTCCCAGTCTCCAATCTCTGGAGAGACACAGAGGTATTTCTTCTCTCTATTGGGACCAAAGATGTGCGGGTTAGGTTGATTGGCCAGGTTAAAAATTGGGACCAAAGATGTGCGGGTTAGGTTGATTGGCCAGGTTAAAAATTGCCCCTTAGAGTCCTGAGATGCATAGGTTAGAGGGATTAGCGGGTAAAATATGTGGGGGTAGGGCCTGGGTGGGATTGTGGTCGGTGCAGACTCGATGGGCCGAATGGCCTCCTTCTGCACTGTAGGGTTTCTATGATTTCTATGATTTCTATGAAACAGCAACTGAATTGGTTTCCCAATCATACTCCACTCAGAAAAAACCCTGGGGAAAACACTAACATAACGTGGGTTTCCTCCGAGTGCTCCGGTTTCCTCCCACAGTCCAAAGATGTGCGGGTTAGGTTGATTGGCCATGCTAAAATTGCCCTTAGTGTCCTGAGATGCGTAGGTTAGAGGGATTAGTGGGTAAATATGTAGGGATATGGGGGTAGGGCTTGGGTGGGATTGTGGTCGGTGCAGACTCGATGGGCTGAATGGCCTCTTTCTGTACTGTCGGATTTCTATGTTCTTTCTATGTTCTATAACAATCCTGCATCAACCCAGATTAAAATAAACATTGTAGCAGTTAAAATCAATGATGCTGTTGCAGTAACAATAGAGATTTCCGCGTACAGACAAACTGGCACAAATACTTAGAACTGCCTGCAAAATAAATCCTGCACAAAATACATGACACAAACACATTTCTAAAAAGGCACAGTGTAATCACATGGTGTTAGTTTGTGAAAGAGAGGGTAAATTACTCTGTGTTCATGCATGTGTGAGAGAGAATGAGTGACTGTGTCTGTGTGCATGAGAGAGATAGTGACTACGTGGTTTTGTAACTGTGTGTGAGAGAGGGAATGAGTGACTGAGGGAGAGAATGAATGACTTTATGTGAGCGAAAGAGTGAGTGACTGTGATAGAGAATGAGTGACTGTGTGTGTATGTGTGAGAGAGTAAGTGACTGTGTATATGAGAGAGTGAGTTACTCTGTGTGCGTGAGAGAGTGAGTGACTATGTTTGAGAGAGAATGAGTGACTATGTTTGAGAGAGAATGAGTGACTGTGTGTGTGAGTGAGAGAGTGAGTGACTGAGTGTGTAGAGGGAAATGAGTGAATCACTGGGATTCTTGAATTATTATGAAAGATTTGTTCCAACGTGACAACCATTCTGGAACCATTACATAATCTCTTGTGCCAGAACAAGAAGTGGAAGTGGTCGGATCAATGTGATAACGCTTTTGTGCAAGCCAAAGAAGCACTACTCAAATCTGAAGTTCTTAAACATTTCGATCCTACTCTACCCCTACAGTTAGTATGTAAACCATCCCCCTATGGTGTCGGAGTGGTGGTCTCCCACATCATGCCATCGTGTGAAGAAAATGCCTATTGCTTTTTTGTCTCAGTCTTGAGCAAGGTAGAAAGTAACTATGCCGAGATTGAAAGGGAAGCATTAGGAATCATCTTTGGAGCAAAGAAATTGCATCAGTTCCCATACATTGTTACACTTACATTGTTGACGGACCATCATCCACTAACTACCATTTTTGAACCACACACGGGAATTCCGTCACGAGCAGCAAGCAGAATGCAAATATGGGTATTGCTTTTGTCTGCTCCTATTTATACCATTAAGTATCGACAATCAAGTCTGCACAGTAATGTGGATGGACTTTTAAGATTGCCACTACCAGGTAGTTCATTACGCTACTCAAGTGGGAATATCTTCTACTCTGAACAAGTATACAACACACCAGTCACTTCGAGACAAGTGAGGGAAACACTTGAAGCGATCCTGTGCTCTCAGAAGTGATGGATCTGATTTTATGAGGAAAGATTTCGGAACTAACATCTAACCTGAAACCCCACTACTCCTGAAGATTGCTATTAGAACAGTTTGGATATCTTTTATGTGGATTCAGAGTGATCATTCCGCCACTATTGAGAAAGCAGGTGTTAGAGAAGCTACATGAAGTCCATTTTGGAATTATATGCATGAATGAAATAGTGAGAAATTATTTCTGGTGGCCTGAATTGGATGTGTAAATTGAAGAGAAAGCTAGAACATGCTCTTCCCATGTGAAGGTAAGGAACCTGTCATCCTTAGCACAGCTGCATCCATGGGAATGGTCTGAAGAGGCTTGGCAACGAATTCTTCTGGATTTGGAAGGACCTTTTGAAGGACATACATTCTTAGTAACGGTCAATGCTCACACGAAGTGCCAGAAGTTACTTTGATAAAATCTATTTAATAAGAAAAGACTATCAAGAGGGTAGGAGTTTAGTTGTTCTGGATTTCCTGAACAACTGGTAAATGACAATTTGTCTCACGAATTCAAAATTTTCTTCCAAGAGAATGGTATTCAACCTATTGGTTTGCACTGCATCATCCTGCTACCAATGGCCTAGCAGAATGTTTTGTCCAAACCATGAAACATACCTTGAGAGCAACTAAGGAACAAGGTTTGCTGATAACAAATTCCTACTAGTATTTAAGAATACCACCCATTCCACAACCCAGACCTCTCCTGCATTACCAATGATTAAGAAACAACTACCATCAGCATTCAATCTGTTGAAACCTCCAAAAACTGAAGAGATTGTACAACAGCAACAACAAGGACAAATTGAAAAGCAAAGTATAACCAAGGATAGTTTTGGCCAGGAATTATTCCACAGGAGAGAAGTGGCGCAATCTTTACACAGACTGGACCTGTCTCTTATACTGTCCAATCTAGAGATGAGGAGGTGACATGCAGACCAGCTGTTGGCTGGGAGAACAGATCTGCCAGAATCGGAATCTGCTAAGCATTTAGATTCAACCGTATAAAGTCGTGACCTGAACTATCCTACAACCCCAACACCAATAGACACTGTCGAGGGAAGCAACACATCATCTACTGATCAGCCACAGACAAAAATGACAGAGCTTACCATCAGTGTAAATAAAGAGCCAGAGGTTCGCCATCAACCATTTCAAGAGCAACGACCTTCAGACCATCTGACTTACTGATAATGACTGACTTATTAAATATTGTTTATGTTGAACTTGGTTTGAACTTGTTGGGGACATTCAGTTTAAGGGGCAGAGAAATTATTTGATTTGATTTATTATTGTCACATGTATTAGTATACAGTGAAAAGTATTGTTTCTTGCATGCTATACAGACAAAGCATACTGTTCATAGAGAAGGAAAGGAGAGAGTGCAGAATCTACTGTTACAGTCATGGCTAGGGTGTCGAGAAAGATCGACTGAGTGTGAGGTAGGTCCATTCAAAAGTCTGATGGCAACAGGGAAGAAGCTGTTCTTGAGTCAGTTGGTATGTGACCTCAGACTTTTATATCTTTTTCCCGATGGAAGAAATATTTTACCACTTTTTGTCTGAATGCCGGGCGGGTGTGAAACTGGGAGAGTTCTAGATCCATTTTTTTGGTACGTTTTCAGGCATCCCTATACGCACTCGGGCTGCAAAATTTTGACTAAGTCCGTTGCTCACTACAGAATTTACAGAAGCCTGTGGACAGGGCTTAACACGCCCAAAAGTCTGCAGCTCCAATTGGAGCCTCCAAGAGAAGTGACCACCTGTCAATCCTCCACTCAATTTGAGTCAATTAATAGGGTGCATAGGTTTAATGTGCGAGAGGCAAGGTTCGAAGGAGATGTACAAGCAATTTTTTTTACACAGAGGGTGGTGGGTGCCTGGAACTCACTGCCGGGGGAGGTAGTGGAAGCAGATGCGATAGTGACTTTTAAGGGGCGTCTTGACAAATACATGAATGCGATGGGAATAGATATGGTCCCCGGAATGGGAGGGGTTTTAATATAAATGGGCAGCATGGTTGGTGCAGGCTTGGAAGGCCGAAGGGCCTGTTCCTGTGCTGTAATTTTCTTTGTGCTTTTTTCTATGTTCAATGGAGAAATGTCAAGCAAGTTTCTTGCATCCCAGATTCCTCTCCCTCCCTTGCACTTAACCTTGTGTCCTATGTTGCAGGAAGGGACCCGGATGCTCCTGCGCCATCTGGCATCACTGCCCCCACTGCTGCCCCCATCCATCCAGCCCCTCACAGCTCCGAAGACTCCTCGGAGGAAGCGGATGAAGGGACCTTCGAGGCAACTTTTTGGCATCAGCTTTCACCTCACAACTCACCATCCCAGAGTCTCTCACATCGGTGGGTTCAGTTAGTGGTGAGGCGTCTGGGTCACTCTCTGATGAGCATGACACATCTGCTGATGTACATCGGTAAAGGGGAGAATGTCCGAGGCCTCTGGCATGCAAGCGCCTGCCAGAGGCGAGGTCTCAGCTGGCCCCAGGCCACATGCTGGGCCTCTGAGATCACTTCTCCCTCAGCTGCAACAGAGCCTGGGAATGCAGGGGGGGCTGACAGCAACACTGGACCGACTGCGAGGCTGTTGGGAGGAGTCCCAAAGCTTTCAGGTGGACCAGCTATTGCCTGTCTTGTGTGATGCTCAGGCTTCCACATTGGAAAGCTGGGGCAGGGAACCCTCACCATGAGTGGCAGGCTCCAAGCGATGGCTGAGTCACAGCAGCCACAGTTGAGTCCGAGAGGTCTGCGGCTGAGTCACAACGGGCCACAGCCGACGGAGTCAACCGACTTCTTGAGATTCTGCGGCCCATGGCTGAGAGGCTCGAGAGCTTGCAGGAGACCCAGTGGGCTACGGCAGCAGCCCTTGACAACGTGGCCCAGTCACAGAGGGTCATGGCTGAGGGGCTGCAGAGTGTGGCCCAGTCTTAGAGGGTACTTGCTGCCACCGTTGACAGGTGGCCCTGACTCAGGTGGCCATCGCAGAGGATTCGAGCACCATGGCTAGAACATAGGTGGTGCTCCAGGACTGGCAGGGCCAGGTGATGTCGGAGCTTCTAGAGCTCACAGCAGAAGGGGAACTAGGGCCAGTAAGACTCCGAGAAATAGCAGGCAGGGTGTGGTTGCTAATCAAAGAGGGTTTGGTGGACTGAAGTGCATTTGTTTCAATGCGAGAAGCATAACAGGTGAGCAGATGAACTTCGAGCTTGGATTAGTACTTGGAACTATCATGTTGTTGCTATTACAGAGACTTGGTGAAGGGAAGGACAGGATTGCTGGACGCAGGTGAGGTCCCAGAGGATTGGAGGATAGCTAATGTGGTCCCGTTATTTAAGAAGGGTAGGAAGGATAACCCGGGTAATTATAGGCCGGTGAGCTTGACGTCCGTGGTGGGGAAGTTGTTGGAGAAGATTCTTAGAGATAGGATGTATGCGCATTTAGAAAGGAATAAACTCATTAACGATAGTCAGCATGGTTTTGTGAGAGGGAGGTCATGCCTCACTAACCTGGTGGAGTTTTTTGAAGAAGTGACCAAAATGGTTGACGAGGGAAGGGCCGTGGATGTCGTCTATATGGACTTTAGTAAAGCGTTTGACAAAGTCCCTCATGGTAGGCTGGTAAAAAGGTTGGATCTCACGGGATAAAGGGGGAGGTGGCTAGATGGGTGGAGAACTGGCTTGGTCACAGAAGACAGAGGGTGGTAGTGGAAGGGTCTTTTTCCAGCTGGAGGCCTGTGACTAGTGGTGTTCCGCAGGGCTCTGTATTGGGACCTCTGCTGTTTGTGATTTATATAAATGATCTGGAAGAAGGTGTAACTGGGGTGATCAGTAAGTTTGTGGACGACACAAAATTGGCAGGACTTGCAGATAGCGAGGAGCATTGTCAGAAGCTACAGAAGGATATAGATAGGCTGGAAATTTGGGCAAAGAAATGGCAGATGGAGTTCAATCCTGATAAATGCGAAGTGATGCATTTTGGTAGAAATTATGTAGGGAGGAGCTATACGATAAATGGCAGAACCATAAAGGGTGTAGGTACGCAGAGGGACCTGGGTGTGCAAGTCCACAGATCCTTGAAGGTGACGTCACAGGTGGAGAAGGTGGTGAAGAAGGCATATGGCATGCTTGCCTTTATAGGACGGGGCATAGACTATAAAAGTTGGGGTCTGATGTTGCAGATGTATAGAACGTTGGTTCGGCCGCATCTGGAATACTGCGTCCAGTTCTGGTCGCCACACTACCAGAAGGACGTGGAGGCTTTGGAGAGAGTACAGAGGAGGTTTACCAGGATGTTACCTGGTATGGAGGGGCTTAGTTATGAGGAGAGATTGGGTAAACTGGGGTTGTTCTCCCTGGAAAGACGGAGGATGAGGGGAGACTTAATAGAGGTGTATAAAATTATGAAAGGCATAGATAGGGTGAACGGTGGGAAGCTTTTCCCCAGGTCGGTGGTGACGTTCACGAGGGGTCATAGGTTCAAGGTGAAGGGGGGGAGGTTTAACACAGATATCAGACGGACATATTTTACACAGAGGGTGGGGGGGGCCTGGAATGCGCTGCCAGGCAAGGTGGTGGAGGCGGAAACACTGGGAACATTTAAGACTTATCTAGACAGCCATATGAACGGAGTGGGAATGGAGGGATACAAAAGAATGGTCTAGTTTGGACCAGGGAGCAGCGCAGGCTTGGAGGGCCGAAGGGCCTGTTCCTGTGCTGTATTGTTCTTTGTTCTTTGTTCTTGTTCTTTGATTGACAGCTTAACATTCCAGGATACAGATGTTTCAGGTGGGATAGAGAGGGGTGTAAAAGGGGTGGGGGAGTTGCACCACTGCTTAAGGAGAATAAGTTGCACCACTGCTTATGGAGTCTAACCCTGACAAATGCGAGGTGATTCATTTTGGTAGGACAAATTTAAATGTGGATTACAGGGTCAAAGTTAGGGTTCTGAAGAATGTGGAGGAACAGAGAGATCTTGGGGTTCATATCCATAGATCTCTGAAGGTTGCCACTCAAGTGGATAGAGCCGTGAAGAAGGCCTATAGTGTGCTGGCATTCATTCACAGGGGGTTTGAGTTTAAGAGCCGTGGGGTTATGCTGCAACTGTACAGGACCTTGGTGAGACCACATTTGGAATATTGTGTGCAGTTCTGGTCACCTCACTACAAGAAAGATGTGGAGACACTGGAGAGAGTGCAAAGGAGATTTACTAGGATGCTGCCTGGTTTGGAGGGTACGTCTTATGAGGAAAGGTTGAGGGAACTTGGGCTTTTCTCTTGGGAGCGGAGGAGGTTGAGAGGAGACTTGATAGAGGTTTATAAGATGATGAGGGGGATAGATAGAGTGAACGTTCAAAGACTATTTCCTCGGGTGAATGGAGCGTTAACTAGGGGGCATAACTATAGGGTTCATGGTGGGAGATATAGGAAGGATGTCCGAGGTAGGTTCTTTACGCAGAGAGTTGTTGGGGTGTGGAATGGACTGCCTGCAATGATAGTGGAGTCAGAAACTTTAGGAACTTTTAAGAAGCTATTGGATAGGCACATGGAGTACTTCGGGATGATAGGGAGGAAATAGCTTGATCTGGGTTTCAGACAAAGCTCGGCAGAACATCGTGGGCCGAAGGGCCTGTTCTGTGCTGTACTGTTCTATGAGGGGGGATCTTATGGAGACTTATAAGATAATGCGGGGGCTGGATAGGGTGGAGGCGGAGAGATTCTTTCCACTTAGTAAGGAAGTTAAAACTAGAGGACACAGCCTCAAAATAAAGGGGGGTCGGTTTAAGACAGAGTTGAGGAGGAACTTCTTCTCCCAGAGGGTGGTGAATCTCTGGAATTCTCTGCCCACTGAGGTGGTGGAGGCTACCTCGCTGAATATGTTTAAAGCGCGGATGGATGGATTCCTGATCGGTAAGGGAATTAAGGGTTATGGGGATCAGGCGGGTAAGTGGTACTGATCCACGTCAGATCAGCCATGATCTTATTGAATGGCGGGGCAGGCTCGAGGGGCTAGATGGCCTACTCCTGCTCCTATTTCTTATGTTCTATGTAATATCGCAGCTGTACTGCGGGAGGACACCTCGGAGGGGTCATACAGTGAGGCAATGTGGGTACAGCTCAGGAATAGGAAGGGTGTAGTCACAATGTTGGGAGTTTACTAGAGGCAGCCTAACGGCCAGCGGGAGAATGAGGAACAGATGTCTAGGCAGATTTTGGCAAGGTGTAGAAGTAACAGGGTTGTTGTGGTGGGAGATTTTAACTTCCCCTATATTGACTGGGACTCACTTAGTGCTAGGGGCATGAATGGGGCAGAATTTTTAAGGAGCATCCAGGAGGGCTTCTTGAAACAGTATGTAGATTGTCCAACTGGGGAAGGGGCCGTACTGGACCTGGTATTGGGCAATGAGCTCGGCCAGATGGTCGACATTTCAGTAGGGGAGCAGTTCGGGAACAGTGACCACAATTCAGGAAGCTTTAAGGTACTGATGGACAAAGATAGTATAGTCCTCAAGTGAAAGTGCTAAACTGGGGGAAGGTTAATTACAACAATATTAGGCAGGAACTGAAGAATGTAGATTGGAGGCAGATGTTTGAGGGCAAATCAACATCTGGCATATGGGAAGCTTTCAAGTGTAAGTTGATAGGAATTCAAAACCAGCACATTCTTAAGGATGAAGGATGAGTATGGCAAGTTCCAGGAACCTTGGATAACGAAAGATATTGTCAGCCTAGTCAAAGAGAAAAAGGAAGCATTTGTCTTCTCGGCCTTTTGGCTAAGATCAAGTGTAGTATGGTCGGCAGCCCATTGTCGGCCGCACTTGGTCGAGGTCATTGGGTTACACTGAAGCTTCATATGTTTCATATGAAGCAATTTTTAAAAGCGGCATCTCGGCCTTTTGGCTAAGATGCAAATGAGCTCAAGTCTTTTTTTTAATATATAGAAACCCTACAGTGCAGAAGGAGGCCATTCGGCCCATCGAGTCTGCACCGACCGCAATCCCACCCAGGCCCTACCCCCACATATTTACCCACTAACCCCTCTCACTTACGCATCTTAGGACTCTAAGGGGCAATTTTTAACCTGGCCAATCAACCTAACCCACACATCTTTGGACTGTGGGAGGAAACCGGAGCACCCGGAGGAAACCCACGCAGACACGAGGAGCATGTGCAAACTCCACACAGACAGTGACCCAAGCCGGGAATCGAACCCGGGACCCTGGAGCTGTGAAGCAGCAGTGCTAACCACTGTGTTACCGTGCCGCCCCAAAATAGAGTTAACATTTCGACTCTGCCTTACTTGACAGTCTTATCTATCTGTTTTTAACAATGATTCCTCTCCTCGACCCCACAGTGACTCTCTGGAGAGGCCCAGGGAGTTAGCCTTGGTCCTTCCCCTCTTCCTAAGTTGCCCCTAGCAACAATATCCATGCACCTGGGGTCAATGTGTACACTGATGATAACCAACTCTGCCTCTCTTGACCTGATGTGGAGATGTCTCTTGACCTGACCATCGCCTCTGTGCTCTCAGGGTACTCGTTAACATCCAGTTTTGGAAATTCTGTAACTTTCTTCAGCTAAACACAAGGAAGAGCAAAGCCACTGTTTTTGGTCCTTGTCACAAGCCCGGAAACAACTCTGGCGAAGCTATCCTCCCGCACACATGTAGAAGGTGATAGATAACCACGTGCACAGAACATTCACATCCTATGCAGGGGTGTTCAACATTTCTGAAAACCTCTAATTTCCTTCTGATATGAGTGCATAACCACTGCAAGATCAGGCGATGAGATAAGCGATCACCTGCAAACACCATTTCTCCCTATAACATGTTCACCTTGAGGGACTGACCCCGGCAGCTAACTTCAATATTTCACATGTTTCCCTTTGGAGGTGAGCTTCAGCAGACACTGGAACTCCTTGGCTGTGATGCAACGTTCAGTAACAAACAACGACACAAATCACTGAAATGTCTTCGAAGAAACTTCCTCACAAGTTTTATTGTGGGAAACTGGGGTTAGTTGTGGTGATCAGCCACATGGCTGTGGGTGGTTGTTGTAGAAACAACAAGAGTTGCTCCTCAACTATACCAAATATTAATATGTGTTAAAGAACCAGTGTCATCATTTTAACACAGATTAACTAGTGTAATTATCTTAATCAGGATTGTTTGGCATAATCAGTTTGATGCTCAATAACCAGTATAATAATTTTAACCAGGTTAGGGGGAGAGGGGGATGGGTTCTGGCCTCCTTGTGGTTTGTTTCTCGCAGTGGGAGGTGGTGGCATGCTGTCATGGTCCTGCCGCTGTCAATGGGATTCCCCATTGACTCCACCCCATGCTGAAGGAAAATTCTGGTCAAGGAATAACTTGCACAATCATTTAAAAAGGAATAGTGAGGTCTAAATTTCACATTGTCGTACCATTCATTGCACCGATTTTAAAGATCTAAATCGGTTGTGGTGGCAACCTCTTTATGATTCAACAGGCTGGATCACGAGTATCTCTGCGGGCACTCAGATTCGGGACGCACTTTGTTGCCCAGATCCGATTACTGTATGCTGTTGCAGAATGTCTCATTAAGGTCAACAGGTCCCTGATGGCACCTCTTCGCTTTGGGTGAGGAGTGCGGCAGGGCTCCCACTTGTCTGGGCAACTGCATTCTACTTGCATGGAGCCATTCCTACACCTCTTGTGGAGGAGGTTGTCGGAATTGACTCTGCATGGACCGGGCATCGGAGTAGACCTGTCGGATTACCCTGATCACGTGCCCCTCATGTTTACGGACCCGGCTGACCTGTGGAGGATGCGCGAGTGCCAGGCTGTGTACTCTGCCGCGTCCTCTGCCAAAGTGGACAAAGTGTTCTGGGCTCCTGATGGGTCTGTGGCAGATGGACCCCCTCCCAGAGGAGCTCAGGCCTTACACTTGGAGCAGGACCAGCCTCCTGTACTTGGGAGTCCATCTTTGTCTGTCTGAGGAATCCTGGCTGGTGAATTGGCAAGATCTGGAGGCCAATGTCACCGCTCGCCTGAATTGCTGGACAGGACTGCTCTGAGTACTGTCTTACAGGGCTCGAATTCTCGTCATAAACCAGCTGATTACCTCCATGTTGTGGTACCGGCGAGTCACTTTGACCCCTCCCCTGATTTTGTCACCAACACCCAGAGGACTCTCATACCATTCTACTGGCACAAAAGACTGCAGTGGGTCACTGCAGAGGTTCTGACTCTCCTGCTTAGTGAGGGCAGTCAGGCACTGGTGTGCCTTTGCCTCCAGGTGACGACCTTCTACCTTCAGACTCTGCAGTGATACCTTTACGTTGAGCCCCCTCCTCGATGGTGTACCCTGGTGACGTATTTCTTCCGCCAGGTGCATAGTCTGAACTGAAAATTAAATCTTTAGCAAACATTTTCAGCAATTTTAACATCTTGTTGGTTTCTCTGTTGAATTTACTTGTTTTGAGCAGGGAGAATGTTTTTTGGAACCTCCCCCTTCTCCAATCAGCTTGGCTCATGTAGATCAGGCCCAGGACAGGGTGGTTTGGTCGCTCGCCCTGTCTTGTCAGCCTGGATCTGAAATGTCTCAACTTGTTGAGACTCTGAATTGGACTTGATTTGATTGAATTGGAAAAGTATTTTTTAAAAATTGTCTCGGCTAGGAGACTGGGGACGCACAAAGTAAGTGTGAAATACAAGGAAAATAGAAAGAAACTTAAGCAAGGAGTAAGGAGGGCTAAAAGGGGTCATGAAAAAGCATTGGCCAGCAGGATTAAGGAAAATCCCAAGGCTTTTTATACATATGTAAAGAGCAAGAGGGTAGCCAGTGAGAAGGTTGGCCCACTCAAGGACAGGGGAGGGAATCTATGCGTGGAGCCAGAGGAAATGGGTGAGGTATTAAATGAGTACTTTGCGTCAGTATTCATCAAAGAGAAGGACTTGGTGGATGATGAGTCTGGGGAAAGGTATGTGGATAGTTTGAGTCATGTTGAGATCAAAAAGGAAGAGGTATTGGGGGTCTTGAGAAACATTAAGGTAGACAAGTCCTCAGGGCCTGATGGGATATACCCCAGAATACTGAAAGAAACAAGAGAGGAAATTGCTGGAGCATTGAGAGAAATCTTTGTATCCTCACCGGCTACAGGGGAGGTCCCAGAGGATTGGAGAATAGCCAATGTTTTTCCTTTGTTTAAGAAGAGTAGTAATGATAATCCAGGTAATTACTGGGCGATGAGGCTTACGTCAATGGTCGGGAAATTATTGGAGAGGATTCTTTGAGACAGGATTTACTCCCACTTGGAAATAAGTGGATGTGTTAGTGAGAGGCAACATGGTTTTGTGAAGGGGAGGTCATGTCTCACTAACTTGATTGAGTTTTTCGAGGAAATTATGAAGATGATTGGTGAGGGTTGGGCAGTGGATGTTGTCTACATGGACTTCAGTAAGGCCTTTGACAAGGTCCCTCTGATCCCGTGCAACTTCACCTTCTCTACCAGACTGGTACAGAAGGTGAAGTCGCACAGGATCAGAGGTGAGCTGGCAAGATGGATACAGAACAGGCTCGGTCATAGAAGACAGAGGGTAGCAGTGGAAGAGTGCATTTCTGAATGGAGGGCTGTGACAAGTGGCATTCCTCAGGGATCAGTGCTGGGACATTTCCGTTTGTAATATATATAAATGATTTGGAGGAAAATGTAACGAGTTGGATTAGTAAGTTTGCGGATGACACAAAGGTTGGTGGATTTGCGGATAGTGATGAGGACCGTCAAAGGATATAGCAGGATGTAGATCGGTTGTAGACTTGGACGATGAGATGGCAGATGGAGTTTAATCTGGACAAATGTGAGGTAATGCATTTTGGAAGGTCTATTAAAGATAGGAAATATACAGTAAATAGGAGTATTGATAGGCAGAGGGATCTGCATGTACAGGTACAGAGGGTTACTGAAAGTGGCAAGAAGGTAGTCAAGAAGGCATATGGCATGCTTGCCTTCATCGGTCGGGGCATTGAGTTTAAAAATTGGCAAGTCATGTTGCAGCTTTATGGAACCTTAGTTAGGCTGCACTTGGAATATTGTGTCCAGTTCTGGTCGCCACACTCCCAGAAGGATTTGGAGGCTTTGGAGAGGGTACAGAAAATATTTACCAGGGTGTTGCCTGGTATGGAGGGCATTAGCTATGAGGAGAGGTTGGAGAAACTTGGTTTGTTCTCACTGGAACGACGGAGGTTGTGGTGCGACCTGATAGAAGTCTATAAGATTATGAGGGGCATGGATAGAGTGGCCAGTCAGCAGCTTTTTCCCAGGGTGGAAGAGTCAATTACTAGGAGGCACAAGTTTAAGATGTGAGGGGCAAGGTTTAAAGGAGATGTATGAGGCAAGTTTTTTTACACAGAGGGTAGTGGGTGCCTGGAACTCGATGCCAGGGGAGGTAGTGGAACAGATACGACAGTGAATTTTAAGGGGCATCTTGACAAATACATGAATAGGATGGGAATAGAGGGGTATGGTCCCGGGAAAGGTTGGGGGTTTTAGTTCAGTTGGGCAGTATGGTCGGTGCAGCCTTGGAGGGCTGAAGGGCCTGTTCCTGTGTTGTAATTTTTTTTGTTCCTTGGAAGCCCTTTCTATTCTTGAATAGGCGTGGTTTCTGAACCAGGACTTCGAGATGACGTGGGAGCAGTCTATAGCCCCCTGCACATTATGCTGGCAGCTTTTCTAAGGCAGCGGGAAGTGTAGAGTTAATGGATGGGAGGCTGGTTTACATGGTCGATTGGGCTACATTCATGACATTTTGTAGCTTCCCCTTTGATGTCTTGGGCAGAGCAGGAGCCACACCGAGCTGTGATACAACCAGAAAGAATGATTTCCAAGATGCATTTGTAAAAGTTGGTGAGTCATAACTGACATGCCAAATTTCCTTAGTCTTCTGAGAAAGTCGAGGTGTTGTTGGGTTTTCTGAACTATAGTGTGCATGGGGGGACCAGGACAGGTTGCTGGGGATTTGGACACCTAAAACCTTGAAGCTCTCGATCATTTCTACTTTGGCCCCATTGATGTAGACAGGGGCATGATATTTGTAATAATTATTATTGGTTTAATTGAGCTCTGCTGTATTAATGCATTCATTTGTTCTTGGGAAGTGATGTCATAAGTCCTTCACGCAGGATACAGACAGAGAAGAAACAGCCATGTAAGAGAAAACACACCTGTAAATAAATCTCTATTGTTTTAAACTCTCTGTGCTCCTTAGCGTCATTCTCCTTTATACAACAGTGTTGAATTCGGGTGGGGGGGGGGTGCTATTAATTTTGAGCTTTGACAAAAATCCACTCAGTAGGAGATATAAATTCACAATTTTGGATGTCTTTTCAGGTGAAAGCATTCCATCCATTTAACATTTACATCTTAAACTATTTACAGAGACCTGAGTTAATTATTTGTGCAGAAAACTCAAAATGTCACCTGACCCTTTAAAATTTGTCCAATTTTTTAAGTTAATTTCAAAAAGTCCACATTTCAGAAATTTAGTAACTTGAAATTTAAGTATATCATAGAAACCCTACAGTACAGAAAGAGGCCATTCGGCCCATTGAGTCTGCACCGACCACAATCCCACCCAGGCCCTACCCCCATATCCCAATATATTTACCCAATAATCCCCCTAACCTACACATCTCAGGACACTAAGGGCAATTTTTTTTTTAAGCATGACCAATCAACCTAACCAGCACATATTTTTATCATGTCAAAAGAGCAACTGTAAGAGAGAGATCCATAGCTGGAGAGGTATCGGGAGGAAATTCCCAGAATTTAGGGCCTAGGCATTATCACCAAAGTTGAAGTGATCAGCAGCCAGAAATTGAGCAGTGCAGAGATGGTAGAATCCCTATAGTGCAGAAGGAGGCCGTTAGGCTCACGGAGCCCACACCGACAACAATCCCATCCAGCCCTATGCCCGTAACTCATTGTATTTCCCCTGCTAATCCCCCTGATACCAAGGGGCAATTTAACATGACCAATCCACTTAATCTGCACATCTTTGGACTGTGGGAGGAAACCGGAGCACCCGGAGGAAACCCACACAGACAGGGGGAGAACAATGGCTCTGTCTCTTTTTGTCTGTGACTCCCATATTTTTTCTTGTCTAGATTTCTGGAATTTTACTAATTTAAATCTGTTTTTTGAACTGAACAGTGAAAGATGAGAAGAGATTGCTAACTGTTGACCTGAGCATCCCTGTCAGTATTGGAAACATTGAAGGAAACCAGATACAGATAACCTTTGATTTGACTTTGGACATCTTCAACACAGTTCAGAAAGTTTATGGATCCCCTAAATTCAAGGTACGTTACACTGCTAGGAGCATTTAGCAATTTAAAAAGGAAGGCATATTTAAACTTTGTGAGCTCCCTGAAGATTGTAAGGGTATTTTCAGATGAGACAGGATTTTGTGGAAATGTGCAGATTCTGCAGATATTTAATAATATTAAGTTATTAAGTCTTTTGGTAGTACAGAGCATAAGTATTGCTGGAAAAAGAGCACACATTTCGAAGATCTGAAATGGTCCTGAGGCCTGCCCATGGTGAATACTGGGTGAGTTGGCATTTCAAAGGATGGTGGGTAAAGGCATTAAGTTGGCATGGGGACTACAAGGGACTAAAGTGGGTAGGTGCAGGGCATGGGTGAATCATAGAATCATACAGAAGAGGCCCTTCAGCCCACTGAGACTGTACTGACATCTGTGAAGCACCTAATCCCATTTACCAGCACTTGTCCATAGCCTTGAATGTTATGACATGCCAAGGACTCATCCAGGTACTTTTTAAAGGATGTGAAGCAACCCACCTCTCCCTGGCAGCACATTAGACCATCACCACGTTTTTTCTCACATCCCCCTAAACTTCCTGTTCCTCACTTTGAACTTGTGTTCCCTCGTGACTGACTCTTCAACTAAGGGGACAGCTGCTCCTTATCCACTCTGCCCATGCCCTTCATAATCTTGTACATCTCGATCAGGTCGCCCTTCAGTCTTCTTTACTCCAACGAAAACAGTCCAAACCTATCCAGCTTCTCTTTATAACTTAAATGCTCCATCCCAGACAGCATCCTGGTGAATCTCCTCTGCACTCTCTCCAGTGCAATCACATCTTTTCTACAATGTGGTGACCAGAACTGCACAAAGTACTCTAGCTATGTCCTCAACAAAATTCTATGCAACTCCAACATAACTCCCCTGTTTTTGTAATCTATGCCTCTCCTGATAAAGACAAGTGTCCCTTATACCTTTTTCACCACTCTACTAACATGCCCTTCGGTCGTCAGAGATCTATGGACAAACCTGCCAAGTTCCCTTTGTTCCAGAAGACCTCTTAGTATCATGCCATTCGTTGAATACTTCCCTGTCAAATTACTCCTTCCAAAATGTATCACTTCATACTTTTCATGATTAAATTCCACTTATATACACATTTGAGTGGATGAGGCATCGGATGTATGAGTGGACATTGGCAATTGCATGGGAAGTGTTTGAGGAGGGATGATGAGGTCAAGAGGGTCTCAACTTCAACAAAACAACTTGGAAAAAGGGGATGATCTTAGCAGAATTTGGCAAAGTGTCGGTTGGAGTGAATTCCAACAATAGCTCTGGCGTAATTGCTGACTGAATCTTGAGCCCTATTTAGTGAAATGGTGCGATGACAATAACCTCTCCCTCAATGTCAGTAACTAACGAAGGAGATAGTCATCGACTTCAGGCAGCGTAATGGAGGGCAAGTCCTTGTCTACATCAATGGTGATGAAGTGGAAATGGTCAAGAGCTTCAAATTTCTAGGTGTCCAGATCACCAACAACCTGTCCTGGCTCCTACACATTGATGCTATAGTTAAGAAAGCCCACCAATGCCTCCACTTAGGAGGCTAAGGAAATTTGCCATATCCGCTTTGACACTCACCAATTTTTACAGATGCACCAGAGAAATCGTTCTTTCCGAATGTATCACAGCTTGGTATGGCTTCTTCTCTGACGAAGACCACAAGAAATTACGAAGTGTTCTGAACGTAGTCCAGTGCATCACGCAAACCAGCCTCCCATCTATTCTCCACACATGTGCCTACTACCAATGCCAACTAAGTGCCTAAAACTCTTTAATCTTCTTCGCCCTCCTACTACATCTCGGTGCTTCCCCTCACACCACCCCCCGACACTACTGCCAAATCCCCACATAGCTTTAAAAGTTTAAAGTTTTTAAAATTTTGAACAGGGGAAGTGGTGTCAGCTGTCACTGGAGGATTTCACGCGAATAAACAAATGAACTTGCATTCTGAGTGCATAAACTCAAGGTAGTCTTTATTTCAAGCTTGTACCAATGCAGCATGGGAGAGATCTAGGAGGTAGTCTTCGAGATTCTCTATCCCACAGAGTTTTCAGTCCATAATTATGCAATTTGCATTTCAATTGTTTCATGCAACACTGTCAGCTGGCTGACTTATCTCCTTTTGATGCTTGGCTAAGAATGACCATTATTTGCTGTGGTGTTTGTGTAACTGCTAACTTCGCTATTTTACAATACATTTGTTGTCTTGTTATTCCCTCTGTTCTCTGAGCTAAGCATATTATGTTATTTGTATGCCTATATTCTCTTTTGTTAGCTAGCCTAGGATTCAATCAACATTTTTGTTAGCTAGTTTGACTTTCCTTTATTAAATCACCCTCTCCCATGCCTTATGCTTAAGCTAATATAGCCTAATTCTACCCTGCTAATACTTACAAAAACTTTTCTTCTCTATATCACCAAGTTATTGGAAGGTGTGATAAGGGATAGGATCTACAAATATTTGGATAGACAGGGACTTATTAGGGAGAGTCAACATGGCTTTGTGCGTGGTAGGTCATGATTGACCAATCTATTAGAGTTTTTCGAGGAGGTTACCAGGAAAGGCGGTGGATGTCAGAAGGAGCAGCGCTCTGAAAGCTAATGGCATTTGCTATCAAATAAACCTGTTGGACTTTAACCTGGTGTTGTTAAAACTCTTACTGTGTTTACCCCAGTCCAACGCCGGCATCTCCACATCAATGGAAGAAGCCAGAGAGTGGTTGTGGAGGATTGCTTCTCTGAGTGGTGTGCCGCAGGGATCGGTGTTGGGTCCATTGTTGTTTGTCATCTATATCAATGATCTGGATGATGATGTGGTAAATTGGATCATCAAATTTGCTGATGATACAAAGATTGGAGGTGTAGTGGACAGTGAGGAAGGTTTTCAAAGCTTGCAGAGGGATTTGGACCAACTAGAAAAATGGGCTGAAAAATGGCAAATGGAATTTAATGCAGACAAGTGTGAGATATTGCACTTTGGAAGGACAAACCAAAGTAGAACGTACAGGGTAAATGGTAGGACTCTGAAGAGTGCAGTTGAACAGAGGGATCTGGGAATACAGGTACAGAATTCCCTAAAAGTGACGTCACAGGTGGATAGGGTCGTAAAGAGTGCCTGTGTGCAGTATTGGTCCCCTTATATGAGGAAGGATATATTGGCATTGGAGGGAGTGCAGAGAAGGTTCACCAGGTTGATACCGGAGATGAGGGGTTTGGATTATGAGGAGAGGCTGAGGAGATTGGGTTTGTACTCGTTGGAGTTTAGAAGGATGAGGGGGGATCTTATGGAGACTTATAAGATAATGCGGGGGCTGGATAGGGTGGAGGCGGAGAGATTCTTTCCACTTAGTAAGGAAGTTAAAACTAGAGGACACAGCCTCAAAATAAAGGGGGGTCGGTTTAAGACAGAGTTGAGGAGGAACTTCTTCTCCCAGAGGGTGGTGAATCTCTGGAATTCTCTGCCCACTGAGGTGGTGGAGGCTACCTCGCTGAATATGTTTAAAGCGCGGATGGATGGATTCCTGATCGGTAAGGGAATTAAGGGTTATGGGGATCAGGCGGGTAAGTGGTACTGATCCACGTCAGATCAGCCATGATCTTATTGAATGGCGGGGCAGGCTAGAGGGGCTAGATGGCCTACTCCTGCTCCTATTTCTTATGTTCTTATGTTCTTTGGTACATTGGCCTTTATAAATCGGAGTATCGAGTATAAAAGTTGGAGTGTTATGGTAAGGTTATATAATAAGAAGTTTAACAACACCAGGTTAAAGTCCAACAGGTTTATTTGGTAGCAAAAGCCACACAAGCTTTCGGAGCTCCAAGCCCCTTCTTCAGGTGAGTGGGAATTCTGTTCACAAACAGGGCATATAAAGACAGAGACTCAATTTACATGAATAATGGTTGGAATGCGAATACTTACAGCTAATCAAGTCTTTAAGAAACAAAACAATGTGAGTGGAGAGAGCATCAAGACAGGCTAAAAAGATGTGTATTGTCTCCAGACAAAACAGCCAGTGAAACTCGGCAGGTCCAGGCAACTGTGGGGGTTACAGATAGTGTGACATGAACCCAATATCCCGGTTGAGGCCGTCCTCATGTGTGCGGAACTTGGCTATCAGTTTCTGCTCAGCGACTCTGCACCGTCGTGTGTCGCGAAGGCCGCCTTGGAGAACGCTTACCCGAATATCAGAGGCCGAATGCCCGTGACCGCTGAAGTGCTCCCCAACAGGAAGAGAACAGTCTTGCCTGGTGATTGTCGAGCGGTGTTCATTCATCCGTTGTCGCAGCGTCTGCATAGTTTCCCCAATGTACCATGCCTCGGGACATCCTTTCCTGCAGCGTATGAGGTAGACAACGTTGGCCGAGTTGCAAGAGTATGTACCGTGTACCTGGTGGATGGTGTTCTCACGTGAGATGATGGCATCTGTGTCGATGATCCGGCACGTCTTGCAGAGGTTGCTGTGGCAGGGTTGTGTGGTGTCGTGGTCACTGTTCTCCTGAAGGCTGGGTAGTTTGCTGCGGACAATGGTCTGTTTGAGGTTGTGCGGTTGTTTGAAGGCAAGGAGTGGGGGTGTGGGGATGGCTTTGGCGAGATGTTCGTCTTCATCAATGACATGTTGAAGGCTCCGGAGGAGCTACGGCTTTTGCTACCAAATAAACCTGTTGGACTTTAACCTGGTGTTGTTAAACGTCTTACTGTGTTTACCCCAGTCCAACGCCGGCATCTCCACATCAAGGTTATATAAGGCATTGGTGAGGACGAATTTAGAGTACTGTGTACAGTTTTGGTCACCTAGTTACAGGAAAGATGTAAATAAGGTTGAAAGAGTGCAGAGAAGGTTCACAAGGATGTTGCCGGGACTTGAGAAGTTGAATTACAGAGAGAGATTGAATAGGTTGGGACTTTATTCCCTGGAGCGTAGAAGAATGAGGGGAGATTTGATAGAGGTGTATAAGATTTTGATGGGTATAGATCGAATTAATGCAAGCAGGCTTTTACCACTGAGGCGAGAGGAGAAAAAAAACCAGAGGGCATGGGTTAAGGGTGAAAGGAGAAAAGTTTAAAGGGAATAGACTGGGAGCAAAAACCTTATGGGCTTCTTCACGCAGTGAGTGGTGGGAGTGTGGAATGAGCTGCCGGATAAAGTGGTAAATGTTCTTTTAACATTTAAGGAAAACTTGGATGGGTTCATGGATGAGAGGGGTGTGGGGGGATATGGTCCAAGTGCAGGTCAGTGGGACTGGGCAAAAATTGGTTCGGCACAGACAAGAAGGGCCAAAAGGCCTGTTTCTGACCTGTAATTTTCTATGGTTCTATCATACCTTGTCTGAGGTTCTCTACAGTGCGAGCTGTGTACAGCTGAGGCTTGAATTGAGAGATGTCTGCACATTCTTGGGGCTTGGTGTTCCAAAGGACCTTTGTCCCCAGACTGTGCAACGAGATCTAACTCTGGCTATTAAACTGGAATGCCAGACTTCTCTAAGATTCATCAGTCAGTCACTCTGGCAACAATATTCATCTTGAGACACAGCTGAATCTTGAAAGGTATGCAATTAGCCTTTCAAGCAATTGCCAAGAGTGCAATCTCATTGTTCTTCAATGATGTGCAGTTAAGCAGCCTTGCAAAAGAACAATGTACACTCTTTTACTGCTCAACCTGACAGTCAGAGTTTGCAAAGAAGTGGACATAAACATCTTTCCAGTAATTCCCTCTTGCCTCACACCATTGACAGAGTGAGGGTTTTACGTTTTTCTGCATTCACCCTCCCCCAACTGAGAAAGTTTTTATGTCATGTGGCAGGGTAGTTCCCCGTCACTGAGACCCTCACACTGGCTTGAAGCCTCGTCTCTCACAAAGAAGGACCCCAGGGCCTCATAGTCACACCCAGTATTGCCCCCCTGTTGTGGCCGTCTCCGACCAAGAAAGGGCACCCACTTAGCTGCTGTTTGAACAGTAACCCAGTATGGTGGAGTCAGGAAGTGATGACCACTTGGCAGCCAGCATATCCACACATCCACTCGCAGCAAGTGGCGACCAAATATGAAGTGAAGTTAAGACTTGAGACCTATCCACTCACACCCCCAAAATCTGCCCCCCAAATGGTGACAGTGATCTTCACCCCTAGCCCCAAGCTGCATTTAATTGCATCCCCAGCATCCTCCCTGATGCCCTTGGATCTTGGACTGACCGTGAAGTTATCGCCACCTGAGTGCTCACCTCCAATGTGCTCCTCGGAGGTGATGACACCAGGTTCACGCTTATGCAGAGATATTGTAAATGGCACTGGCACTCTGTGATCGTTGTGCTCATCTCCAATGAGGGATGGGTGCTTGCCAGGTGCACGCCTTTTGAAACCAATCATGATTTGCGCTGTTTTGATATCACATCATTGTGGACTGATTATTTGATAGGAGATATGATTCTGGGACTTTGGGAAAATCAGTTTACATTCAGACTGCTGCCGCCATCTCCACGCATAAATCTCCTGTACTTTATAGAATCATAGAGCTTTATAGCATGGAAACAGGGCTTTCGACCTAACTTGTCCATGCCGCCCAGTTTTTACCACTAAGCTAGTTCCAATTGCCTGCATTTGACCCATATCCCTCTATACCCATCCTATCCATGTAACTGTCTAATTGCTTCTTAAAAGACAAAATTGTACCCACCTCTACAGTCATTTCACCACGCTGAGTGAAAACATTGCCCCTCTGGACCCTTTTGGGTCCGTTGGCTAAGGTAGACTGGGAGCAAAAACCTTATGGTGGGATAATTGAGGAACAGTGGAGGACTTTCAAAGCGATCTTTCACAGTGCTCAGCAAAAGTATATACCAGTGATGAGGAAGGACTGTAGAAAAAGAGATAACCAGCCATGGATATCTAAGGAAATAAAGGACGGTATCAAATTGAAAGAAAATGCATACAAAGTGGCAAAGATTAGTGGGAAACTAGAAGATTGGGAAATCTTTAGAGGTCAATAGAAAGCCACGAAAAAAGCGATAAAGAAAGGTAAGATGGATTATGAGAGTAAACTAGCTCAGAATATAAAAACAGATAGCAAAAGCTTCTACAAATATATGAATCGAAAAAGAGTGGCGAAAGTAAAGATTGGTCCTTTAGAGGATGAGAAGGGGATGTAATAACTGGAAATGAGAAAATGGCTGAGGCATTTTGTGTCGGTCTTCACAGTGGAAGACACAAATAACACGCCAAAAATTGATGACAGGAACGCTATGGCAGGTGAGGACCTAGAAACTATCATTATCATGAAAGAGGTAGTGTTGGGCAAGCTAATCATAGAATCCCTACAGTGCAGAAGGAGGCCATTCGGCCCATTGAGTCTGCACCGACCACAATCCCGCCCAGGCCCTACCCCCCTAATGGGGCGAAAGGTAGACAAGTCTCCTGGCCCTGATGGAATGCATCCCAGGGTACTGAAACAGATTTCCCCAGGGGGAAATAGCAAATGTACTAGTGGTAATTTACCAAAGTTTGCTGGACTCTGGGGTGGTTCCTGCAGATTGGAAAACAGCAAATGTGACACCACTGTTTAAAAAAGGAGGTAGACAAAAGGTGGGTAACTATAGGCCGGTGAGCTTAACTTCTGTCGGAGGGAAAATGCTTGAATCCATCATCAAGGAAGAAATAGCGAGACATCTGGATACAAATTGTCCCATTGGTAAGATGCAGCATGGGTTCATGAAGGGCAGGCCATGTTTGCCTAATTTGGTGGAATTCTTTGAAAACATTACATTGGCAGTGGACAATGGGGAACTTGTGGATGTGGTCTATCTGGATTTACAGAAGGCATTTGACAAGGTGTCGCACCAAAGACTGCTGCATAAGATAAAGGTGGTAAGAAGTTTAACAACACCAGGTTAAAGTCCAACAGGTTTATTTGGTAGCAAAAGCCACAAGCTTTCGGAGCCTTAAGCCCCTTCTTCAGGTGAGTGGGAATTCTGTTCACAAACAGGGCATATAAAGACACAAACTCAATTTACAGAATAATGGTTGGAATGCGAATACTTACAACCAATCAAGTCTTTAAGATACAGACAGTGTGAGTGGAGAGAGCATTAAGACAGGTTAAAGAGATGTGTATTGTCTCCAGACAGGACAGCCAGTGAGAGTCTGCAGGTCCAGGCAAGCTGTGGGGATTACAGATAGTGTGACATGAACCCAATATTCCAGTTGAGGCTGTCCTCATGTGTGCGGAACTTGGCTATCAGTTTCTGCTCAGCGACTCTGCGCCGCCGTGTGTCGTGAAGGCCGCGATGATAGATATCGTGAAGATAAAGGTGCACAGTGTTACGGGTAATGTATTAGCATGGATAGAGGATTGGTTAACTAAGAGAAAGCAAAGAGTGGGGGTAAATGGATGTTTTTCTGGTTGGCGATCAGCGACTAGTGGTGTGCCTCAGGGATCCGTGTTGGGACCGCAATTGTTTACAATTTACATTGATGATTTGGAGATGGTGTAGTGTGTCAAAATTCACAGATGATACTAAGATGGGTGGCAGAGCAAAGTGTGCAGAGGATGCTAAAAGTCTGCAAAGGGATATAGATAGTCTAAGTGAGTGGGCGAGGGTCTGGCAGATGGAGTAAAATGTTGGTAAATGTGAGGTCATCCATTTTGGTAGGAACAACAGCAAAATGGACTATTATTTAAATGGTAAAAAATTGCAGCATGCTGCTGTGCAAAGGGACCTGGGTGTCTTTGTGCAAGAATCACAAGGAGTTGGTTTGCAGGTGCAGCAGGTAATTAAGAAGGCAAATGGAATTTTGTCCTTTATTGCTGGATGGATGGAGTTTAAAAACAGTGAGGTTATGTTGCAGCTGTATAAGATGCTGGTGAGGCCACACCTGGAGTAGTGTGTACAGTTTTGGTCTCCTTACTTGGGAAAGGATATACTGGCACTGGAGGGGGTGCAGAAGAGATTCAAAGAACAAAGAATAGTACAGCACAGGAAACAGGCCCTTCGCCCCTCCAAGCCTGTGCCGCTCCTTGGTCCACGAGACCAATCGTTTGTATCCCTCCATTCCCAGGCTGCTCATGTGACGATCCAGGTAAGTCTTAAACGAAGTCAGCGTGTCTGCCTCCACCACTCTACTTGGCAGCGCATTCCAGGCCCCCACCACCCTCTGTGTAAAAAACATCCCTCTAATATCTGAGTTATACTTCGCCCCTCTCACCTTGAGCCCGTGACCCCTCGTGATCGTCACCTCCGACCTGGGAAAAAGCTTCCCACCGTTCACCCTATCTATCCCCTTCATAATCTTGTACACCTCTATTAGACCTCCCCTCATTCTCCGTCTTTCCAGGGAGAACAACCCCAGTTTACCCAATCTCTCCTCATAGCTAAGACCCTCCAGGCAATATCCTGGTGAACCTTCTTTGCACTCTCTCTAACTCCTCCACGTCCTTCTGGTAATGCAGCGACCAGAACTGGACGCAGTACTCCAAATGTGGCCTAACCAGCGTTCTATACAGCTGCATCATCAGACTCCAGCTTTTATACTCTATACCCCGTCCTATAAAGGCAAGCATACCATATGCCTTCTTCACCACCTTCTCCAGCTGTGTTGCCAACTTCAAGGATTTGTGGACTTGCACACCTAGGTCCCTCTGTGTTTCTATAGTCTTGATGACTCTGCCATTTATTGTATAACTCCTCCCTACATTATTTCTTCCAAAATGCATCACTTTGCATTTATCCGGATTAAATTCCATCTGCCACCTCTCCGCCCAATTTTCCAGCCTATCTATTTCCTGCTGTATTGCCCGACAATGCTCATCGCTATCCGCAAGTCCAGCCATCTTCGTGTCATCCGCAAACTTGCTGATAACACCAGTTACACCTTCTTCCAAATCATTTATATATATCACAAATAGCAGAGGTCCCAGTACAGAGCCCTGTGGAACACCACTGGTCACAGTAAGAAGTCTCACAACACCAGGTTAAAGTCCAACAGGTTTATATAAACCTGTTGGACTTTAACCTGGTGTTGTGAGACTTCTTACTGTGTTCACCCCAGTCCAACGCCGGCATCTCCACATCATGAACACCACTGGTTACAGACCTTCACTCGGTTGATTCCGGAGTTGAGAATGTTGGCTTATGAGGAGAGACTGAGTAGACTGGGGCTATACTCATTGGAATTCAGAAGAATGAGGGGAGATCTTATAGAAACATATAAGATTATGGAGGGAATAGATAAGATAGAAGCAGGGAAGTTGGTTCCACTGGCGGGTGAAAGTAGAACTAGGGGGCATGACCTCAAAATAAGGGGGAGCAGATTTAGGACTGAATTGAGGAAGAACTTCTTCACACAAAGCGTTGTGAATCTGTGGAATTCCCTGCCCAGTGAAGCAGTTGAGGCTACCTCATTGAATGTTTTTAAGGCAAGGATAGATACATTTTTGAACAGTAAAGGAATTAAGGGTTATGGTGAGCGGGTGGGTAAATGGATCTGAGTCCACGAAAAGATCAGCCATGATCGTATTGAATGGCGGAGCAGGCTCGAAGGGCCAGATGGCCTACTCCTGCTCCTAGTTCTTAGAAGAACATAAGGATTGGAGGATAGCTAATGTGGTCCCGTTATTTAAAAAGGGTAGGAAGGATAACCCGGGAAATTATAGGCCGGTGAGCTTGATGTCCGTGGTAGGGAAGTTGTTGGAGAAGATTCTTAGAGATAGGATGTAATGCGCATTTAGAAAGGAATGAACTCATTATTGATACTCAGCATGGTTTTGTGAGGGGGAGGTCATGCCTCACTAACCTGGTGGAGGTTTTTGAAGAAGTGACTAGGATGGTTGACGAGGGAAGGACCGTGGATGTCGTCTGTATAGACCTTAGTAAAGCGTTTGACAAAGTACCTCATGGTAGGTTGGTGAAAAAGGTTGTATTTCATGGGATAAAGGGGGAGGTGGCTAGATGGGTGGAGAACTGGCTTGGTCACAGAATGTGGAGATGCCGGCGTTGGACTGGGGTAAACACAGTAAGAAGTTTAACAACACCAGGTTAAAGTCCAACAGGTTTATTTGGTAGCAAAAGCCACACTTTGGCTTTTGCTACCAAATAAACCTGTTGGACTTTAACCTGGTGTTGTTAAACTTCTTACTTGGTCACAGAAGACAGAGGGTGGTAGTGGAAGGGTCTTTTTCCGGCTGGAGGCCTGTGACTAGTGGTGTTCCGCAGGGCTCTGTATTGGGACCTCTGCTGTTTGTGATTTATATAAACAATCTGGAAGAAGGTGTAACTGGGGTGATCAGTAAGTTTGCAAACGACACGAAATTGGCTGGACTTGCAGATAGTGAGGAACATTGTCAGAGGCTACAGATGGATATTGATAGGCTGGAAATTTGGGCAAAGAAATGGCAGATGGAGTTCAATCCAGATAAATGCGAAGTGATGCATTTTGGTAGAGCTAATGTAGGGGGGAGCTAAACGATAAATGGCAGAACCATAAAGGGTGTAGATACGCAGAGGGACCTGGGTGTGCAAGTTCACAGATCCTTGAAGGTGACGTCTCAGGTGGAGAAGGTGGTGAAGAAGGCATATGGCATGCTTGCCTTTATAGGACGGGGCATAGAGTATAAAGTTAGGGTCTGATGTTGCAGATGTATAGAACGTTGGTTCGGCCGCATTTGGAATACTGCGTCCAGTTCTGGTCGCCACACGACCAGAAGGACGTGGAGGCTTCAGAGAGAGTTCAGAGGAGGTTTACCAGGATGTTGCCTGGTATGGAGGGGCTTAGTTATGAGGAGAGATTGGGTAAACTGGGGTTGTTCTCACTGGAAAGACGGAGGATGAGGGGAGACTTAATAGAGGTGTATAAAATTATGAAAGGCATAGATAGGGTGAACGGTGGGAAGCTTTTTCCCAGGTCGGTGGCGACGTTCACGAGGGGTCATAGGTTCAAGGTAAGGGGGGGGAAGTTTAACACGGATATCAGAAGGACATATTTTACACAGAGGGTGGTGAGGACCTGGAATGCGCTGCCAGGCAAGGTGGTGGAGGCGGGCACACTGGAAACGTTTAAGACTTATCTAGATAGCCACATGAACGGAGTGGGAATGGAGGGATACAAAAGAATGGTCCAGTTTGGACCAGGGAGCGGCGCGGGTTTGGAGGACCGAAGGGCCTGCTCCTGTGCTGTATTGTTCTTTGTTATATGAACTAGGAGCATGAGTGATCTTATGTTCTTTTTTATCTCTCCCCCTTCACCTTAAAGCTATGCCCTTTTAGACTCCCCTACTTTTAGAACATAGAAAAAAATACAGCACAAACAGGCCCTTCAGCCCACAAGTTGCACCGGTCATGTCCCTACCTACCTAGGCTTATATATAGGCTTACCGATAACCCTCAATCCTATTAAGTCCCATGTACTCATCCAGAAGTCTCTTAAAAGATCCCATCGAGTTTGCCTCCACTACCAATGACGGCAGCCGATTCCACTCACCCACCACCCTCTGAGTGAAAAACTTACCCCTGACATCTCCTCTGTACCTACTCCCCAGCACCTTAAACCTGTGTCCTCTCGTAGCAGCCATTTCAGCCCTGGGAAAAAGCCTCCGAGAATCCACCCGATCTATACCTCTCAACATCTTGTACACCTCTATCAGGTCACCTCTCAACCTTTGTCTCTCCAAGGAGAAAAGACCGAACTCCCTCAACCTATTCTCATAAGGCATGCCAACCAATCCAGGCAACATCCTTGTAAATCTTCTCTGCACCCTTTCAATCATTTGCACATCCCTCTTGTAATGAGGTGACCAGAACTGAGCACAGTACTCCAGGCACAGTACTCCAGGCACAGTACTCCAGGCACAGTACTCCAGGCACAGTACTCCAGGCACAGTACTCCAGGCAGACAGAGTGAAGGAAAATCCAAAGAGCTTCTATTGGTATGTTAGGAGCAAAAGGATAGTGAGGGATAAAATTGGTCCTCTTGAAGACCAGAGTGGTAGACTGTGTATGGAACCAAAAGAGATGGGGGAGATACTAAATGGTTTTTTTGCATCCGTATTTACTGAGGAAACGGGCATGGAGTCTACGGAAATAGGGCAAACTGGGAGGGAGGTCATGGAACCTTTACAGATTAAAGGGGAGGAGGTGCTCGCTGTCTTGAGGCAAATCAGAGTGGATAAATCCCCAGGACCGGACAGGGTATTCCCACGGACCTTGAGGGAAGCTAGTGTTGAACTTGCAGGGGCCCTAGCAGACATATTTTAAATGTCAGTATTCACGGGGGAGGTGCCGGATGATTGGAGGGTGGCTCATGTTGTTCCGTTGTTTTAAAAAAGGTTCCAAAAGAAATCCGGGAAATTATCGGCCAGTAAGTTTGACGTCGGTGGTGGGCAAGTTATTGGAAGGTGTGATAAAGGATAGGATCTACAAATATTTGGATAGACAGGGACTTATTAGGGAGAGTCAACATGGCTTTGTGCGTGGTAGGTCATGTTTGACCAATCTATTAGAGTTTTTCGAGGAGGTTACCAGGAAAGTGGATGAAGGGAAGGCGGTGGATGTTGTCTACCTGGATTTCAGCAAGGCCTTTGACAAGGTCCCTCATGGGAGGTTAGTTAGGAAGGTTCAGTCGCTAGGTATACATGGGGAGGTAGTAAATTGGATTAGACACTGGCTCAATGGAAGAACAGTAAGAAGTCTCACAACACCAGGTTAAAGTCCAACAGGTTTATTTGGTAGCAAATACCATAAGCTTTCGGAGCAGAGCTCCTTCGTCAGATGGAGTGGATATCTGTTCTCAAACAGGGCACAGGCACAGAAATCAAATTACAGAATACTGATTAGAATGAGATACTAATCAGTATTCTGTAATTTGATTTCTGTGTCAACTAGAAAAATGGGCTGAAAAATGGCAAATGGAATTTAATGCAGACAAGTGTGAGATATTGCACTTTGGAAGGACAAACCAAAGTAGAACGTACAGGGTAAATGGTAGGACTCTGAAGAGTGCAGTTGAACAGAGGGATCTGGGAATACAGGTACAGAATTCCCTAAAAGTGACGTCACAAAGAATGCCTTTGGTACATTGGCCTTTATAAATCAGCGTGTCGAGTATAAAAGTTGGAGTGTTATGGTACGGTTATATAAAGCATTGGTGAGGCCGAATTTGGAGTATTGTGTACAGTTTTGGTCACCTAGTTACAGGAAGGATGTAAATAAGGTTGAAAGAGTGCAGAGAAGGTTCACAAGGATGTTGCCGGGACTTGAGAAGCTGAGTTACAGAGAGAGATTGAATAGGTTGGGACTTTATTCCCTGGAGCGTAGAAGATTGAGGGGAGATTTGATAGAGGTGTATAAGATTTTGATGGATATAGATAGAGTGAATGCAAGCAGGCTTTTTCCGCTGAGGCTCGGGGAGAAAAAAACCAGAGGGCATGGGTTAAGGGTGAAAGGAGAAAAGTTTAAAGGGAATATTAGGGGGGGGCTTCTTCACGCAGTGAGTGGTGGGAGTGTGGAATGAGCTGCCGGATAAAGTGGTAAATGCGGGGTCACTTTTAACATTTAAGAAAAATTTGGACGGGTTCATGGATGAGAGGGGTGTGGAGGGATATGGTCCAAGTGCAGGTCAGTGGAACTAGGCAAAAAATGGTTCGGCACAGACAAGAAGGGCCAAAAGGCCTGTTTCTGAGCTGTAATTTTCGATGGTTCTATGGTTCCAAGTGGAGTCTGACGAGGATCTTATAAAGCTGCATCATTATCTCCCGACTCCTAAACTCAATCCCTCGATTGATGAAGGCCAGCACACCATACGCCTTCTTAACCACCTCCTCCACTTGCGAGGCCGATTTAAGAGTCCTATGGACTCTTACCCTTGATATTATACTCCTTCATCCCATTTGACCTGCCAAAATGGACCACTACACATTTATCCGGGTTGAAGTCCATCTGCCACTTTTCCGCTCAATCTTGCATCCTATCTATGTCACGCTGCAGCTTCTGACATCCCTCCAACCTATCCACAACACCACCAACCTTCGTGTCGTCGGCAAACTTACCAACCCATCCCTCCACTTCCTCATTCAGGTCATTTATGAAAATGACAAACAGTAAGGGTCCCAGAACAGATCCCTGGGGCACTCCACTGGTGACCGACCTCCATTCAGAAAAAGACCCATCTGCAACCACTCTCTGCCTTCTGCAGGCAAGCCAGTTCTGGATCCACAAGGCAACAGCCCCTTGGATCCCATGCCCTCTCACTTTCTCGAGAAATCTTGCATGGGGGACCTTATTGAACGCCTTGCTGAAGTCCATGTAAACCACATCTCCCGCTTTTCCTTCGTCAATGTGGGCAGCACGGTAGCACAGTGGTTAGCACTGCTGCTTCACAGCGCCTCGATTCCCGGCTTGGGTCACTGTCTGTGTGGAGTTTGTACATTCTCCCTGTGTCTGCGTGGGTTTCCTCCGGGTGCTCCGGTTTCCTCCCCCAGTCCAAAGATGTGCGGGCTAGGTTGATTGGCCATGCTAAAATTGCCCGTTAGTGTCCTGAGATGCGTAGGTTAGAGGGATTAGTGGGTAAATCTGTAGGGATATGGGGGTAGGGCCTGGGTGGGATTGTGATCGGTGCAGTCTCGATGGGCCGAATGGCCTCTTTCTGTATTGTAGGGTTTCTATGAATTTCTATGAATTTCTATGAATATGTTCAGTCACATTTTCAAAGAATTCCACCAGGCCCGTAAGGCACGATTTGCCTTTGACAAAGCCATGCTGACTACTTTTGAGCATACTAAACTTCTCTAAATGTTCATAAATCCTGTCCCTCAGGATCTTCTCCATCAACTTACCAACCATTGAGGTTAGACTCACCGGTCGGTAATTTCCTGGGCTATCCCTATTTCCTTTCTTGAATATAGGAACCACATCCGCAATCCTCCAATCCTCCAGAACCTCTCCCATCTCCATCGACGACGCAAAGATCATCGCCTGAGGCTCTACAATCTCTTCCCTCGCCTCCCACAGTAACCTGGGGTACTTCCCATCCGGTCCCGGCGACTTCACTATCTTGATGCTATTCAAACTTTCCAACACATCCTCTTTCTTAATGTCCACATACTCAATCTTTTCAGTCCGCCTCAATCCTGTAGTACAACCACCCAGGTCTTTTTTCACCGTGAATACCGAGGTAAAATATTCATTAAGCACCTCTGCTATTTCTTCCGGTTCTGTACAGACTTTCTCACCTTCACATTTTATCGGTCCTATTCCTTCACATCTCATCCTTTTACTCTTCACATATTTATAGAACGCCTTAGGGTTCTCCTTAATCTTACCTGTCAAGGCCTTCTCGTGACCCCTTCTGGCTCTCCTAATTTCTTTCTTAAGTCCCTTCCTACAAGCCGTATACTCATCTAGATCCCTATCATCACCTAGCTCTCTGAACCTTTTGTACGCTTTCCTTTTCTTTCTCACTAGGTTCAGCGCAGCTTTTGTGCACCACGGTTCCTGAACCTACCAAAACCTCCCTGTCTCATTGGAATGTTGTCATGCAGAAGTCCAGACAAACATTCCTTGAAAATCTGCCACCTTTCTTCGGTACTTTTCCTCGAGAATGCCTCCTTCCAATTTACGCCTCTAATCTCCTGCCTGATGGCTTCATATTTCCCCTTACTTCAGACAAACACTTTCCTAGCTTGCCAGATCCTATCTCTTTCCAATGCTAGCGTAAAGGAGATAGAGTTATGATCACTATCCCCAAGATGCTCTCCCACTGAGAGATCCGACACCTGTCCAGGCTCATTAGCCAGTACCAGATCGAGTACAGCCTCTCCTCTTGTAAGCTTATCCACATGCTGTGTCAGGAAACCCTCCTGAACACACCTAACAAACTCCTCCCCATCCAAACCCCTTACCCTAGGGATATTCCAATCGATGTTTGGGAAATTAAAGTCTCCCATCACGACAACCCTGTGATTATTACATTTCAGTAAGAAGTTTAACAACACCAGGTTAAAGTCCAACAGGTTTATTTGGTCGCAAAAGCCACAAGTTCGGAGCCTTAAGCCTATCTCCACATCATTAGCACATCTCTCCAGGACCTGTTTCCCTATCTGCTCCTCAACATCCCTGTTACTATTGGGCGGCCTGTAGAAAACACCCAGCAAAGTTATCGACCCCTTCCCGCTCCGAACCTCCACCCACAGAGACTCCACAGACAATCCCTCCACGGCTTCCACCTTCTCTAGAGCTGTGACACTATCCCTGATCAGCTGTGCCACTCCCCCCCCCCCCCCCCCCCTCTTTTGCCTCCCTCTCTGTCCTTTCTGAAACATCTGAAACCCGGCACCTGAAGTATCCAGTCCTATCCCTGTCCCCAAGTCTCTGTAATGGCCACCACATCACACTTCCAAGCATCGATCCACACACTAAGCTCATCCACTTTATTCACTGCATTCCTGGCGTTAAAATAGACACATCTCAAACCTTTGGTCTGAGCTTTCCCCTTCTCCATCACCCGTCTATTCTCCCTCTTACACAGTCTACAATCCTTCTCTATTTGCGGGCTAACCTCCTTTTGGGAAAAGATGTTGACTATCTACCTCCTTTTGGGAAAAGATGTTGACTATCTACCTCATCTATGCCCCTTATTATTTTATAAACCTCTATAAGGTCACTCCTAAGCCTCCAATGCTCCAGGGAAAAAAGTCCCAGCCTCCCCAGCCTCTCCTTATAACTCAAACCATCAAGTCCCGGTAGAATCCTAGTAAATCGTTTCTGCACTCTTTCCAGTTTAATAATATCCTTTCTCTAATAGGGTGACCAGATCTGTACCTTCTCCACAGTAAAACCATCTCAGCCTTCCTTTGATGTGTAACAGACAATCAAGGTTTACTGACAGGTAGACTGCAGAATAGGACACAAAACTCCCTTCATTTACCTTAAATTTAAAGCTACAGTCCCAAAATGGAAGAATCTTTTAGACCTCATAACTTACACTGGCATGCGGTTTGGTAAACAAAGGATACAGACTGAATAAACAATAGAAATAGAGAGGTGAGATGGGAATTGCTGAGATCTAGTTTATACTTGTTTGAAATGGTGGTGGAGACAAATTTAATAAGTCACTGAAAAAGGGAATGAGACATCTCCTTGAAACAATGAGCTGAATGGTCTCGATCTTTACTGCACGATTGCATGACCTATGGAGACAAGACTAAGTAGCTAAAAGATAATGCACAATTTTGTTTATTTTGTTCAATCATGGACCGGATTATTACAACCATGGTGGGGAGCATGATTGGGGAAATTTCCTAACTCAGCGGATCCACCTCAGTAGAAATTGTCCCATCAAACCCAATTTTCGCTCCAGAGATGAGGGATGGGTACAGGAAATGGCGGGGCTTGTGGCAGCAATCGGAAGTCTCCACAAGGCTGAGACGGTTTAGTTAAAAGGCCAGCCTTGGTCAGCTGGGACTTTCAGCGGAAACTTGAGCCCACATTCTCCTACAGGCTCAAAATGCAGAGACTTCGGAAAAGCGTGATTGTTGCCGGCGAGATAGCGTTTTCCCATTCTGATTGTGATGTGATGTCCACTGGGGAACCTAATTTGAATACATCAGCATATCATCTGCATGTACTCAGATGAGTAGCAGAGCAAAGTGCAGAGGACGCTGAAAGTCTGCAAAGGGATATAGATATGCTAAGTGAGTGGGCAAGGGTCTGGCAGATGGAGTACAATGTTGGTAAATGTGAGGTCATCCATTTTGGTAGGAACAACAGCAAAATGGACTATTATTTAAATGGTAAAAAATTGCAGCATGTTGCTGTGCAGAGGGACCTGGGAGTTCCTTGTTCAGGAATCTCAAGGAGTTGGTTTGCAGGTGCAGCAGGTAATTAAGAAAGCAAATGGAATTTTGTCCTTCATTGCTCGAGGGCTGGAATTTGAAACAGCGAGGTTATGTTGCAGCTGTATAAGGTGCTGGTGAGGCCATACCTGGAGTACTTTGTACAGTTTTGGTCTCCTTACTTGAGAAAGGATATACTGACACTGGAGGGGGTGCAGAGGAGATTCACTAGGTTGATTCTGGAGTTGAGAAGGTTGGATTATGAGGAGAGACTGAGTATACTGAGGCTATACTCATTGAAATTCAGAAGAATGAGGGGAGATCTGATAGAGTCATAGAGGTTTACAGCACGTTCCAGGATATAGATGTTTCGGGCGGGACAGAGGGGGAAGTAAAAGGAGTGGGGGAGTTGTACTACTAGTTAAGGAGGACATCACAGCTGTACTGTGGGAGGACACTTTGGAGGGCACATACAGCGAGGCAATATGGGTACAGCTCAGGAATAGGGAGGGTGTAGTCACAATGTTGGGGGTTTACTATGGGCCGCCCAACAGCCAGCGGGAGATAGAGGAACAGATATGCAGGCAGATTTTGGCAAGGTGTAAAATTAACAGGGTTGTTGTGGTGGGAGATTTTAACTTCCCCTATATTGACTGGGATTCGCTTAGTACTGGGGGGGTGGACGGGGCAGAGTTTGTAAGAAGCGTCCAGGAGGACTTCTTGAAACAGTATGTCGATAGTCCAACTAGGGAATGGGATGTACTGGACCTGGTGTTTGGGAACAGTGACTACAACTTAGAAAGCTTTAAGGTACTGTTCGATAAAGATAGATTGGTAGTCCTCAAGTTAAGATGCGAAATTGGGGGAAGGCTAATTACAACAATATTTGACAGGAACTGAACAATATAGATTGGGGGCAGATGCTTAAGGTCAAATCCACATCTGGCATGTGGGAGGCTTTCAAGTGTAATTTGATAGGGATTCAGGACCGGCACATTCCTGTAAGGATGAAGGATAAGTATGTCACGTTTTGGGAACCTTGGATAACGAGAGATATTGTGAGCCTAGTCAAAGAGAAAAAGGAAGCATTTGTCGAAGCTAGGAGGCTGGGAACACACAAAGCAACTGTGGAATATAAGGAAAGAAGAAAGAAATTGAAGCAAGGGGTAAGCAGGGCGAAAAGGGGTCACGAAAAGTCATTGGCTAGCAGAATTAAGTAAAATCCCATGGCTTTTTTTACATATATAAAAAGCAGGAGGGTAGCCAGGAGGAGGGTTGGCCCACTCAAGAACAGAGGAGGGAATCTATGCGTGGAGCCAGAGGAAATGGGTGAGGTATGAAATGAGTACTTTGCGTCAGTATTCATCAAAGAGAAGGACTTGGATGATGAGTCTGGGGAAGGGTGTGTAGATAGTTTGAGTCATTTTGAGATCAAAAAGGAGCAGGTTTGGGGTTCTTGGAAACATTAAGGTCGACAAGTCCCCAGGGCTTAATGGGATATACCCCAGAATACTGAAAAAAGCAAGGGAGGAAATTGCTGGGGTCTTGAGAGAAATCTTTGTATCCTCACTGCCTCCAGGGGAGGTCCTAGAGGATTGGAGAATAGCCAATGTTGTTCCTTTGTTTAAGAAGGGTAGCAAGAATAATCCAGGTAATTACAGGCTGGTGAGCCTGACATCAGTGGAAGCAAATTATTGGAGAGGATTCTTCGAGACAGGATTTACTCCCACTTGGAAATAACTGGACATATTAGCGAGTGGCAACATGGTTTTGTGCCTCACTAACTTGATCGAGTTTTTCGAGGAAGTGACGAAGATGATTGATGAGGGTAGGGCGGTGAATGTTGCCTACTTGGACTTCAGTAAGGCCTTTGACAAGGTCCCTCATGGCAGACTGGTGCAGAAGGTGAAGTTGCATGGGATCAGAGGTGAGCTGGCAAGGAGGATACAGAACTGGCTCGATCATAGAGGACAGAGGGTAGCAGTGGAAGGGTGCGTTTCTGAATGGAGGGCTGTGACAAGTGGCGTTCCTCAGGGATCAGTGCTGGGACCTTTGCTGTTTGTAATATGTATAAACGATTTTGAGGAAAGTGTAACTGGTTTGATAAGTAAGTTTGCGGACGACACTAAGATTGGTGGATTTGCGGATAGCGATGAGGACTATCAGAAGATACAGCAGGACATAGATCGGTTGGAGACTTGGGTGGAGTGATGGCAGATGGAGTTTAATCCAGACAAATGTGAGGTAATACATTTTGGAAGGTCTAATACAGACAGGAAATATACAGTAAATGGCAGAACCCTTAAGAGTATTGATAGGCAGAGGGATCTGGGTGTACAGGTACACAGGTCACTGAAAGTGGCAACGCAGGTGGAGAAGGCAGTCAAGAAGGCATACGGCATGCTTGCCTACATCGGCCAGGGCATTGAGTTCAAAAATTGGCAAGTCACGTTGCAGCTTTATAGAACCTTAGTTTGGCCGCACTTGGAATATCGTGTTCAATTCTGGTTGCCACACGACCAGAAGGATGTGGAGCTTTTGGAGAGGGTACAGAAAAGATTTACCAGGATATTGCCTGGTATGGAGAGCATTAGCTATGAGGAGAGGTTGGAGAAATTTAGTTGGTTCTCACTATAATGACAGAGGTTGAGGGGCGACCTGATAGAAGTCTACAGAATATGAGGGGCATGGACAGAGTGGATAGTCAGCAGCTTTTTCCCAGGGTGGAAGAGTCAATGACTAGGGGGCATATGTTTAAGGTGCGAGGGGCAAGGTGTAAAGGAGATGTACGAGGTAAGCTTTTTACACAGAAGGTGGTGGGTGCTTGGAACTCGCTGCCAGGGGAGGTAGTGGAAGCAGATACGATAGTGACATTCAAAGGGTGACTTGACAAATACATGAATAGGGTGGGAATAGAGGGATACAGTCCCAGGCAGGTTAGGGGGTTTTAGTTCAGTCGGGCAGCATGGTTCGTGCAGGCTTGGAGGGCTGAAGGGCCTGCTTCTGTGCTGTAATTTTCTTTGTTCTTTGGAAACAGGCCCTTTGGCCCAACTTGTCCATGCCGCTCCTTTTTTAACCACTAAGCTAGTCCCAGTTGCCCGCATTTGGCCCACATCCCTCTATAACATGTTACCCATGTAACTGTCTAAATGCTATTTAAGAGACAAAATTGTATCTGCCTCTACTGCTTCCTCTGGCAGCTTGTTCCAGACACTCACCACCATCTGAGTGAAAAAATTGCCCCTCTGGACCCTTTTGTATCTCTCCCCTCTCACCTTAAACCTATGCCCTCTAGCTTTCGACTTCCCGACCTTTGGGAAAAGATATTGACTATCTTGCTGATCTATGCCCCTCATTATTTTATAGACCTTTATAAAATCACCCCCAAGCCTCCTACGCTCCAGAGAAAAATGTCCCAGTCTATCCAGCCTCTAGAAACATATAAGATTATGAAAAGAATAGATAAGATAGAAGCAGGGAAGTTGTTTCCACTGGCAGGTGAAACTAGAACTAGGAGTAATGGCCTCAAAATAAGGGGGAGCAGATTTAGGACTGAGTTGAGAACGAACTTCTTCACACAAAGGGTTGTGAATCTGTCGAATTCCTTGCCTGGTGAAGCAGTTGAGGCTACCTCGTTGAATATTTTTAAGGCAAGGATAAATAAATTTTTGAACAGAAAAAGAATTAAGGGTTATGGTGAGCGGGACGGGTGAGTGGAGCTGAGTCCACGAGAAGATCAGCCATGATCTTATTGAATGGCGGAGCAGGCTCGAGGGGTGAGATGGCCTACTCCTTCTCCTAGTTCTTATGTTCTTATGCTTATGATATTGAGGCAGCAGTAAATATTCAGCTGGGTTCACATATTAAGGGGTCTGACTAGGGGCTACCAACCTTTGAATTGAGGGAGACCGGGTAACACTGGAAAGATACTGGGAGCCTAGTTGGGCGAGACAGGTCTAGGGGGGTGTGGTTGACTACAGGGTATCAAGTGGAAGATTCCAGGGTACTGGGGTAAAAATATAAAATGCTGGATAAACTCTGGCAGCATCTGTGGAGAGAGAAACAGAGGTAACATTTCAAGTCTGTATCACCCTTCCACAGAATTGCTGTTCCTCTCTCCACAGATGCTACCAGACCTACTGGGCAAATTCTTACCAAAAGAGTGTTGGTTCCGGTGTGAAAAATGGAGTGTTTCCGCCGACGGTACTGGCATGTTTTTGGACTGAATCTTATGCCTCATTAGTAATAACTTTTACACTCACGATTATCCCGCTGCACTTGAAGTGCATTCTATCTGATTTGCCTGTTCATCTGGCAGTAAGGATACTTCAGTTGCAAGCAATGAAACTATCTTCACAAAGTAAACCAAATAAAAGGTTTTATAAAGAAACTTCATTCCACCAACACTCAGGCCACACAAGCTCCCCTCAGTCCCCATCTGCTTTCCATTTATACCAGGTCAGTTGATCAGCTGACCACCACATCATTTTGCCATTGGTTACATTGTAACAGATTCCAATGTTATCATTGGTTACATCATATCATCACCCATCCTGCAACAACTTAATGGCTGCAAGCACTGGGGAGCTCCATAATAACGGCTCCGCTGCACCTGTTCCACAATGAATGCAGAGAATGGCAACTAAGAAGCTGCATCGTGCTTTTCAGAGGAATGCTGGATAGAGTGGAGCAGAGCTGGACACACACTACCCTTGTTCCAGGAGACAGCCTTCTAGCAGGGTCACCACCCCGCCTGGGATGCAGTGGCAGCCCTGGTGAGTGCAAGTGCAGGGCAGTAGAGGTTGGGGCAGCAGTGTTGGAAGATGAATGATCTTCTTCATTCAGCCAGGGTAAGTGAACAACCTCCAGCCTCTCTATGGATCCCCTCGGACACCCGTCACATCCCCAAACATTTCTGTCACTCAGCCACCTTGGCCTTTGCCAATGTCAGGTACCAGATCCCCGGTTTCCCCAGTAGCTGCTATGCTCCTCACACTTCCAACTCCCATTCAAGCCCCACGCCAGCTACACCCCCACATACACTCCCCTTATCTATCATTGTCGCACAAATTCTACAACAGGGGTGAATGGGCGCAGACATCTGGAGTCATCCCAGAGCTCTGAACCCTCACGCTTTTGAGGAGCAATCCCTCGAGCTGGCTGGAGAGGAGGAAGATCATGCCTGTGCTGCTAATGAAGTGGGTGCAACAGAAAAATGTGAGAATCCTCAAGACATTAAAGAGCAAAGAACAGTACAGCACAGGAACAGACCCTTCGGCCCACCAAGCCTGTGCCAATCACATTGTCCTATCTAGACCAACCGCCCGTATCCCTCTATTCCTTGCCTGTTCATGTGTCTATCCAGGTAAGTCTTAAATGTCGCTAACGTGTCTGCCTCAACCACCTCACTTGGCAGTGCATTCCAAGCCCCCACCACCTTCTGTGTTAGAAAGTTCCCCACACATCTCTACTGAACCTTTCCCCCTTACCTTGTGAACTTGTGCCCCCTTGTAATTGTCATTTCTGCCCCTGGGTAAAAGCTTCCAACTGTTCACCTTCTCTATACCCCTCATAATTTTATAAATATTTATCAGGTTGCCCCACAGCCTCCATCTTTCCAGGGAGAACAAATCCCAGTTTATTCAATCTCTCCTCATAGCTCTCCAAACCAGGCAACATCCTGGTAAACCTTTTCTGTACTCCACCCAAAACCTCCACGTCCATGTGACGTGGAAGTATGTTTTCTTCACCATCATTTCCACATGTGCTGCCACTTTTAAGGATCTGTGGACTCCCAAATCTCTCTGTGTGTCTGTGCTCCTGATGGTTTTTATTTTTTTGCTGCCACCCGAATTGAATCCACCAAAATGCATCACCTTGCATTTGTCCGGATTAACTTTCATCTGCCATTTCTCCACCCAATTTTCCAGCCTATCTATACCCTGCTGTATTCTCTGACAATCTTCATCACTATCCGCATCTCCAGCAATCTTAGTATCATTCGCAAACTTGCTAATCAGACCAGCTACATATTCTTCCAAGTCATTTATGTATTTTACAAACAACAGAGATCCCAGCAATGATCTCTGTGGAACATCACTAGTTACAGACCTCCATTCAGAAGAACACCCTTCCACCACTACCCTCATGGCCAAGCCAGTTTTGAATCCATCTAGCTAGTTCACTCTTGATCCTGTGTGATTTAACCTTTTGCAGCAGCCTGTCATGAGAGACCTTGTCAAATGCTTTACTAAAGTCCATGCAGACTGCATCCATGACAATTAGGGTTGGGATTTTAGGGTTGGCTTATTCCCATATCCACTACATTCACAACCTTTTGTAGTTCCTTGCGGTCTTGGGCAGAGCAGGAGCTATACCAAGCTGTAATGTAACCGAAAGAATGCTTTCTATGGTGCATCTGTAAAGGTTGGTGAGAGTCGTAGCTGATATGCCAAATTTCCTTAGTCTTCTGAGAAAGTAGAGGCATTGGTAGGCTTTCTTAACTCTTGTGTCGGCATGGGGGGGACCAGGACAGGTTGTTGGTGATCTGGACACCTAAAAACTTGAAACTCTCGACCCTTTCTACTTTGTCCCCATTGATGTAAAGAGGGGCATGTTCTCCTTTACACTTCTTGAAGTCGATGACAATCTCCTTCGTTTTCTTGACATTGAGGGAGAGATTATTGTTGCCGCACCAGTTCACCATCTCATTCCTGTACTCTGGCTCACCATTGTTTGAGATCCGACCCACTACGGATTTAAAATCGAATTGGAGGGGAATTTGGCCACACAGTCATTGGTGTATAAGGAGTATAGCAACAGAGAATCAACCACATTGCTGTGGCTCTGGAGTCACATGTAGGCCAGACCAGGTAAGGACGGCAGATTGCCTTCCCTAAAAGACATTAATAAACCAGATGTGTTTTTCCAACAATCAACAATGGTTTCATGATTATCAGTAGATTCTTAATTCCAGATTTTTTTAAAATTGAATTCAAATTCCACCATCTGCCATTGCGGGATTCGAACCTGGGTCCCCAGAACATTAGCTGAGATTCTGCATTAATAGTCCAGTGATAATACCACTAAGCTATCCCTCCTGTGAAATACTTCTCTGTGTTTTACCCTGTGTGAAATAAACCAACCCTTTTTATTTCTAATACCTCAGTTTGTTGTGCAAGCTATTCACAGAGGATTGAATTTCTCCAAATTTAAGGGTTGGTGAAAACACACCACCATTTATAAAGAGGGAAGTTAAGAATAAAAAAACACCTTTTTGTTTACGGATGAGCAGTGAGATTAGAATTGAGGGCTGCTTAAATTAACTCTCCTGTCCGTAACATTTATTAACACTTACTTTTCTATTTCCTGTTACAAGCTTTGCTTCTCTCCAATCTGACCTCCCTCTAAGATTACCATCCCCTTGCCAATCTTGTTTAAACACTCCACAACAGCAGTAGCAAATCTCCAAGTGAGGAACCTGTCCCAGTCCTGCTAAAGAGCAACCCTTCCCACCTTGTGCAAGTACCATATGCCCCAAAATCTGATGCCCTCCCTGCAATTCTCCAACCAAGTCTTCAATCGCCCATTCCTCCTTTTTCTGTGCTGAGGGCACAACTGGAGTACTGTATGCAGTTTTGCTCACTTTGCTATAGGAAGGATGTGATTTCACTAGAGGAGGTACAGAGGAGATTCACCAAGATGTTGCTTGGGATGAAGCGTTTGAGCTATAAGTGGAGACTGAATCGGCTTGGATTGTTTCCTTTGGTGCAGAGAAGGCTGAGGTGGGATATGATTGAGGTGTATAAGATTATAAGGGGTTTGGACAGGGTGAACAGGAAGCAACGGTTCCCTTTTGTTGAGGGGTCAATCAGGAGGGGGCAGACTTTTAAGGTAAGGGGTAGGAGATTCAGAGGAGATTTGAGAAAGCATTTTTTCACTCAGAGGATGATGAGAATGTGGAATGCATTGCCTGGGAAGGTAGTGAAGGATGGAAGCTTCACAACCTTTAAAAAGTATTTCATAGAAATCCTGCATTGCAGAAGGAGGCCATTCGGCCCATCGAGTCTGCACCGACAGCAACCAGAACTCAGGCTCTATCCCCATAACCTCAAATATTTATCCCACTAATCCCTCTAACCTATGCATCCCAGGACACTGAGGGACAATTGAACATGGCCAATCAACCTAATCCACACACCTTTGGACTGCAGGAGGAAACCGGAACACCCGGAGGAAACCCATGCAGACATGGAGAGAACATGCAGATTCCGCACAGACAGTGACCCAAGCCGGGAATCGAACCCAGATCCCTGGAGCTGTGAGGCAGCAGTGCTAACCGCTGTGAGGCAGCAGTGCTAACCACTGTGCCACCGTGCCACCCGATGGATAAGCACTCAAAATGTCACCATGTTCAAGGATATAGATCAATTGCTGAAAAATGGGATTAGAACAAAGAACAAAGAAAATTACGGCACGGGAATAAGCCCTTCAGCCCTCCAAGCCTGCACCGACCATGCTGCCTGACTTAACTAAAACCCCCTACGCTTCCGGGGACCATATCCCTCTATTCCCATCTCATTCATGTACTTGTCAAGACCCCCCTTAAAAGTCACTACCGTATCTGCTTCCACTACCTCCCCCGGCAACGAGTTCCAGGCACCCACCACTCTGTAAAAAATCTGCCTCGTACATCTCTTTTAAAACTTGCCCCTCGCACCTTAAACCTATGCCCCCTAGTAATTGACTCTTCCACCCTGGGGAAAAGCTTCTGACTATCCACTCTGTCCATGCCTCTCATAATCTTGTAGACTTCTATCAGGTCTCCCCTCAACCTCCTTCGCTCCAGTGAGAACAAACCAAGTTTCTCCAACTTCTCTTCATAGCTAATGCCCTCCATACCAGGCAACATCCTGGTAAATCTTTTCTGTACCCTCTCCAAAACCTACACATCCTTCTGGTAGTGTGGCGACCAGAATTGAACACTATATTCCAAGTGCGGCCTCACAAAGGTTCTATAAAGCATCAACATGACTTGCCAATTTTTAAACTCAATACCCCGGCCGATGAAGTCAAGCATGCCGTACGCCTTCTTGACTACCTTCTCCAACTGCATTGCCACTTTCAGTGACCTGTGTACCTGTACACCTAGATCCCTTTGCCTATCAATACTCTTATGGGTTCTGCCATTTACTGTATATTTCCTATCTGTATTAGACCTTCCAAGATGCATGACCTCACATTTGTCCGGATTAAACTCCATCTGCCATCTCTCCGCCCCAAGTCTCCAACTGATCTATATCCTGCTGTATCCTCTGATGGTCCTCATCGCTATCCGCAAATCCACCAACCTTTGTGTCGTCCGCAAACTTACTAATCAATCCAGTTACCTTTTCCTCCAAATCATTTATACATATTACAAACAGCAAAGGTCCCAGCACTGATCCCTAAGGAACACCACTTGTCACAGCCCTCCATTCAGAAAAGCCCACTGCTACCCTCTGTCTTCTTTGACCGAGCCAGTTTTGTATCCACCTTGCCAGCTCACCTCTGATCCCATGCAACTTCACCTTCTGCACCAGTCTGCCATGAGGGACCTTGTCAAATGCCTTACTGAAGTCCATGCAGACAACATCCACTGCCCTCATCAATCATCTTTGTCACTTCCTCGAAAAACTCGATCAAGTTCGTGAGACACGGCCTCCCCTTCACAAAACCATGTTGCCTCACACTAATACGTCCACTTATTTCCAAGTGGGAATAAATCCTGTCTCGAAGAATCCTCTCCAATAATTTCCTTACCACTGATGTAAGGCTCACCAGCCTGTAATTACTGGATTATTGTTGCTACCCTTCTTAAACAAAGTAACAACATTGGCTATTCTCCAATCCTCTGGGACCTCCCCTGTAAGAAGTTTAACAACATCAGGTTAAAGTCCATCAGGTTTATTTGGTCACAAAAGCCACAAGCTTTCGGAGCCTTAAGCTCCTTCTTCAGGTGAGAAGGAGCCTGAAGAAGGAGCTTAAGGCTCCGAAAGCTTGTGGCTTTTGCTACCAAATAAACCTGTTGGACTTTAACCTGGTGTTGTTGAACTTCTTACTCTGTTTACCCCAGTCCAACACCGGCATCTCCACATCATGACCTCCCCTGTAGCCAGTGAGGATACAAAGATTTCTCTCAAGGCCCCAGCAATTTCCTTTCGTGCTTCTCTCAGTATTCTGGGGTATATCCCATCAGGCCCTGGAGATTTGTCTACCTTGATGTTTCTCAAGAACCCCAATATCACCTCCTTTTTGATCTCAACATGGCTCAAACTATCTACACACCCTTCCCCAGACTCATCAGCCACCAAATCCTTCTCTTTGGTGAATACTGACGCAAAGTACTCATTTAATACCTCGCCCATTTCCTCTGGCTCCACACATAGATTCCCTCCCTTGCCCTTGAGTGGGCCAACCCTCTCCCTGGCTACCCTCTTGCTCTTTATATATGTATAAAAAGCCTTGGGATTTTCCTTAATCCTGCTGGCCAATGCTTTTTCATGACCCCTTTTAGCTCTTCTTACTCCTTGCTTAAGTTTCTTTCTACTTTCCTTGTATTCCACACTTGCTTCGTGTGTTCCCAGCCTCCTAGCTTTGACAAATGCTTCCTTTTTCTCTTTGACTAGGCTCACAATATCTCTCGTTATCCAAGGTTCCCAAAACTTGCCATACTTATCCTTCATCCTTACAGGAATGTGCCAGTCCTGAATCCCTATCAACTTACACTTGAAAGCCTCCCAGATGCCAGATGTTGATTTGCCCTCAAACATCTGCCCCCAATCTACATTCTTCAGTTCTTGCCTAATATTGTTGTAATTAGCCTTCCCCCAATTTAGCACCTTAACTTGAGGACTACACTTATCTTTATCCATCAGTACCTTAAAGCTTACTGAATTGTGGTCACTGTTCCCGAACTGCTCCCCTACTGAAAAATCGACCACCTGGCTGGGCTCATTCCCCAATACCAGGTCCAGTATGGCCCCTTCCCTAGTTGGACTATCTGCATACTGTTTCAGGAAGCCCTCCTGGATGCTCCTTACAAACTCTGCCCCATCCACGCCCCTAGCACTAAGTGAATCCCAGTCAATATAGGGGAAATTAAAATCTCCTACCACAACAACCCTGTTACTTTTACACCTTGCCAAAATCTGCCTACACATCTGTTCCTCAATCTCCCACTGGCAGTTGGGTGGCCTATAGTAAACCCCCAACATTGTGACTACACCTTTCCTATCCCTGAGCTCTACCCATATTGCCTCGCTGTATGAGCCCTCCGAGGTGTCCTCCCGAAACACCGCTGTGATATTCTCCTTAACCAGGAGTGCCCCTTTTCATCCCCCTCTAACACGCCTGAAACATCTATTTCCTGAAATGTTCAGCTGCCAATCCTGTCCTTCCCAAGTCTCTGTAATGGCAACTACATCTACCGGAGGCGTGACATTAGTGGTTGTTATGGTTGGTGCAGAGTCAATGGGCTGAAGGGTTTTTCTGCACTGTACAACTCTATGCCCAGCACATGACTCTGGGGGTAATCCTGAGATTACTGTCTTTGAGGTGATTCATGGAATCATAGAATCCTACAATGCAGAAGGAGGCCATTTGGCCCATCAACTCTGCACCAACCACAATCCCACCCAGGTCCTATCCCCATACATTTACCCTACCTAGTCCCCCTGACACAAGGGGGAATTTAGCATGGCCAATCCACTTCACCCTCACTGTGCCACCATGCCGCCCTTTTAATTTATTACTTTTACTTTACTTTCTCTTTTACTTTTAATTTATTTTCTTAACTCCCTAAAATCTGCTTTCAGGACTTAATCCCTCTTTCTACCTATATTGTTGGCACCAATGTGGACCTCGACCTCTGGCTGTTCACCCTTCCCCCAGAAGAATGTCCGGCATGCTCTGCAGCATCTTTGACCCTGGGACCAGGGAGGAAACATAGCAACCTGGTGTCTTGTCCACAGCTGCAGAAATACCTGCTTGTTTAACTAATGAATCTGTTAGGGACCAGATCAGAGACCCCAAGGTCGTCTTAGAACCCCTACAGCACAGAAAGAGGCCATTCGGCCCATCAAGTCTGCACCGACCACAATCCCACCCAGGCCCTACCCATCCCTACATATTTATCCACTAATCCCTCTAACCTACGCATCCCAGGACACTAAGGGCAATTTTAGCATGGCCAATCAACCTAACCCGCACATCTCCTCGTGTCTGCGTGGGTTTCTTCCGGGTGCTCCGGTTTCCTCCCACAGTCCAAAGATGTGCAGGTTAGGTTGATTGGCCAGGTTATAAATTGCCCCTTCAGAGTCCTGGGATGCGTAGGCTAGAGGGATTAGCGGGTAAATATGTGGGGGTAGGGCCTGGGTGGGATTGTGGTCGGTGCAGACTCGATGGGCCGAATGGCCTCCTTCTGCACTGTAGGGTTTCTATGATTTCTATGATCTTTGGACTGTGGGAGGAAACCGGAGCACCTGGAGGAAACCCACGCAGACACGATAGGTATATTATATAGGTATGTTATGAAGTTCGAGGAGACCTCAACTACTTTATTTATTTTGGCATTAGTGTGACGATATGATGTTTCACTCCAGGTGCAATTTTATTGACACATCAAAACAACAATATAACTATACAGTTAAAATATAACAAGTGAATTAGCTTACCTTTTACCAATAAAAATACTTGAACATGACAAGATACAATTCTTAACTGCTAACCTATTCCAATTTAAGCACCATCCCTCAGAGATTTAAACTTCCCTTCAAAGTCAGTCAACAAACAACTGAGGTTTATGTGCTGGTACATGGGCTATTAGTACTCAAACCTCCGGAATATTTCTGGAGGGAGAGACCTATTTTCTAGCAGGTCCCAAAGAGCAGACTCCTGAGAGAGAGAGAGAAAGAGAAAAAGGACCTCCTCTCCTTGCAGACCCAAGCAGAATTTGCCTGCTTGTCACTGTAAACCTAGCTCTGCCCATTCACATGACTCTAAAACCCCAGAGGAAAAGCCAAAAATAAGTAAAAATCACACCTGGAGTGAAACATCATATCCTCACACTAATGCCAAAAGAAATAAAGTAGTTGGGGTCTCCTCTAACTTCATAACAGCTCAGATTTAAACGAACATAGATTTTATGATTCTCATGCATTCTTAGCTTGGAGCAGACAGATTGGCACCATATGAACAGAGCTGACTCTTAAACTTACCCTTCACAACAATCATGATATAAATACATTTCTTAAAGAACAGTGTGATCACAAATCCCCTATCATAATTAGTCTTCCTCCTTTCTCCTCATCCTCTTCAGCTGAGCCTCCTTCATGCGATGGATTTGGCTCTAGCTGCACTCCTGTGAGGAACCATCGACCTCACATTATTCAAAATGGCAAACTGGTTACTGAGTGTGATCGACTCAGAGGAGTATTTGCCTGATTATCTAAGACTGCCTGTTAGCTGCACCCACTCTCTCTCTACTTCATGCTCCTAACCTGCAGTGTGACTACCTCCCCAGCCATGCTTTTCACGTAATTCTCTGCTTAATGGGTGCATCACAGTGACTCCAGCCACTTCCTGAGTTCCAAAACCCAGAGTTTAGGTTTCTGAAGCGCGTGACACTTATTGCAGATGTGTTTTGTCGAGGACATATGATGCATGCATGTGTGTTCCAAATTCACAGGATGTACATGCCACTTCAACAGTGGGATAAAGCAGGAAGGTATCCTGGCACCAGGAAGGTATCTCTTTGGCATATTCTGCTCCACGCTGCTATTGTACGCTTTTGGAGATTCAAATTAGGGTGTCTATCTGCATGCTAGATTACAAGCGTTCAATTTGACAAGCTTGCATGCCAAGACCAAAGTGCATAATGTCCTAGCCCATGAGTTAGTGTTTTCTGATGTTGCCGTATCGGCATCCGATTTTGAAGTTCACTTGCAGCAGCTTGTCAATTTGTTCTCTTGGGTCTGCAAGAAGTTTGGGATGACAATCAGCATCAGGAAGGCCAATGTCATCAGCCAGGAGGGAGACTCTCCCTCCCATCAACAATGACAACCTTATTCTGGAGGTTGTCAACAGCTTCACATACCTTGGATCAACACTCATCAAAAACCTGTCCCTTGATGTTGCGTTAAGCACCTAAATTGTCAAGAGCCAATGCTGAGAAATTGTGAAACAGCAAACTAACTGAAAATACAAAGTTCCATATGTATCAGGCTTATGTTTTCAGCACCTTTACATTAGTAAGGCATGGAAAGCTTAGGTAAGCTAAGAGAAGCTGCTGAATCTTCCACCACTGTTGCCTCTGACAAATTTTGGGCATCTTCTTGGAAGGCAGTGCCAAACATGGAGGTTTGCATGCAGGGATCCCCATTATGTTGCTCTCTTGTGGCAGCAGTGCCTCTGTTGGCTGGGTCATGTGAGCAGAATCGATGACAGCTGCATTCCCAAAGATATACTATATGGAGGAAGCCTGTTATTGCCATAAGACCAAAATGTCGCCCATGTCTTAGATCCAAGCAAGAATTCAAGTTGATTGGGATCAGAGTCGGTACATGGGAAGTCTTCGCTGATGACCAGAGTACATGGAGTCAGGAAGGCCATGGCAAAAAACAAAGGTAAAGTAAATGGAGGTGGAAAGGAGAGCCCATCTGAAAGAAAATCAATCATCCTTGAGTCAATGCTATTTATTTGTGCCAGCTGTGGAAGGGACTGCCACTCTCAAATTGGTCTCTCCAACCACAGCAGATTATGTTTAATATAGAAGACTCATTGAAGAGACCCAAGCACTGCTGCTTCACAGCTCCAGGGACCTGGGTTCGATTCTCGGCTTGGGTCTCTGTCTGTGTGGAGTTTGCACATTCTCCTCGTGTCTGCACGGGTTTCCTCCGGGTGCTCCGGTTTCCTCCCACAGTCCAGGTTAGGTTGATTGGCCATGCTAAAATTGCCCCTTAGTGTCCTGAGATGTGTAGTTAGAAGGATTAGCGAGTAAATGTGTAGGGATATGGGGGTAGGGCCTGGGTGGGATTGTGGTCGGTGCAGACTCGATGGGCCGAATGGCCTGTTTCTGCGCTGTAGGGTTTCTATGATTTCTATGAACACCACTTCTTTCTTGATCTCAAAATACCCTAGTATATTAGCATGCTCCACACTAATCTCACTATCCTCCATGTTCTTCCCCTTGGTGAATATCGAAATAAGGTACTAATTTTGGATCTTGCCAACATCTTCTGCTTCCAAGCACAAGTTCCCTCCTTTAACCTTCAGTGGTCCTACTCTTTCCCTAGTTATCCTCTTGTTTCTAATTTATGAATGCCTATATATATATGTATATATATATTATATATATATATATATGGCATTCATAACCTGGACACTTGCCTTCACACTAGTGAAGGAAAGTGTCCAGGTGAGGGCAGCAGAGCGGCGAAGGTGATTGGCGGTTGCAGGTCACATTTGCATAAGTGCAGTCCCTGCGACCAGAAGGTGGGTTTCCGGGAGTCGCCGTCCTTCGAGTGAAGGCAAGTGTCCAGGTGAGGGCAGCGGAGCGGCGAAGGTGATTGGCGGTTGCAGATCATATTTGCATAAGTGCAGTCACTGACCAGAAGGTGGTTTGTGGAGGAGCTGCTGTGAAGGGACAGTTAAACCCCAAAAACTACTACAGTGTTTCCCTGCCTACCTCTAACTTCTCGGCCTTTTGGCTAAGATCAAGTGTAGTATCAACGGAGATAAAAGAAAGTGTGCTGTGCTTGGCTGAAGTCATTAGGTTACATTTTAGCTTCGTTTGAAGCAATTTTTAAAAGCGGCATCTCGACCTTTTGGCTAAGATGCAAATGAGATCAAGCCTTGGAGGAGGAGCTATGCCTACTCCAATCAGCTTGGATCATGTAGATCAAGCCCAAGACAGGAGGTGAGAGCCCTGCCTTGTCAGCTTGGATCGGGAATGTCTCAACTTGTTGAGACTCTGAATTGGACTTGATTTGATTGAATTGGAATAAAAATACAAAACAAAAGTTGGCAGGAGGACCACAAGCAAGGGACAGTTGAGTTGAGATTCTTTTATCCTTTTACTTGTATAAGGGCAATATGGCAGCTAGGGCAGTGGCATGCTCTTCCTGCCAGATGTGGGCAATTAGGGAGCAATCTAGTCTCCCTGACAACTTTGTCTGCAGGAGGTGTGTCCAGTTGCAGCTCCTCACAGACCGCATTGTTCGGTTGGAGCCGCAGGTGGATGCACTGCGGAGCATCCAGGAGGCAGAGAGTGTGATAAACACTAGTTACAGGGAGGTTGTCACACCACAGGTTCAGACGGGTAGATGGGTGACTGCCAGGAGAGGCAGGAGTGCAGGAGTCTCCTGTGCCTGTTCCCCTTTCAAACAGGTATATAGTTTTGGATACTGTTGACGGGGATAGCCTGTCAGGGGGAGATACCAGCAGCAGCCAGGCCTGTGACACCACAGCTGGTTCTGTTGTGGAACAGGGTCGGGCAAAGAGCAAGCGAGCAGTAGTAACAGGGGACCTGCGAGTTAGAGGCACAGACAGGCATTTCTGTGGCCGCAATCAAGACTCCAGGATGGTGTGTTACCTCCCTGGTACCAGGGTCAAGGACGTCTCTGAGCACTTGCAGGACATTCTTAAGGGGGAGGGTGAGCAGCCGGAGGTTGTTGTACATATTGGTACCAATGACATAGGTAGGAAAAGGGATGAGGTCCTGAAGTGTGAAGAGAGAGAGTTAGGCAGAAGGCTAAAATGCAGGACCTGGAAGGTAGTAATTTCAGGACTACTACCGCTGCCACGGGCTAATGAGAGTATGAATAGGAGGATTAGGCAGATGAATGCGTAGCTTGAGAGCTGATGCAGGAAGCAGGGATTTAGATTTTTGGATCATTGGGATCTTTTCTGGGAAAGGGCTGACCTGTTCAAGAGGGATGGGTTACATCTGAACTGGAGGGGGACTAACATTCTGACGGGGAGATTTGCGAGAGCCACTTGGAAGGATTTAAACTAGTTTGGCAGGGGGGTGGGATCCAAAGCAGTAGGGAGACAGAAGAGAAGTTTGAGGACAGCACAGAAGTTAAGGAGAGCACATTGAGTAGTAAAGGCAGTGTCAGTAATCCTAGTACCAAACAGATCAGGCAAAAGCAGGACAGAGAGCAAGGGAAGTCCAGATTAAACTGCATTTATTTCAATGCAAGAGGCCTGACGGGCAAGGCAGATGAACTCAGGGCATGGATGGGTACGTGGGACTGGGATATTATAGCAATTACTGAAACGTGGCTAAGGGAGGGACAGGACTGGCAGCTCAATGTTCCAGGGTACAGATGCTATAGGAAAGATAGAACAGGAGGTAAGAGAGGAGGGGGAGTTGCACTTTTGATCAGGGAAAGCATCACGGCCGTACTGAGAGGGGATATATCTGAGGGTTCGGCCACTGAGTCTATATGGGTAGAACTGAGAAATAAGAAGGGGGAAATCACTTTGATAGGGTTGTGCTATAGGCCCCCAAATAGTCGGCGGGAAATTGAGGAGCAAATATGTAAGGAGATTACAGATAGCTCCAAGAAAAATAGGGTGATAATAGTCGGAGATTTTAACTTTCGCAACATTGACTGGGACAGCCATAGTATTAGAGGGTTGGATGGTGAGAAATTTGTTGAGTGTATTCAGGCGGAATTTCTCATTCAGTATGTGGATGGCCCGACGAGAGAGGGGGCAAAACTTGACCTCCTCTTGGGAAATAAGGAAGGGCGGGTGACAGAAGTGTTAGTGAGGGATCACTTTGGGACCAGTGACCATAATTCGATTGGTTTTAAGATAGCTATGGAGAATGATAGGTCTGGCCCAAAAGTTAAAATTCTAAATTGGGGCAAGTCCAATTTTGATGGTATCAGGCAGGAACTTTCAAAAGTTAATTGGGGGAGTCTGTGGGAAGGCATGCTTTCAAAAGTGCGTTATCCAGGGTTCAGGGTAAACACATTCCTCTTAGAGTGAAGGGCAAGGCTGGCAGAAGTAGGGAACCCTGGATGACTCAAGATTTAGAGGCCCTGGTCAAGAAGAAGAAAGAGGCACAAGACATGCATTGGCAGCTGGGATCAAGTGAATCCCTTGAAGAGTATAGGGGGTATAGGAGTAGAGTTAAGAGAGAAATCAGGAGGGCAAAAAGGGGATACGAGATTGTCTTGGCAGATAAGGCAAAGGAGAATCCAAAGAGCTTCTACAAATACATAAAGGGCAAAAGAGTAACACAGGAGAGAGTAGGGCCTCTTGAGGATCAAAAAGGTCATCTGTGTGCGGATCCACAAGAGATGGGTGAGATCCTAAATGAATATTTCTCATCAGTATTTACTGTTGAGAAAAGCATGGATGTTAGGGAACTTGGGGAAAGAAATAGTGATGTCTTGAGGAGTGTACATATTACAGAGAAGGAGGTGCTGGAAGTCTTAAAGCGCATCAAGGTAGATAAATCCCTGGGACCTGATGAAGTGTATCCCAGGACATTGTGGGAGGCTAGGGAGGAAATTGCGGGTCCCCTGGCCAAGATATTTGAATCATCGATAGCCACGGGTGAGGTGCCTGAAGATTGGAGAGTGGCAAATGTGCCTTTGTTTAAAAAAGGCTGCAGGGAAAAGCCTGGGAACTACAGGCCAGTGAGCCTCACATCTGTGGTGGGTAAATTGTTGGAAGGTATTTTGAGAGACAGGATCTACAGGCATTTAGAGACGGAAGTACTGATTCGGGACAGCGTGGCTTTGTGAGTGGAAAATCATGTCTCACAAATTTGATTGAGTTTTTTGAAGGGGTAACCAAGAAGGGCGATGAGGGCAGTGCAGTTGATGTTGTCCACATGGACTTCGGCAAGGCCTTTGACAAGGTACCGCATGGTAGGTTGTTGCATTAGGTTAAATCTCACGGGATCCAGGGTGAGGTATCTAAATGGATACAAAATTGGCTTAGAAATCATAGAAACCCTACAGTGCAGAAGGAGGCCATTCGGCCCATCAAGTCTGCACCGACCACAATCCCACCCAGGCCCTACCCCCATATCCCTACATATTTACCCCTAATCCCCCTAACCTACACATCTCAGGACACTAAGGGGCAATTTTAGCATGGCCAATCAACCTAACCCGCACATCTTTGGACTGTGGGAGGAAACCGGAGCACGCAGAGGAAACCCACGCAGACACGAGGAGAATGTGCAAACTCCCACACAGACAGTGACCCAAGCCGGGAATCGAACCCAGGTCCCTGGAGCTGTGAAGCAGCAGTGCTAACCACTGTGCTACCGTGCTGCCATCCTTATATCCAGTGGCTTCTTGACAGAAGCTAGAGGGTGGTTGTAGAGAATTGTTTTTCAAGCTGGAGGCCTGTGACCAGCGGTGTGCCTCAGGGATCAGTGCTGGATCCACTGTTACTTGTCATTTATATTAATGATTTGGATGAGAATATAGGAGGCATGGTTAGTAAGTTTGCAGATGACACTAAGATTGATGGCATAGTGGACAGTGAAGAAAGTTATCTCCAATTGCAACGGGATCTTGATCAATTGGGCCAGTGGGCTGACGAATGACACATGGAGTTTAATTTAGACAAATGTGATGTGATGCATTTTGGTAGATTGAATCAGGACAGGACTTACTCAGTTAATGGTAGGGCATTGGGGAGAGTTACAGAATAAAGAGATCGAGAGATACAGGTTCATAGCTCCTTGAAAGTGGAGTCACAGGTGGACAGAGTGGTGAAGAAGGCATTCGGCATGCTTGGTTTCATCGGTCAGACCACTGAATACAGGAGTTGGAATGTCTTGTTGAAGTTGTACAAGACATTGGTAAGGCCACACTTGGAATACTGTGTGCAATTCTGGTCACCCTATTATAGAAAGGATATTATTAAACTAGAAAGAGTGCAGAAAAGATTTACTAGGATGCCACCGGGACTTGATGGATTGAGTTATAAGGAGAGGCTGGATAGACTGGGACTTTTTTCTCTGGAGCATAGGAGGCTGAGGGGTGACATTATTAAGGTCTATAAAATAATGAGGGATACAGATCAGATAGATCGTCATTATCTTTTCCCAAAGATAGAGGAGTCTAAAACTAGAGGGCATTGATTTAAGGTGAGAGGGGAGAGATACAAAAGTGTCCAGAGGGGCAATTTGTTCACACACAGGGTGGTGAGTGTCTGGAACAAGCTGCCAGAGGTAGTAGTGGAGGCGGGTACAATTTTGTCTTTTAAAAAGCATTCAGATAGTTACATGGGTACGATGGGTATAGAGGGATATGAGCGGGCAATTGGGATTAGCTTAGGGGTTTAAAAAAGTTGGACCGAAGGGCCTGTTACCATGCTGTAAACCTCTATGACTCTATAGCTCTATATGGTCCCCGGAAGGGTAGGGAGTTTTAGTTAAGTCGGGCAGCATGATCGGTGCAGGCTTGGAGGGCTGTAGGGCCTGTTCCTGTGCTGTAATTTTGTTTGTTCTTTGTTCTTTTAATATTGGGGAAGTTGAAGGTACCCACTGTGACAACCCTGTTGTTATTGCCTCTTTCCATAATCTGCCTACATATTTGTTCCTCAATGTTCCGGTGGCCATTAGGAGCCGATAGTATAATCCTATTAAGAGTGATTGTACCTTTCTTATTTTTGAACTCTATCCATATTGCCTCAGTGGATGAGCCCTCTAGTATGTCCTCTCTGAGTGCAGATGCAACATTCTCCCTGATTGTTAATGCCTCTACCTCTTCTACCACCCTCTCTATCTTGTCTAAAACATCAAAACCTTGCTATCCAGCTTTTTTTTAATTCATTCGTGGGACATGGCTGGCCTGCGTTTATTGCCATAGAGTCAGAGGTTTACAGGCCAACTTGTCCATGCCGCCCTTTTTTTAAAACCCCGAAGCTAGTCCCAATTGCCCGCATTTGGCCCATATCCCTCTATACCCATTTCACTCATGTAACTGTCTGAATGCTTTTTAAAAGACAGAATTGTACCCGCCTCTACTACTATCTCTGGCAGCTTGTTCCAGACACTCACCACCCTCTGTGTGAAAACATTGCTCCTCTGGACACTTTTGTATCTCTCCCCTCTCACCTTAAACCTATGCCCTCTCGTTTTAGACTCCTCTACCTTTGGAAAAAGATATTGACTATCTAGCTGGTCTATGCTGCTCATTATTTTATAGCCCTCTATAAGATTACCCCTCAGCCTTCTACGCTCCAGAGAAAAAATTCCAGTCTATCCACCCTCTCCTTATAATTCAAACCATCAAGTCCCGGTAGCATCCTAGTAAATCTTTTCTGCACTCTTTCTAGTTTAATAATATCCTTTCTATAATAGGGTGACCAGAAATGTACACAGTATTCCAAGTGTGGCCTTACCAATGTCTTGTACAACTTCAACAAGACGTCCCAACTCCTGTATTCAGTGGTCTGACCAATGAAACCAAGCATGCTGAATGCCTTCTTCACCAATTTGTCCACCTGTGACTCCACTTTCAAGGAGCAATAAACATGTACCCCTAGATCTCTTTGTTCTGTAACTCCCCCAATGCCCTACCATTAACTGAGTAAGTCCTGCCCTGGTTCAATCTACCAAAATGCATCACCTCACATTTATCTAAATTAAACTCCACCTGCCATTCGTCAGCCCACTGGCCCAATTGATCAAGATCCCGTTGCAATCCGATATAACCTTCTTCACTGTCCACTATGCCACCAGTCTTGGTGTCATCTGCAAAACTTATTAACCATGCCTCTTATATTCTCATCCAAATCATTAATATAAATGACAAATAACTGTGGACCCAGCCCTGATCCCTGAGGCATACCGCTGGTTACAGTCCTCCAGTTTGAAAAACAACCATCCTACAACCACCCCCTGGCTTCTGTCCTCAACACCAGGTTAAAGTCCAACAGGTTTATTTGGTAGAAAAATCCACTAGCATTCGGAGCGCTGCCTCTTCGTCTGGCCCCTTCGCCAAGCTGACACTCACCTGACGAAGGGGCAGTGCTCCGAAAGCTAGTGGATTTTGCTACCAAATAAACCTGTTGGACTTTAACCTGGTGTTGTGAGACTTCTTACTGTGTTTACCCCAGTACGACGCCGGCATCTCCACATTCTGTCATCAAGCCAATTTTGTATCTATTTAGCTACCTCACCCTGGATCCCATGAGATATAACCTTATGCAACAACCTACCATGCAGTACCTTGTAAAAGGCCTTGCTAAAATCCATGTAGACAACATCAACTGCAGTGCCCTCATCTACCTTCTTGGTTACCCCTTCAAAAAAACTCAGTCAAATTTGTGAAACACGATTTTCCACTCACGAAGCCATGCTGACTGTCCCTAATCAGTCCTTGCGTCTCCATCCCTCGTTGCCCGAGGGCAGTTGAGAGTCAGCCACATTGCTGTGGCTCTGGAGTCAAATGCAGGCCAGACTGGGTAAGGATGGCAGATTTCCTTCCCGAAAGGAACATGAGTGAATCAGGTGGGTTTTAAACACCTTCCAAGCATGCCAGTTTAATGAGACAAACAAGGACAGTAATTCAACAATTTCTTTATTTCACACTGCTCTTACCAACTCAAACATAAACAGTTGCAACTCAGTAACTCTTTACTGAACTTTTACTCTCACTGAACATCAACTTTAACTATTTAACTGGAAATAGATGATATCGAATTTAGGAAAACCTTGACCAAGAAATATCCTCGATGTAGAAGCTATCTTCTTCTTCTCTGAAGCATCCTTCAGGATACAGGTCTTCTTGCAATGGTTGGTCTCTTCGAGTTATCACTGGCAAACAAAGACTCTCATATCTTTTTATCCACAATTCTCCGCTCGCTTCCGGAAGATTCTCTGTTATCCAGCCAACTGTGTAACCAGAAACCGATCACATGAATCGAACATCCAATGAAATTACTTGTGAATGACGCCCATGACACTCAATTCAAACTGCATACTCCATACATAACAGCTATATAAATCGAAGCCACACTGTCTCGGTTAATGTAAACAACTTCCCTTATCTGGGAAGCTTAAGATCATAGCTCCCAGACCAGAGCAACTTTCGGACTTGCATATGATTTTAATCTATAAATTGACTAAAAATCCCAGCATGCTTAACTCTCAGTCAGAAAAGCCAATTTCAAGCCACTATTGCCATTATTGTAGCTGAATCACTATTTTAGCCGTTCTTTCTATGTTGAGCAGCCAGTACTGTCCCTCTCTCAACCAAGTCTCTAATGGCCACAACATCATACATGTACTGATCCAGGCTCTAAGCTCATCTTTCTTACCCATAATACTTCTTGCTTTGAAATAAACACACTTTAGCCCATTAGTCCCATCATGTTCATTAACTGGTCCCTGCCTGTCTTTCCTTTCAGACTTACTGGTCCTAACAGCGACCTTCCCCTCAATCCCTCCACTTGCTGACCTGCTGCTCTGGTTCCCAGCCCCCTGCCACTCACGTATAAACCCTCCTGAGTAGCACTAGCGAATCTACCTGCAAGGATGTTGGTTTCCCTCCACTTTGAGAGGTCTCTGGAAAAGAGGTGTGTTGGTGTGCTTTCCTAAATAGTAAAATGCACTTTCTAATTGAAGATAGCCCCCAGCAGTTTGGAATGTGACAATTGTGTGTGGGAAAGCTGATTAACTATATGGGCAGGTGCTTCTTGCAAAATAAGACCAATCATTCTTGTTGTACAGGTCCTGCCCCAGAAGAGATCCCAATTATCCAAGATCCTGAAAGCCTGCCCCCTGCACCAGCTCCTTAGCCACGCATTCCTCTGTCCTATCTTGCCTTGCCTCACCAGCACATGGCATTGGTAGTAATCCAGAGACCCTCGAGGTCCTGCTTTTCAGTCTCTTTCCTAACTTCCTATACTCACTTTGTGGACCTCATCCCTCTTTCTCCCTATGTTGTTGGTACCAATGTGCACAATGATCTCTTGCTGCTCACCCTCCTCCTTAGGAATTTCATGCAGCCGCTAGAGACATGTTTGACCCTGGCACTAGGGAACAAACACACCAGCCTGGAATCTCAAACGCGACCACAGAAACGCCTGTTTGTGCCGTTAACTAGTGAGTCTCCTATTACTATCGCTTGCTTGGACTTTGCCCCACCCTGCTCTGCAGCAGAGCCAGTTGTGGTGCCACAGGCCTGGCTGCTGCAGTTGTGCTCTCCTGAGAGGCTATTTCCCCCCCTGCCCCCGCCAACAATATCCAAAGCGGTATACCTGTTAGAGAGGGGAATAGCCACAGGAGACTCTTGCACTACCTGCCTGCCTCTCTTGGCAGTCACCCATCTACCTGACTGAATCTGCAATGTGACCACCTCCCTATAACTATATTGGTATAGGGATACCAATATAGTTATAGATACCACTGGAGCAAGCTGAGAGGGAGTGATTGGAGGCAGCAGTGCTGGTGAGAGATTAATTGAATTGTTTATTTATTTAATTAGTCAGCTAGTGTGTGTTTTTTTTTTGGCCTTTACTTTTGCAGTAGAATTTTAAGTTTAAAGTGAAAACTGGAAGTGGGCTGCGAAGGAGTCTGGGAAGGGTTTTTTAAGCGTGTGAAGTATAAAAGGTAGGCTGCAGTATACAGCGGGCAGCGTCGGGAGCGGGCAGGGGAGTGCGTGGGAAGCAGAATGTGAGCTATAAGGCTTTGGCTCACAGGGCTTGTGTGGGAAGCAGAGTGTGAGTTATAAGGCTTTGGCTCACGGCTTGTGTGGGAAGCAGAGTGTGAGCTATAAGGCTTTGGCTCACAGGGCTAAGGCAGAAAGGGCGAGGAGGGGTGAGTTTAAATTCATTTCTGCACTTTCTACCTGGTACTGGCAAGGTATCTAGAGGGGATGGGTGTGCAGGCAGTGCTATGTTCCTCTTGCACTATGTTTGAGGTGAGGGACGACGACTGTGTCCCTGCTGATGACACCTGTGGGAAGTGCACCCATCTGCAGCTCCTCCAAAACCGTGTTAGGGAACTGGAGCTGGAGTTGGATGAACTTAGGATCATTAGGGACGCAGAGGTGGCCATAGACAGAAGCTTTAGGAATACAGTTACTCCGAGAAATGAAAACAGATGGGTGACGGTGAGAGGGGCTGGGAGGAAGCAGTCCATGCAGGGATCCCCGGTGGTCATTCCCCTTAGCAACAAGTATTCCGCTTTGGATACAGTTGAGGGGGATGACATACCAGTGGTGAGCCGCAGTGAGAGGATCTCCAGCACTGTGTCCGTCTCTGTGGCTCGGGAGGGTAAGGGGCAGAGCGGGAGGGCAATAGTTATTGGGGACTCGTTAGTTAGAGGGATAGATAGGAGGTTCTGTGGCAGCAAAAGAGACTCACGGATGGTATGTTGCCTACCGGATGCCAAGGTCCGTGACGTCTCAGACCGTGTTTTCCAGATTCTGAAGGGGGAGGGGAAACAGTCACAAGTCGTGGTACACATTGGTACCAACGACATAGGTAAGCGATGGGACGGGGATTTAAAGCAGGAATTTCTGGAGCTGGGCTGGAAGCTGAGAGCCAAGACAAAACATGTGGTCATCTCTGGTACGTTGCCGGTGCCACGTGATAGCGAGTTGAGGAACAGGGAGAGAGTGCAGTTAAACATGTGGTTGCAGGGATGGTGTAGGAGGGAGGGTTTCAGATACGTGGATAATTGGAACACATTCTGGGGAAGGTGGGACCTGTACAAACAGGACGGGGTGCACCTGAACCAGAGGGGCACCAATATCCTCGGAGGGAAATTTGTTACGGCTCTTCAGGGGGGTTTAAACTAATTTGTCAGGGGAGTGGGAAAAGGAGTTGTAGTCCAGAAGTCAGTGAGGGTGGTGAGGTATTGGGGAAGGTATCAGGGTCAAGGGTGGGTACCGGTAGACAGGAAGGTGGGTTGAAGTGTGTCTACTTCAATGCAAGGAGCATCCGGAACAAGGTAGATGAACTTGGGGCATGGATTGGTACTTGGGACTACGATGTTGTGGCCATTACGGAGACGTGGGTAGAACAAGGACAGGAATGGTTGTTGGACGTTCCGGGGTATAGATGTTTCAGTAAGTGTAGGGAAGCTGGTAAAAGAGGTGGAGGAGTGGCATTGTTAATCAAGGATAGTTTAACGGCTGCGGAAAGGCACTTCGAGGGGGATCTGCACACTGAGGTAATATGGGCTGAGGTTAGAAATAGGAAAGGAGCGGTCACGTTGTTAGGAGTTTACTATAGGCCCCCAAATAGTAATAGAGATGTGGAGGAAGAAATTGCTAAGCAAATTATGGATATGTGTGGGGGTCACAGGGTAGTTGTCATGGGGGACTTTAACTTTCAAAATATTGATTGGAGCCTTTGTAGGTCAAATAGTTCGGATGGGGCAGTTTTTGTGCAGTGTGTGCAGGAGGTTTCCTGACACAATATGTGGATAGGCCGACAAGAGGTGAGGCCACATTGGATTTGGTACTGGGAAATGAACCGGGCCAAGTGTTAGATTTGGTTGTGGGAGAGCACGTTGGAGATAGTGACCACAATTCGGTGTCTTTTCTTATTGCAATGGAGAGGGATAGGGCCGTACGGCAGGGCAAGGTTTACAATTTGGGGGAGAGGTAATTATGATGCGATTAGGCAAGAATTAGGGGCCATATGTTGGGAACAGAAACTGTCAGAGAAAGGAACTAATGAAAAGTGGCACTTTTTCAAGGAACAAATACTGGGTGTCCTTGATAGGTATGTCCCTGTCAGGCAGGGAGGAAATGGCCGAGTGAGGGAACCATGGTTCACGAAAGAGGTGGAATGTCTTGTGAAAAGGAAGAGGGAAGCTTATGTAGGGATGAGGAAACAAGGTTCAGATGGCTCGATTGAGGATTACAAGTTAGCAAGGAATGAGCTGAAAAAGGGGCTTAGGAGAGCTAGGAGGGGACACGAGAGGTCCTTGGCGGGTCGGATCAAGGAAAACCCAAGGCCTTTTACTCTTATGTGAGGAATAAAAGAATGACCAGGGTGAGGTTAGGGCCGGTCAAGACAGTAGTGGGAACTTGTGTATGGAGTCAGTAGAGATAGGCGAGGTGATGAATGAATACTTTTCTTCAGTGTTCACCAAGGAGAGGGGCCATGTTTTTGAGGAAGAGAAGGTGTTACAGGCTAATAGGCTGGAGGAAATAGATGTTCGGAGGGAGGATGTCCTGGCAGTTTTGAATAAACTGAAGGTCGATAAGTCCCCTGGGCCTGATGAAATGTATCCTAGGATTCTTTGGGAGGCAAGGGATGAGATTGCAGAGCCTTTGGCTTTGATCTTTGGGTCCTCGCTGTCCACGGGGATGGTGCCAGAAGACTGGAGAATGGCGAATGTTGTTCCTCTGTTTAAGAAAGGGAATAGAAATGACCCTGGTAATTATAGACCGGTTAGTCTTACTTCGGTGGTTGGTAAATTGATGGAAAAGGTCCTTAGAGATGGGATTTACGACCATTTAGAAAGATGCAGATTAATCCAGGATAGTCAGCACGGATTCGTGAAGGGCAAGTCGTGCCTCACAAATTTGATTGAATTTTTTGAGGAGGTAACTAAGTGTGTTGATGAAGGTAGGGCAGTTGATGTCATATACATGGATTTTAGTAAGGCGTTTGATAAGGTCCCCCATGGTCAGCTTATGATGAAAGTGAGGAGGTGTGGGATAGAGGGAAAGTTGGCCGATTGGATAGGTAACTGGCTGTCTGATCGAAGACAGAAGGTGGTGGTCGATGGAAAATTTTCGGATTGGAGGCAGGTTGCTAGCGGAGTGCCGCAGGGATCAGTGCTTGGTCCTCTGCTCTTTGTGATTTTTATTAATGACTTAGCAGAGGGGGCTGAAGGGTGGATCAGTAAATTTGCTGATGACACCAAGATTGGTGGAGTAGTGGATGAGGTGGAGGGCTGTTGTAGGCTGCAAAGAGACATAGATAGGATGCAAAGCTGGGCTGAAAAATGGCAAATGGAGTTTAACCCTGATAAATGTGAGGTGATTCATTTTGGTAGGACTAATTTAAATGTGGATTACAGGGTCAAAGGTGGGGTTCTGAAGACTGTGGAGGAACAGAGAGATCTTGGGGTTCATATCCACAGATCTCTAAAGGTTGCCACTCAAGTGGATAGAGCTGTGAAGAAGGCCTATAGTGTGTTAGCTTTTATTAACAGGGGGTTGGAGTTTAAGAGCCGTGGGGTTATGCTGCAACTGTACAGGACCTTGGTGAGACCACATTTGGAATATTGTGTGCAGTTCTGGTCACCTCACTATAAGAAGGATGTGGAAGCGCTGGAAAGAGTGCAGAGGAGATTTACCAGGATGTGCCTGGTTTGGAGGGTAGGTCTTATGAGGAAAGGTTGAGGGAGCTAGGGCTGTTCTCTCTGGAGCGGAGTAGGCTGAGGGGACACTTAATAGAGGTTTATAAAATGATGAAGGGGATAGATAGAGTGAACGTTCAAAGACTATTTCCTCGGGTGGATGGAGCTATTACAAGGGGGCATAACTATAGGGTTCGTGGTGGGAGATACAGGAAGGATATCAGAGGTAGGTTCTTTACGCAAAGAGTGGTTGGGGTGTGGAATGGACTGCCTGCAGTGATAGTGGAGTCAGACACTTTAGGAACATTTAAGCGGTTATTGGATAGGCACATGGAGCACACCAGGATGATAGGGAGTGGGATAGCTTGATCTTGGTTTCAGATAAAGCTCGGCACAACATCGTGGGCCGAAGGGCCTGTTCTGTGCTGTACTGTTCTATGTTCTCAGGTCTGAGAAACATCCCAGCCATCCCTTTGCATCTTCTTAATCAACGAGTGTCTGTCTGTCATATATTTATCAATAAGGGAACCCGCAGGTCCCCACTTAGTTTCTCTACCTGCCATCTTGCAGACTTCTACGCCCCGGCCACGATTACCTCCTCAGCAATGTGTTTTCTCCACCGTTGGGGTTTCTATTTATACTCACGGCCACGATTACCTCCTCGGCAACGTGTTTCCTCCACTGGAGTCCGGCTCTAGGTCAGGGTGATCGGTTCCTTACCGCACCACTTTACAACGTGACAGACAAGTACACAAACTACACAAACTTTTATGCAAACAGGTGGCAAACTCTGCGTTTGTTCGCCACTACAAAGTTTGATGCTAAATGACCTCTATCACTTGTGCTTCACGATCCTAAGTGCCTTGGTGCCTCTACGCCCACTTCAGGGTCCTGACCTTCGCGTGGGAGATTTCCACTCTTAACAACCGGTCCACGGCTGCGCGTTTGAGACAGGCACTTCCTTGTCCTTATTCGATCAGCACAAGAAATCAATTCCTGTTTCTATCCGATAGCCCCATAAATTCCCTTAATTTTCACCCGTTTTTAACTGCATTGTTGGCGCAGTCTGACTCTCACAGGTTCAGTAATCTCTACTCCAGTTCGCCGACCGAGGCCAACCGATCAACTCACCAGCAGTGAGATCCTGGTCGACTACGCCAATTTGTTGTGGGAAAATCGCCACTCAGAGTCAGATTTAAAGATTCAACATGCAGTTTATCGGACAAAGCTTTGAGAGAACCGCTGGGCTCTCCGCAGTGCACACAGTCACCTTCTCAACTTTAAAATGGCTTTGTTTTGTTTAATTCCAGGGATTGGCAGTGAAAGACAGGATTTCAGAAGTAAAAACAGCAGTCCATGTGATCTTTGATGGGTGTAGTTCACAGGTAATGTTTCTTCAGTAGAATTGTTTTTTCAGTACAATGGTAACCTTAATTTGAAACATTTCAGTTTTATTTAGCAACGTTAAAAGACCAGTTTTGCAGGTGGCAGTAATTTTGGGGAACTGCATTTCGTCTCTTCTCTTTGGTCGTCCCCCAGGATCAAGGACGCCTTGCTTCCATTCCGGCTTGTTGGATTCTGAGATGGCTGATGAGCCCAATGAAACATTGCAGACTCTGCCACAAGGGAGACAGGTCATGCCTGGAGGTTTTGAGGAGATGAGTTAGAACATAGAACATTACAGCGCAGTACAGGCCCTTCGGCCCTCGATGTTGCGCCGACCAGTGAAACCAATCTAAAGCCCATCTAACCTACACTATTCCAATATCATCTATATGTTTATCCAATGACCATTTAAATGCCCATAATGTTGGCGAGTCCACTACTGCTGCAGGCAGGGCATTCCATGCCCTTACTACTCGCTGAGTAAAGAACCTACCTGTCCTATATCTATCACCCCTCAATTTAAAGCGATGCCCCACGTGCCAGCTATCACCATCCGAGGAAAAAGGCTTTCACTATCCACCCTATCTAACCCTCTGATCATCTTGTATGCCTCTATTAAGTCACCTCTTAACCTTCTGCTCTCTAACGAAAACAACCTCAAGTCCCTCAGCCTTTCCTCATAAGACCTTCCCACCATACCAGGCAACATCCTAGTAAATCTCCTCTGCACCCTTTCCAATGCATCCACATCTTTCCTATAATGCGGCGACCAGAACTGTACGCAATACTCCAAGTGCGGCCGCACCAGAGTTTTGTACAGCTGCAACATGACCACCTGGCTCCGAAACTCAATCCCTCGACCAATAAAAGCTAACGCTCCGTACGTCTTCTTAACAACCCTATCAACCTGGGTGCCAACTTTCAGGGATCTATGCACATGGACACCAAGATCTCTCTGTTCATCCACACTACCAAGTATCTTACCATTAGCCCAGGACTTTGTAATCCTGTTACTCCTTCCAAAGTGAATCACCTCACACTTTTCCGCATTGAACTCCATTTGCCATCTCTCAACCCAGCACTGCAGCTTATCTATGTCCCTCTGTAACCTGCAACAACCTTCCGCAACTCCACCGACTTTAGTGTCATCCGCAAATTTACGAACCCAAAACTTGTTGGGAGTTGTTGGGAGATTTGTTCACACTCTCTGATGTCTTGACTTTGTCCCTGTATTTTCCGGACAAAGTCTCTTACGCTGCCTTCCGAGTGAAGCTTGGTCACAGGCCAGTGTCTCCCTTGAGTTGCGGGATATTGGACCTCTTCAGGGGTGCTTTGAGGTGATAACTAAAACCTTTCTGCACTCCTCGTGGGAGTCTTCTGCCATTACCGAGTTCAAATGCTAAGAACCTTAGTGAGACCGCACTTGGAATATTGTGTTCAATTCTGGTCCCCACACTACCAGAAGGATGTGGAGGCTTTGAAGAGGGTACAGAAAAGATTTACCAGGGTGTTGCTTGGCATTAGCTATGAGGAGAGGTTGGAGAAACTTGGTTTGTTCTCACTGGAGCGACGGAGGTTGAGGGGAGTCCTGATAGAAGTCTACAAGATTATGAGAGGCATGGACAGAGTGGATAGTCAGAAGCTTTTTCCCAGAGTGGAAGAGTCAATTACTAGGGGGCATAGGTTTAAGGTGCGAGGGGCAAGTTTTAAAAGAGATGTACGAGGCAGATGTTTTACACAGAGAACGGTGGGTGAACATAGAACATAGATAGAACATAGAACAGTACAGCACAGTACAGGCCATTCGGCCCTCGATGTTGTGCCGAGCTTTGTCTGAAACCAAGATCAAGCTATCCCACTCCCTATCATTCTGGTGTGCTCCATGTGCCTATCCAATAACCGCTTGAAAGTTCCTAAAGTGTCCAACTCCACTATCACAGCAAGCAGTCCATTCCACACCCCAACCACTCTCTGAGTAAAGAACCTACCTCGGACATCCCTCCGATATCTCCCACCATGAACCTTATAGTTATGCCCCCTAGTAGCAGCTACATTCACACGAGGAAATAGTCTCTGAGCGTCCACTCTATCTATCCCCCTCATCATCTTATAAACCTCTATTAAGTCGCCTCTCATCCTCCTCCGCTCTAAAGAGAAAAGCCCTAGCTCCCTCAACCTTTCCTCAGAAGACCGACCCTCCAAACCAGGCAGCATCCTGGTAAATCTCCTTTGCATTCTTTCCAATGCTTCCTCGTCCTTCTTATAGTGAGGTGACCAGAACTGCACACAATATTCCAAATGTGGTCTCACCAAGGTCCTGTACAGTTGCAGCATAACCCCACGGCTCTTAAACTCCAACCCCCTGTTAATAAAAGCTAACACACTATAGGCCTTCTTCACGGCTCTATCCACTTGAGTGGCAACCTTCAGAGATCTGAAGATATGAACCCCAAGATCTCTCTGTTCCTCCACATTCCTCAGAACCCTGCCGTTGACCCTGTAATCCGCATTTAAATTTGTCCTCCCAAAATGAATCACCTCGCACTTATCAGGGTTAAACTCCATCTGCCATTTTTCAGCCCAGCTTTGCATCCTATCTATGTCTCTTTGCAGCCTACAACAGCCCTCCACCTCGTCCACTACTCCACCAGTCTTTGTGTCATCAGCAAATTTACTGACCCACCCTTCAGCCCCCTCCTCCAAGTCATTGATAAAAATCACAAATAGCAGAGGACCCAGCACTGATCCCCGTGGCACACCGCTGGTAACCGGTCTCCAGCCTGAAAATTTTCCATCCACCACCACCCTCTGTCTCCTATGAGATAGCCAGTTACTTATCCAATCGGCCAAATTTCCCTCTATCCCACACCTCCTTACTTTCTTCATGAGCCGACCGTGGAGAACCTTATCAAACGCCTTACTAAAATCCATGTATACGACATCAACTGCTCTACCTTCATCTACACACTTAGTTACCTCCTCAAAGAATTCAATCAAATTTGTGTGGCAAGACTTCCCCTTCACGAATCCGAATTGACTATCCCAAGTGTGCCTGGAACTCGCTGCCGCGGGAGGTAGTGGAAGCGGACACGGTAGTGACTTTTAAGGGGTGTCTTGACAAGTACATGAATGAGATGGAAATAGAGGGATATGGTCCCCGGAAGCGTAGGGGGTTTTAGTTAAGTCGGGCAGCATGGTCGGTGCAGGCTTGGAGGGCCGAAGGGCCTGTTCCTGAGCTGTAATTTTCTTTGTTCTTTGTTTTTTGTACAACAGTTGTTTCAGGAGTTTGGTGTCAGATATATGAGCGACATGTCCTGACCAGTAGAGCAGGTTTTGAGTGATCAGCACCTCAATGCTGGGTATGCTAGCTTGGGAGAGGATGCTGCTGTTGGACTGCCTTTGTTGTCTTACTGGGGGGGCAGTGTAACAGCATACTCATTTGCTGGCTCTTATGATTATGACTTGAACGCTTAGTAATCCTATGAAGTAGCAGTTCCAGTGCAGACCTAGAATACCTGTAATCTCAAAGTGTTGTCTCGATTGTCTGCTCTCGTCCAGACTCATTACCTGTGTGACTGAGGTTGCATAATTTTCAGTTGCAGTTTATGCCCCATTTAAGACTATTTTTCGACTATGCCAATTTTGTTCTCAGTTATTTGATGTTTGCAGCAACATTTAAATTGGACACTCTGTTTGAGAATGAATAAATTGAATTTCCACAGAAACGTTACATGACACATGTCACGTTTCCATATCTTGGTCAAAATACAAGCATGTGTCAATGTGTGCACCATAATGTGCAGGACTTGATTGCAATGTTTCCTGAAGTTTAATAATCCTGCCAATTGAACACCTGCAGGGTGCTTAAGGGTTGCAACTAGTAACTAAGACAGCATTCTCTGCCTTCACATTGCAGAGCATTCACTTGCCTATCATCCACCCAGGGTCTCACTTTATACTTCTTCACATGCAAACAAATGATATCCTGCTGATTTTTTTTCCCATTTGACTTGCATGCACCAAGGGCAGAATTTTCCCATCCCACCTGCCACGGGAATTGTAGTGGGTGGGAAACGGTCCATGCAAAGGTCTGTTGACCTTGGCGGGATTTTATGGTCTTGGGGGTGAACATGGCTGAAAGATCCTGTCCCAGGTGTCTCGCATCACAATCCTGCCTGGCATTCACCATCGCACCTTAACTTACAGCATTGTTTGAGAGCACTGACTGAAAGAACAGCAGGTGTGGGAAAGACAGAGCTGCTCCTCCAGTAACCTATTCTCTTTCTACCAAGCTGATTGCTCCAGCTTCTCCAATCACAGGTTTATTCTCTCCCAATCTTGCTGCTCCTCCAGAGACAGGGGGCGATCTTGTGATCTCATCCCGCCCATTTTTCAGCAAAGTGAGGTTGTAAAATCGGGAGTGAGTGCAAAATTGGGAATTGCGCACATTTTTACTTACCATTCCCACCTTACAGCAGAGAGCAGCAGAGCAGCGATGCTGATTGGCTGTTGTGAGGAAGATTTGCAAAGGCACAGCCACTGCTTCCAGAAGGTGGTCTGCGGAGGAGCTGTTGTAAAGGGACAGTCATGCTGGTCTAAAATGTTTATGTCACTGGGTCCTTCCAGGCCACAAGCGGGGACCTCTGTGGGATCTCCCAGTTTGCCATCCACAGATGTGTCCGTGAGCTAACAGATGCCCTGTACGCCCAGGCTGAGCAGTGAGAACTTTGAACTGGGCCAGGCCCAGCACGAAACTTGGGCTGCAGGATTTGTCACCATAGTGGGAATGCCTAATGTACAGGGGGCAATTGACTGTACACACACATCACCCTGAGGTCCCCTGACTGGAACTCCCACTGGTTTGTGAACAGGAACGGATTCCAGTCCCTTAAAATGCAGTTGCTGTGTGACCACAGGATGTACGTCGTACTTGTGTGTGCACGACACCCAGGCTGCGTGTGTGCATGATAGTTTCATCCTGAGGAGCTCAGATATCCCAGAAGTATTCGAGGAGCAGCCCAGGCTGCAGGGATGCTCATGGGGGACATGGGATACCCGCTCAGAACTTGGCTGATGACGCGAGTGCAGAGGCCACTGAACGATGTGGAGATCCATTACAATAAGGTCCATGCAGCTAGCTGGTCAATTGTAGAGTGTGCCTGGACCACTCTGGCGGAGCCCTCCAGTACAGTTCCCTGACAGTGTCCACATCGTGGTGATCTGCTGTACGTTCCACAACTTGGCGCAGCAGTGAGGAGACCTTTTGGAGGAGGAGGATTTGTGCGGAGTGATGACGAGACCGATGAGCAACCAGGCGATGGAGAACAGACGGGAAGGGAGGCCCTCATTGCTATCAGGTTCTCCAACTGGAGGCCATGTGGTACAGAATCACAGAATACCATAGTGCAGAAGAGGCCCTTCGGCCTATCAGGTCTGCACCGACATATGAAAGGCCCTGATCTGCCCACCTAATCACACTTAGAAACACATTTCTCGAGGAGAACGTTATAGAAATGATCCGTCAGAGTATAATCTTAAAGCTGGAAAACAACACCCCTCTCCTCCATATTTGCCCTAGTCAGTCTCCCGCACCATGGTAAATCAGGATGATGGGCCTGGGTAGGGTATGATGGCGAGTTACTGTTGCAGACAGAAGGGTGATGACGACTCGCTATGTGGCAGACTGTGATGGTGCCCTGGTGCAAACAAGTCTGACTCCTACCTGAGGTCTGCATGCACGCTGGCACCTGGGTGGGGGTCATGAGCCACCACTGCAGGGCACCGGGGTGGGTGGCTTGGAGGTTCTGGGGATGCCATGTCAGCTTCAGTGACTCAGTGGCCCAGCATGGCACCCAGAACTGGCACTGATTGTTTTGAGCACTTTGATTTTAAGTACAGTGACATGCAAACAACATGTGCCTGAATTAGGAGATTGAAATAGCCGGGTGATAACAATGTTCCGAGCCCCTCTGACTGAGGTTGGGGTATGGTCATCCCTGCTGGAGGATAATCAGAGAGATATTAGTCAGCTGTGGGCTGCAAATGCAGTCATTAACAGCGCAATAACTCAGTGCTCATACTTAACTTGTACTTGTGAAACTTAACTGTGCCTACTTCCCTCAACCGAGGTGGTACACTCCTTCATCAGTGTCCTCTTGGTGACTGTTGTGGGAAATTTGAAAAGGTGGCCAATTTATGTCAAAACGAACTTCGACTTTATTCAAAAAACTCGCAAATGGAAAAGTCTCTGTTCAAAAAACGTAACAAAATTTATTTAAAATATAAAGTCAAACAGGTCAAACAAAACATAAATGAACGGCCGTTCTGGAGACCTTTCAAAGGGTTAAATAGCTCAGGTTCAGAGTTGTAAAACCTCTCCCTGAGATCTGGGCATTCAACCAAATTACAAGTCGGTTATCGGATTCTGTCAGCTATAATTCCGCCTTCCTTTGGCTCAGAATCAATTTTATTAAACAATTATACATCAATACACACTTTTGTCAGTTACTCTGGCCATTCACAATTTGCCACCCAGCACAATGCTTTTTTTTTTGGTCCGTTTAATATGGATATCACCCTCTATCTTGGTAAAACTAACTTCCTGGTTGCTAGGCACCCACAGGTGCTGTCCACAGAGGTAAAAATGAACTTTTCCACCAGCACATTGCCAGATGAACAGGCACGTGAACCTTGGGCCCTAGGTACGTATCTATTCTAGACAATGAATGCCGCTATTCATAAAATTACAATATTTGTTCCACATATGCAACATTTCCTTTTTTTGCTATCTAAGGGATATTCACCCCCTGCTTCTAACCTTCTGACCCAAACCATTATACATTGCGGCATCTTCTTGGCCAAAGTGAACAATATATATTGAAATACATTCAATACTTTCATATATATATGTATATACTTTAAAATCATATTCATTTTGTTTCAATACTGCTACTGCATTCTCATATGAGCAAACTGTCCATATTAACTTGTTATAAAGAATCATTTAACCTCTTCTCGCTATCCTATCTCCTCAAAGAGTATGGGGGCTAATTTTTTTCACGCATTGGGCTGGGAGAATTGCGTGTGGGCCAATTCGAAGGATTCGCGCATCTCCCAGCGCCAATATCCAGTGCAGTTGGGACCACGCTGGAAACTGGCGGGACCAGCAGGTAAGTCATTTTAATCGTATTTTAATGTTATTTAAATGTTATTATCGGGCCTGGGACTGAAGTCCCTGGGCCCAGTAGCATCTCCCACCCTGCCAGTACAATTACACTCCAGCAGCTTTTAGAGTAGCTCTCCATTTCTGGGGAACTAGCGGGAGACCCTGCTGAAGTGAAGGAGGGCAATCGGGGACTGCCAGGGGTTACAGATAGTGTGGCATGAACCCAAGATCCCGGTTGAGGCAGTCCTCATGTGTGCGGAACTTGGCTATCAGTCTCTGCTCAGCGACTCTGTGTTGTCGAGTGTCGTGAAGGCTGCCTTGGAGAACGCTTACCAGAAGATCAGAGGCCGAATGCTCGTGACCGCTGAAGTGTTCCCCAACAGGAAGAGAACACTCTTGCCTGGTGATTATCGAGCGGTGTTCATTCATCCATTGTCGTAGCGCCTGCATGGTCTCCCCAATGTACCATGCCTCGGGACATCCTTTCCTGCTGTTCCGCACACATGAGGACGGCCTCAACCGGGATCTTGGGTTCATGTCACACTATATGTAACCCCCACGACTTGCCTGGGCTTGCAAAATCTCACTAACTGTCCTGGCTGGAGACAATACACATCTCTTTAACCTGTGCTTCACCGTCTCTCCACTCACATTATCTGTACCTTTAAGACTTGATTACCTGTAAAGACTCGCATTTGAACCATTATATTATATGCCCTGTTTGTGAATAGAACTCCCACTCACCTGATGAAGGGGCAGTGCTCCGAAAGCTAGTGGCTTGTGTTACCAAATAGACCTATTGGACTTTAATCTGGTGTTGTGAGACTTCTTACAGGTGAAGTTCCAGAGGACTGGAGGATAGCCAATGTTGTTCCATTGTTTAAGAAGGGCAGCCGGGACAATGCAGGAAATTATAGGTCAGAGAGCCTTACGTCAAAGGCAGGGAAATTATTGGAAAAGATTCTAGGGACAGGATTTACTCGCATTTGGAAACAAATGGACTTATTAGTGAAAGCATGGTTTTGTGAAAGAGGATGTGATGGAACTATTGAATGGCATCAAGGTTGGTAAGTCGCCGGGACCGGATGGGATGTACCCCAGGTTACTGTGGGAGGCGAGGGAGGAGATTGCGGAGCCTTTGGCGATGATCTTTGCATCGTCGATGGAGACGGGAGAGGTTCCGGAGGATTGGAGGATTGCAGATGTGGTCCCTATATTCAAGAAAGGGAACAGGGACAGCCCGGGAAATTACCGACCGGTGAGTCTAACCTCAGTGGTTGGTAAGTTGATGGAGAGGATCCTGAGAGACAGGATTTATGATCATCTAGAGAAGTTTAGTATGATCAAAAGTAGTCAGCACGGCTTTGTCAAGGGCAGGTTGTGCCTTACGAGCCTGGTTGAGTTCTTTGAAAATGTTACCAAACACATTGACGAAGGAAGAGCGGTGGATGTGGTCTATATGGACTTCAGCAAGGCGTTCGATAAGGTCCCCCATGCAAGACTTCTTGAGAAAGTGAGAGGGCATGGGATCCAAGGGGCTGTTGCCTTGTGGATCCAGAACTGGCTTGCCTGCAGAAGGCAGAGAGTGGCTGTGGAGGGGTCTTTCTCTGCATGGAGGTCAGTGACCAGTGGAGTGCCCCAGGGATCTGTTCTGGGACCCTTGCTGTTTGTCATTTTCATAAATGACCTGGATGAGGAAGTGGAGGGATGGGTTGGTAAGTTTGCTGACGACACCAAGGTAGGTGGTGTTGTGGATAGTTTGGAGGGATGTCAGAAGTTGCAGCGAGACATAGATAGAATGCAAGACTGGGCAGAGAAGTGGCAGATGGACTTCAACCCGGATAAGTGTGTGGTGATCCATTTTGGCAGATCCAATGGGATGAAGCAGCAGTATAATATGAAAGGTACCATTCTTAGCAGTGTAGAGGATCAGAAGGACCTTGGGGTCTGGGTCCATCGGACTCTTAAATCGGCCTCGCAGGTGGAGGATGCGGTCAAGAAGGCGTACGGCGTACTGGCCTTCATTAATCGAGGGATTGAGTTTAGGAGTCGGGAGATAATGCTGCAGCTTTATAGGACCCTGGTTAGACCCCACTTGGAGTACTGCGCGCAGTTCTGGTCACCTCATTACAGGAAAGATGTTGAAGCCATTGAAAGGGTGCAGAGGAGATTTACAAGGATGTTGCCTGGATTGGGGGGCATGCCTTATGAGGATAGGTTGAGGGAGCTTGGTCTCTTCTCCCTGGAGAGACGAAGGATGAGAGGTGACCTGATAGAGGTTTACAAGATGTTGAGAGGTCTGGATAGGGTAGACTCTCAGAGGCTATTTCCAAGGGCTGAAATGGTTGCTACGAGAGGACACAGGTTTAAGGTGCTGGGGGGTAGGTACAGAGGAGATGTCAGGGGTAAGTTTTTCACTCAGAGGGTGGTGGGTGAGTGGAATCGGCTGACGTCGGTGGTGGTGGAGGCAAACTCGTTGGGGTCTTTTAAGAGACTTCTGGATGAGTACATGGGATTTAATGGGATTGAGGGCTATAGATAGGACGAGAGGTGGGGATGTGATCGGCGCAACTTGTGGGCCGAAGGGCCTGTTTGTGCTGTGGCTTTCTATGAGAGGTCGTGCCTCACTAACTTGATCAGGTTTTTTGAGGAAGTGACGAAGATGGTAGATGAGGGAAAGGCAGTGGATGTTGTATACATGGACTTTACGAAAGCCTTTGACAAGGTACCTCATGTTAGACTGGTACGAACGGTGAAGTCACACAGGATCAGAGGAGAGCTGGCAAGATGGATACAGTTTACCCCAGTCCAACGCCGGCACCTCCACATCATGACTTCACCTGTAGCTAATGAGGTTACAAAGATTTCTGTCAAAGCCCCAGCAATTTCCGTGTTTGCCTCCCTCAGTATTCTGTCGTAGATCCCATCACGCCCTGTGGACTTAACTACTTTAATGCTTTTTAAGACGGCCAACACCTCCTCCTTTTTGATATTGGCAGGGTAAATGCTTGGGGTTGAAGGAATAGGACCTGGGTGGGATTGTGGTCAGTCCAGACTTGATGGGATGAATCTCCTCCTTTTGTACTATAGGGATTCTATGATTCTCTCTCCGTCCCACTCTCCCCCTCTCTATGCTCCCGCTCGCCCTCTCTCTCGTTCCCCCACCACCTCTGGTATCTCACCCCTACCACTTCTGTTTATCTCTTCCCCCACTCTCTCTATATCGCACCCCCCCCCGCCACTCTTTCAATTCCCTCTGCTCTCTGTCCCCCCATCTCTCTTTCACTCCCTGTCCTTTTTCTATCACTCCACCACCCTCTATTGCTATCTCTTTCCCCCACTCTTTCTCTCTTTTGCCCCCAGTCTCTTGCAATCTCGCTCGCACTTACTATCCTCCCATTCTCTCTCTTTCTCCCCATTCTCTCTCTCTTTCCTCCCAACTCTCACTCTCGCTCCCCCAACTCTTTCCCTTTCCCCCACACACTCTCTACCCTCACTCTCTCCCATCCTAAGCCACTCTCTCCCAGCCTATGCCACTCTCTCCCCCTCTCTCCCCCATTCTCTTCCAGCTTTCTCTCCCTCCACTCTCTCTCTCCCCACATTCTCTTTCTCTCCCCCCACTCTTTCTTCTTTCCTTCCCCAACACTCCCCTCCCTACATTCTCTCTGCCCATGTTTTCTCCCCTCCAAAACTCTTTCCCCCACCTCTCTCTATCCCCCCACTCTTACCCCACTCCCTCTCCCCCCACTCTCCCTCACCCTATTCTCTCTCGCCTTCCCACGCTTTCTCTCTCCCACAGTCCCCCAACTCTCTCTCCACCCTCTCTCTCTCCCCCAGTCTCTCTGTGCAGTTACGCTCCCCCCCCACTCTCTCTCCCCACTCTCTTCCTCTCTGACACACACCATTCTCTCTCTCCCCCGATTCCCTCTCTCCCCCCACTCTGGCCAGAATTTTACCACTTTTTGTCTAAGCGCTGGGCAGGTGTGTAACTGGGCGAGTTTCAGATCCTTTTTTGGGTGTGTTTTCAGCCCCAACATATGCACTCAACAAGCCTGTTGCTCATTACAGTCGGCTGTGGGCAGTGCTTAATGCGGCCGAAAGCCTGCAGAGGGAGGTAGTGCGCATGTGCAGACCTCTGTTGCTGCACATGTGCATTAACAGTAGTAGAGATCTGACAGACAGAGAGCTGTCAGGCCCCTGCTACTGCAGGCAGCCTGAAGCAGCTCCCCCCCTGCAATCGCGGAGGCCCGACGACCCTCCTGATGCCCAGACCGATCATGGGTCCCCACCTCCCACACCGATTGCAGACCCACCGCCCTCCCCCACCGATCGCGGTCCCGTCGCCCTCCCCCACTGATTGTGTTCACGCTGCCCTCTCCCCACTGATCGTTGCAGAGTGGCAGCGGGCCCCGTCTTCCTATTAGCCTCCCCCCCACTGCCACCCCCATTGGCCCTGCCCCTGGCACTGCCCAGTTAGCATTGCCCAATTTGACACTGCCCAAGGGGCATTCCCCCGTCCCCCCCCCCCTGCTCTCGGCCTCCCCAGAGGGGCCTCAATGGCCTCCGGTTCCACTGGCGAGGCGAAGACGACTGCTCCCCATTCTTGGGGCGCATGACTATTCCTCGCACGCATGAACCTCTGCCGGCAAGTCCATAAAGGCAGGTGAGCCTGGATGATTGAGCGCTGGGCTTGCTAAACACCTTCAAAACCTAATCTTAATAAATTTAAATAAATTAATCAGCCTCTTGCCCATTTCCAGCGAGAGGCTGACTGCACCGGAAATCCTGTGTCAGTAAAATGGCGCCGGTCGTGAAAACCGGCGCTATTTGCTTTGCGATCTTCAATTTTTGGGCATGACACAGTTGTAAAAATACCGCCCTCTATCTCTCCCCCACACTCTATCTCCCTCTCCCCCACTCTCTCTTTCTCCCTGCGCACACTGTCCCCCACAACTCTCTCTCCCCCCACTCTCTTTCTCCATTCTCTCTCACCCCCATTCATTCTCCCCTCCCACACACTCTCTCCAAACACACACTCTCCCCTCCCCACCCTCTCACTCCCTCAACTCTCACTCCCCCCAGCCTTTCTCCCGACCCCCCAACTCTCTCTCTCCCCTCCTTGCACTTTTTCTCCCGATCCCATGCTCTCCCCCCCACTCTCTCTCTCCACCCTCTCTCTTGCTCTACTCTTTCTCTCCCCACACTTTCTCTCACACTCCATTCGCTCTCTCCCCCTCTCTCTGCCCTCCCACACTCTCTCTCTCACGTGATTCAATGCATACAAAGTGGCAAAGATTAGTGGGAACCTAGAGGATTGGGAAATCTTTAAAGGTCAGCAGAAAGCCACAAAAAAAGCTATAAAGGAAAGTAAAATGGATTGTGAGAGTAATCTAGCTCGGAATATAAAAACAGATAGCAAAAGTTTCTACAAATATATAAAACGAAAAAGAGTGGCCAAAGTAAACATTGGTCCTTTAGAGGATGAGAAAGAGGATGGAATAACTGGAAATGAGAAAATGGCTGAAGCATTGAACAGGTATTTTGTGTCAGTCTTCACAGTGGAAGACACAAATAACATGCCAAAAATTGATGACAGGAAGGCTATGGCAGGTGAGAACCTAGAAACTATCATTATGAAAGAGGTAGTGTTGGGCAGTTAATGGGGCGAAAGGTAGACCAGTCTCCTGGTCCTGATGGAATGCATCCCAGGGTACTAAAAGAGATGGCAGGAGAAATAACAAATGCACTAGTGGTAATTTACCAAAATTCGCTGGACTCGGGTGGTTCCCGCAGATTGGAAAAGAGCAAATGTGACGCCACTGTTTAAAAAAGGAGGTAGACAAAAGGCAGGTCACTATAGGCCGGTTAGTTTAACTTCTGTAGTCGGGAAAATGCTTGAATCTATCATCAAGGAAGAAATAGCGAGACATCTGGATATAAATTGCCCCATTGGTAAGACGCAGCGTGGGTTCATGAAGGGAAGGTCATGTTTGACTAATTTGGTGGAGTTCTTTGAGAACATTACATGTGCAGTGGACAATGGGGAACCTGTGGATGTGGTTTTTCTGGATTTCCAGAAGGCATTTGACAAAGTGCCACACCAAAGACTGCTACATAAGATAAAGGTACACATTGTCACGGGTAATGTATTAGCATGGATAGAGGATTGATTAACTAACAGAAAGCAAAGAGTGGGGGTAAATGGGTGTTTTTCTGGTTGGCGATCAGTGACTAGTGGTGGGACCGCAATTGTTTATGACTTATATAGATGATTTGGAGTTGGGGCCCAAGTGTAGTGTGTCAAAATTCGCAGATGAAACTAAGATGGGTGGCAGAGCAAAGTGTGCAGAGGACACTGAAAATCTGCAAAGGGATATAGGTAGTCTAAGTGAGTGGGCAAGGGTCTGGCAGATGGAGTAATGTTGGTAAATGTGAGGTCATCCATTTTGGTAGGAACAACAGCAAAATGGACTATTATTTAAATGATAAAAAATTGCAGCATTCTGCTGTGCAGAGGGACCTGGGTGTCCTCGTGCAGGTATCCCAAGGATTTGGTTTGCAGGTGCAGCAGGTAATTAAGAAGAGGGATGGAGTTTAAAAACAGCAAGGTTATGTTGCAGCTGTATAGGGTGCTGGTGAGGCCACACCTGGAGTACTGTGTACAGTTTTGGTCTCCTTACTTGAGAAGGGATATACTGGCACTGGAGGGGGTGCAGAGGAGATTCACTAGGTTAATTCTGGAGTTGAGAGGGTTGACTTATGAGGAGAGACTGAGTAGACTGGGGCTATACTCATTGGAATTCAGAAGAATGAGGGGAGATCTTATAGAAACATATAAGATTATTAAGACTTATCATTAAGACTTATCTAGATAGCCATATGAACGGAGTGGGAATGGAGGGATACAAAAGAATGGTCTAGTTTGGACCAGGGAGCGGCGCGGGCTTGGAGGGCCAAAGGGCCTGTTCCTGTGCTGTATTGTTCTTTGTTCTTTGTTATTTTGTTCTGCACAAAACTCTGGTGCGGCCGCACTTGGAGTATTGCGTACAGTTCTCGTCGCCGCATTATAGCAAGGATGTGGAAGCATTGGAAAGGGTGCAGAGGAGATTTACCAGGATGTTGCCTGGTATGGTGGGAAGGTCTGATGAGGAAAGGCTGAGGGACTTGAGGTCGTTTTCGTTAGAGAGAAGAAGGTTAAGAGGTGACTTAATAGAGGCATACAAGATGAACAGACGATTAGATAGGATGGATAGTGAGAGCCTTCTTCCTTGGATGGGGATAGCTAGCACGAGGGAACATAGCTTTAAATTGAGGGGTGATAGATATTGGACAGATGTCTGAGGTAGGTTCTTCACTCAGAGAGTAGTAAGGGCATGGAATGCCCTGCCTGCAGCAGTAGTGGACTCGCCAACATTAAGGGCATTTAAATGGTCATTGGATAAACATATGGATGATATTGGAATAGTGTAGGTTAGATGGGCTTTAGATTGGTTTCACAGGTCGGCGCAACATCGAGGGCCAAAGGGCCTGTACTGCGCTGTAATGTTCTATGTTCTATTATGAAGGGTTTAGATAAGATAGAAGCTGGGAAGTTGTTTCCACTGGCGGGTGAAACTAGAACTAGGGGGTATCGCCTCAAAATAAGGGGAAACAGATTTCGGACTGAGTTGAGGAGGAACTTCTTCACACAAAGGGTTGTGAATCTGTGGAATTCCCTGCACAGTGAAGCAGTTGAGGCTACCTCATTGAATGTTTTTAAGGCAAGGATAGATAAATTTTTGAACAGTAAAGGAATTAAGGGTTATGGTGAGTGGGCGGGTAAGTGGAGCTGAGTCCACGAAAAGATCAGCCATGATCTTTTTGAATGGCAGAGCAGGCTCGAGGGGCCAGATGGCCTATTCCCGCTCCTAGCTCTTATGTTCTTATTCTCTTTCTCCTCCCCATTTTCTCACTCCCTCAACTCTCTCTCTCTCCCACTCTTTCTTCCTTCCCCCCAACTCTCTCTCTCTCCCCTCCACACCGTAAGACATAGGAGCAGAATTAAGCCACTCAGCCTATTGAGTCTGCTCCGCCGTTCAATCATGGCTGATATTTTTCTCATCCCCATTCTCTTGCTTTTTCCCCATAACCCCTGATCCCCTTATTAATCAAGAACCTATCTAGCTCTGTCTTAAAGACACTCAATGACCTGGCCTCCACAGCCTTCTGTGGCAAAGAGTTCCACAGATTCACCACTCTAGCTGAAGAAATTCCTCCTCATCTCTGTTTTAAAGAATCGTCCCTTTCGCCTGTGGTTGTACTAGTTCTAGTTTTTCCTACTCATGGAAACATCCTCTCCACTTACACTCTATCCTGGCCTCGTAGTATCCTTTAAGTTTCAGTAAGATCCCCCCCTCATCCTTCTAAATTCCAATGAGTAGAGACCCAAAGTCTTCAACCGCTCCTCATACGACAAGCTCTTCATTCCAGGGATCATTCTTGTGAACCTCTTCTGGACCCTTTCGAAGGCCAGTAGATCCTTCCTTAGATACGGGGCCCAAAACTGCTCACACTACCCCAAATGGGGTCTGTCCAGAGCGTTATAAAGCCTCAGAAGTACATCCTGCTCTTGTATTCCAGCCTTCTCAACATGAATGCTAACATTGCATTTGCCTTCCTAACTGCCAACTGAACCTGCACGTTAACTTTAAGAGAAGCTTGAACAAGGACTCTGAAGTCCCTTTGTGTTTCTGATTTTGCACTCTCTCTTTCTCTCACACGCCATTCACTCTCTTGCCCCTCTCTCTCTCCCCTCCCATTCTCTCTCTCTCACGGTCCTCTCTCTCCTCTCTCTCCTCTCTCTCCTCCCCACTGTCCCCCTCTTCCCTTCCACACTCTCTCTCTCTCCCCCCACTCTCTGTATCCCCAGTCTTATCCCACTCTCTCTCTCTCTCTCCCCCACACTCTCTATCTCTCTCTATCTTCCCTCTCTCTCTCTCCCCCCCAAACTCTCTCTCCCCCCACTCTCTTGCTCCACTCTCTCTCACACCCCATTCTCTCCCCCACTCTCTCTACCCCATTCCTCCTTCCAAAGTGCATAACCTCACGCTTTTCCACATTGTATTCCATCTGCCACTTCTTTGCCCACTCTCCTAACCTGTCCAGCAGCCCCCCTGCTTCCTCAGTACTACCTATCCCTCTAAATATCTTTGTATCACCTGCACACTTAGCAACAATGCCTTCAGTTCCTTCTTCCAAATCGTTAATGTGTATTGTGAAAAGTTGTGGTCCCAGCACCGACCCCCGAGGCACACCACTAGTCACCAGCTGCCATTCTGAAAAATATCCCTTTATCCCACTCTCTGCCTTCTGCCTGTCAGTCAATCCTCTCTCCATGCCAGGTTCTTACATTAACACCATGGGCTCTTAACTTATTTAACAGTCTCCTATGCGGCGCCTTGTCAAAGGCCTTCTGGAAATCTAAATAAATCACATCCACTGGTTCCCCTTTATCTAACTTCCTTGTTACCTCCTCAAAGAACATTAACAGATTTGTCAGACATGACCTCCCCTTGACGAAGCCGTGCTGACTCGGTCCTATTTTATCATGCACTTCCAAGCTCTCTGCGATCTCATCTTTCAGAATGGACTCTAAAATCTTGCCAATGACTGAAGTCAGGCTAACGGGTCTACAATTTCCCATCTGCTGCCTCCCTCCGTCCTCAAACAGCAGTTACATTCACTATTTTCCAGTCCTCTTGGATTCTCCCTGCCTCCAGAGATTGCTGAATGCCTCCACAATTTCCTCAACCATCTCTTTTAGAATCCTGGGGCGTATTCCATCAGGTCCAGGTGACTTATCAGACCTTTCAGTTTCCCCAGAACCTTCTCCTGAATGATGGTCACTACACTCATCTGTGCCCCCTGATTCTCCTGGAGCTCTGGCATCCCACAGGTGTCTTCCACCGACTGATGCAAAGTAACTATTCAGCTCCTCTGCCATTTCTTTGTTTCCTATTATTTCTTCTCAGCCTCATTTTCCAGTGGTCCAATGTCTATTTTTGCCTCTCTCTTACCTTTTATATATTGAAAATACACACTCTCCCCTGCTCTCCTCCCGACTCTCTCTCCCCCCCCAACTATTTCTCTCCATCCTCTTTCTTGCCCTACTCTCTCTCTCTTCGCACTCTCTCTTTCTCTCACACGCCATTCGCTCTCTTGCCCCTCTCTCTCTCCCCTCCCATTCTCTCTCTCTCACGGTCCTCTCTCTCCTCCCCACTGTCCCCCTCTTCCCTTCCACACACTCTCTCTCTCCCCCCACTCTCTGTATCCCCCCAGTCTTATCCCACTCTCTCTCTCCCCCACACTCTCTATTTCTCTCTATCTTCCCTCTCTCTCTCCCCCCAAACTCTCTCTCCCCCCACTCTCTTGCTCCACTCTCTCTCACACCCCATTCTCTCCCCCACTCTCTCTACCCCATTCTGTCTCTCCCCCACTCTCTCTCCCCCTCTCCACCCAACTCTTTTTCCCTCACCCCCAAACCTCTCTCTCCCCCCCACTCTCTCTATCTATCACTGCCACTCTCTCTGTCTCTTCCAACTTTCTCTCTCTATCTCCCCCAACTCCCCACCCTCTCTTTATCTCTCCCCCATTCTCTCTTTCTAAATCTCGTCCCCACTTTTTCCCTCTATCTCCCCTTAGTCTTTCTCAATCTCCCCTGCACTTGCTATCCCCGATGTGGAGAAGCATTTGCTATCCCCCCCAACTCTTTCCCTCTCCCCCACTCCCTCTCCCCCATTCACCATCCCCAATCTCTGTCTCTACCCCCTCTCTCTCTTCTCCCCACTCTCTCTATTTCTCCCCCACTCTCTCCCCCACACTCCCTCTCCCCCAACACTCCCCCACTCTCTCTCCTCTTCACTCACCCTCTCTGTCCCCCAATCTCTCTCTCACCCCCCCACTTAAGACTATTGATAAGCGGAGGGATCTGGGTGTACAGGTGATGCGCTATCAATAAGGCGAAAGACTACCGATATGCCAATATAAGTGTAGGCTTTTATTCACAACAGAATCAGGAGCAGATCCCAACAATTAACCGACCTGGACTGAACAAGGGGGAGGAGACAGCCACCTTTATACTAGGTGCTGAGGGGAGGAACCAAACTGGAAGGGGATGTGTCCAGGTATGACAAACACACACAACGGTGGTCCATATAGGACAAAGGCACAACTGAGGTCCACCACAACAGGTATACAAGTTTTTGAAAGTGGCAACTCGGGTGGAGGAGGTAGTCAAGAAGGAATACGGCATGTTTGCCTTCATCAGCCGGGGCATTGAGTTTAAAAATTGGCAAGTCATGTTGCAGCTTTATAGAACCTTAGTCAGACTGCATTTGGAATATAGTGTTCAATTCGTTCGCCACACGACCAGAAGGATATGGAGAGTTTGGAGAGGGTACAGAAAAGATTTACCAGAATGTTGTCTGGTGTGGAAGGCATTAGCTATGAGGAGAGGTTGGAGAAACTTGGTTTGTTCTCACTGGAACGACGGAGGTTAAGGCGAGACCTGATAAAAGTCTACAAGATTATGGGGGTCATGAACAGAGTGGATAGTCAGAAGCTTTTTTCTAGGGTGGAAGAATCAATTACCAGGGGGCATATGTTTAAGGTGCAAGGGGCAAGGTTTAAAGGAGATGTACCAGGCAATTTATTTACTCAGATGGTGGTGAGTGCCTAGAACTCATTGCTGGGGTAGGTAGTGGAAGCAAATACGATAGTGACTTTTAAGGGGTGTCTTGACAAATACATGAATAAGATGATGCAGAGATGCTTGCGTTGGACTGGGGTAGGCACAGTAAGAAGTCTCACAAGACCAGATTAAAGTCCAGCAGATTTATTTGGTAGCACGAGCTTTCGGAGTGCTGCCCCTTCATCAGGCCACTCACCTGATGAAGGGGCAGCGCTCCAAAAGCTTGTGCTACCAAATAAACCTGTTGGACTTTAACCTGGTGTTGTGAGACTTCTTACTATGAATAAGATGGGAATAGAGGGGAAGGATGGGGGTTTTTAGTTCAGTCGGGTAGCATGGTCTGTGCAGGCTTGGAGGGCCGAAGGGTCTGTTCTTGTGCTGTAATTTTCTTTGTTCTTTGTTCACGCTCTTTCTCCCCCATCCTCTTTCCCCCGTTTTTCTTTCCCCACTCTCACTCCTCTCTCTCTCCCTCTCAACCCTTCACTCTCTCCCCCACCCACTCTCTCTCTCTCTCTGTTTCCTTCACTTCTCTCCCCCACTCTCTCTCTCCCCTGCATCTTCTCTCTGCCCCCACTCTCTTGCTCTCTCTCACCAGCTGTCTCCCTTCCCCCACAATCGGTCTCTCGGGCACACTCTCTCTCCACTCTCTCTCCCCTGCAACCCCTCTCTCCCCCCACTCTGTCTCTACCCGACTCTCTCCCTCCACTCTGTCTCTCCCCCACTCTCTCTCTCTCCCCCCACTCTGTTTCCCCACACTCCCTTTCTCCCTCTTCCCCAACGCTCTCTCTCCCTGACACTCTCCCATCTCTCTCCCCTCAACTTCTCTCTCTCCCCCAACTCTCCTTCTCTCTCTATCCCCCCCACATATTGGCCACGATTCTCCCAAAAGCGCTGAATTGGTGGGAAAACTGTTCTAGATCCCGACTGTTTTGTCAGTTCAGCTTCTCACTCGAACCTCCCACTCTGTGCACTGCAGAAGTCCCAGCCGTGAATATCATTAAAAACCCAGGGGGCGGAGCCTATTTGCACCGGAGTCTGACAGTTCTGGAACTCTGCGCATGCGCAGTACCCCTGATCTGTCAGACTCCATTTGCTGGCCAGCTCGATTGCTGGCCAGGCCGGGACCACCGCAGTGCTGCCTGTCCAGCGCCCCCCCCCTTCTCCCATGGCCTGATCGCGGCACCCACAACAATTCCCGGACCAGCCCTGAGCACCCCCCCCCGCCCTGGAGCGCCCCAATGTCCAGCCCACCACCTCTGTTTCGATCAGCAATGGCGATCCCCCACCCTCCTCAACCCAGCCGCCGCCCCCCCCCCCCGCTGCCCGCTGACCCCCTCCCAGGAGGCAGCCTCCCGTCCAGCAGACCATCTCCCCCCTCACCCCCCAGCCCGCCCCAATCACTGCCCTCCCTCCATCCCAGACCAATCCTGTCTGCAGGGTGGCAGCGGGACCCCCACCCCCACCAATTGTCCCCAGACACCGCCCACAATAGTCCTTGCCCCCTTGGCACTGCCCGATGCCCGATGGGCAGTGCCAAGATGCCCCTGGGCATGGGCACTTTGCCCCTTGGGCAGTGCCAGGGGAACAGGCTTGCATTGCCAGGGTGCCCAAGCACAGGTGGCACCACCCCCCCTCCGCCCCATCCCCTGGCGGCCCCGATTGCCTCCCCCTTCAATCCAGCGGGGTCTCCCGCTAGTTCCCCGAACGTGAGGAACTAGTCACACTGACGAGCTGGGAGATTCAATCGGGACCGGTAAGTTCCCGATAATTAGATTTAAACAACATTTACAACATATTAGAAAAAGAATCAAAGTGCTCTCGAAGATGCACATGCACAAATCCCCTAACAAGACCAGCGACACGGATCTCCCACTGCCAGAAAAGTTGTGGGTCGCGATGGGAGAATCGCGGCCATTATCTCTCCGCCACCCTCTCTGTCTATCTCTTCCCCCACTCTCTCTATCTCTCACTGCCATTCTCTGTCTCCCCCAATTCTCTTTCTAACTCCCCACCCTCTCTCTCTCTATCTCCCCTCCATTCTCTCCTATATCACCCCCCCACCAATTTACCTTTATCTTTCTCTGCCCCCACTCTTTCTCTGCCCCCACTCTTTCTCTTCCCCCACTCTTTCTCTGCCCCCACTCTTTCTCTGCCCCCACTCTTTCTCTGCCCCCACTCTTTCTCTGCCCCCACTCTTTCTCTGCCCCCACTCTTTCTCTTCCCCCACTCTTTCTCTGCCCCCACTCTTTCTCTGCCCCCACTCTTTCTCTGCCCCCACTCTTTCTCTGCCCCCACTCTTTCTCTGCCCCCACTCTTTCTCTGCCCCCACTCTTTCTCTGCCCCCACTCTTTCTCTGCCCCCACTCTTTCTCTGCCCCCACTCTTTCTCTGCCCCCACTCTTTCTCTGCCCCCACTCTTTCTCTGCCCCCACTCTTTCTCTGCCCCCGCTCTTTCTCTGCCCCCGCTCTTTCTCTGCCCCCGCTCTTTCTCTGCCCCCGCTCTTTCTCTGCCCCCGCTCTTTCTCTGCCCCCGCTCTTTCTCTGCCCCCGCTCTTTCTCTGCCCCCGCTCTTTCTCTGCCCCCGCTCTTTCTCTGCCCCCGCTCTTTCTCTGCCCCCGCTCTTTCTCTGCCCCCGCTCTTTCTCTGCCCCCGCTCTTTCTCTGCCCCCGCTCTTTCTCTGCCCCCGCTCTTTCTCTGCCCCCGCTCTTTCTCTGCCCCCGCTCTTTCTCTGCCCCCGCTCTTTCTCTGCCCCCGCTCTTTCTCTGCCCCCGCTCTTTCTCTGCCCCCGCTCTTTCTCTGCCCCCGCTCTTTCTCTGCCCCCGCTCTTTCTCTGCCCCCGCTCTTTCTCTGCCCCCGCTCTTTCTCTGCCCCCGCTCTTTCTCTGCCCCCGCTCTTTCTCTGCCCCCGCTCTTTCTCTGCCCCCGCTCTTTCTCTGCCCCCGCTCTTTCTCTGCCCCCGCTCTTTCTCTGCCCCCGCTCTTTCTCTGCCCCCGCTCTTTCTCTGCCCCCGCTCTTTCTCTGCCCCCGCTCTGTCTCTGCCCCCGCTCTTTCTCTGCCCCCGCTCTTTCTCTGCCCCCGCTCTTTCTCTGCCCCCGCTCTTTCTCTTCCCCCGCTCTTTCTCTGCCCCCGCTCTCTTTCTCTCCCCCTACTCTTTCTCCCCACCCACTCTTTCTCTCCCCCCCACTCTTCCTCCCCCCCCCACTCTTCCTCCCCCCTTTCTCTGCCCCCACTCTTTCTCTGCCCCCACTCTTTCTCTGCCCCCACTCTTTCTCTGCCCCCACTCTTTCTCCCCCCCACTCTTTCTCTCGCCCCACTCTTTCTCTTCCCCCCCACTCTTTCTCTCGATAATTAGATTTAAACAACATTTACAACATATTAGAAACAGAATCAAAGTGCTCTCGAAGATGAACATGCACAAATCCCCTAACAAGACCAGCGACACGGATCTCCCACTGCCAGAAAAGTTGTGGGTCGCGATGGGAGAATCGCGGCCATTATCTCTCCGCCACCCTCTCTGTCTATCTCTTCCCCCACTCTCTCTATCTCTCACTGCCATTCTCTGTCTCCCCCAATTCTCTTTCTAACTCCCCACCCTCTCTCTCTCTATCTCCCCTCCATTCTCTCCTATATCACCCCCCCACCAATTTACCTTTATCTTTCTCTGCCCCCACTCTTTCTCTGCCCCCACTCTTTCTCTGCCCCCACTCTTTCTCTGCCCCCACTCTTTCTCTGCCCCCACTCTTTCTCTGCCCCCACTCTTTCTCTGCCCCCACTCTTTCTCTGCCCCCACTCTTTCTCTGCCCCCACTCTTTCTCTGCCCCCACTCTTTCTCTGCCCCCACTCTTTCTCTGCCCCCACTCTTTCTCTGCCCCCACTCTTTCTCTGCCACCACTCTTTCTCTGCCCCCACTCTTTCTCTGTCCCCACTCTTTCTCTGCCCCCACTCTTTCTCTGCCCCCACTCTTTCTCTGCCCCCACTCTTTCTCTGCCCCCACTCTTTCTCTGCCCCCACTCTTTCTCTGCCCCCACTCTTTCTCTGCCCCCACTCTTTCTCTGCCCCCACTCTTTCTCTGCCCCCACTCTTTCTCTGCCCCCACTCTTTCTCTGCCCCCACTCTTTCTCTGCCCCCACTCTTTCTCTGCCCCCACTCTTTCTCTGCCCCCACTCTTTCTCTGCCCCCACTCTTTCTCTGCCCCAACTCTTTCTCTGCCCCCACTCTTTCTCTGCCCCCACTCTTTCTCTGCCCCCACTCTTTCTCTCCCCGCAACTCTTTCTCTGCCCGCAACTCTTTCTCTCCGCCCCACTCTTTCTCTCCGCCCCACTCTTTCTCTGCCCCCCACTCTTTCTCTGCCCCCCACTCTTTCTCTGCCCCCCACTCTTTCTCTGCCCCCACTCTTTCTCTGCCCCCCACTCATTCTCTGCCCCCCACTCTTTCTCTGCCCCCCACTCTTTCTCTCCCCCCCACTCTTTCTCTCTCCCCCCCACTCTTTCTCTCTCCCCCCCACTCTTTCTCTCTCCCCCCCACTCTTTCTCTCTCCCCACACTCTTTCTCTCTCCCCCCCACTCTTTCTCTCTCCCCCCCACTCTTTCTCTCTCCCCCCCACTCTTTCTCTCTCCCCCCCACTCTTTCTCTCCCCCCCACTCTTTCTCTCCCCCCCACTCTTTCTCTCACACCACTCTTTCTCTGCCCCCACTCTTTCTCTGCCCCCACTCTTTCTCTGCCCCCACTCTTTCTCTGCCCCCACTCTTTCTCTCCCCCTCACTCTTTCTCCTCCCCCACATTCTCCCCCCCCCTCTTTCTCCCCGCCCACTCTTTCTCCCCCCCCCACTCTTCCTCCCCCCTTTCTCTGCCCCCACTCTTTCTATGCCCCCACTCTTTCTATGCCCCCACTCTTTCTCTGCCCCCACTCTTTCACTCCCCCCACTCTTTCTCTCACCACACTCTTTCTCTCACCACACTCTTTCTCTCACCACACTCTTTCTCTCACCCCCACTCTTTCTCTGCCCCCACTCTTTCTCTGCCCCCACTCTTTCTCCCCCCCACTCTTTCTCTCCCCCCGCTCTTTCTCTCCCCTCCACTCTTTCTCTCCCCTCCACTCTTTCTCTCCCCTCCACTCTTTCTCCCCCACCACTCTTTCTCTCCCCCCCACCCTTTCTCTCCCCCCCTACTCTTTATCTCCCCCCCACTCTTTCTCTGCCCCCACTCTTTCTCTGCCCCCACTCTTTCTCTGCCCCCACTCTTTCTCTGCCCCCACTCTTTCTCTGCCCCCACTCTTTCTCTGCCCCCACTCTTTCTCTGCCCCCACTCTTTCTCTGCCCCCACTCTTTCTCTGCCCCCACTCTTTCTCTGCCCCCACTCTTTCTCTGCCCCCACTCTTTCTCTGCCCCCACTCTTTCTCTGCCCCCACTCTTTCTATGCCCCCACTCTTTCTCTGCCCCCACTCTTTCTCCCCCCCCCCACTCTTTCTCTCCCCCCACTCTTTCTCTCCCCCCACTCTTTCTCTCCCCCCACTCTTTCTCTCCCCTCCACTCTTTCTCTCCCCCCCACTCTTTCTCCCCCCCCACTCTTTCTCTCCCCCCACTCTTTCTCTCCCCCCACTCTTTCTCTCCCCCCACTCTTTCTCTCCCCCCACTCTTTCTCTCCCCCCACTCTTTCTCTCCCCCCACTCTTTCTCTCCCCCCACTCTTTCTCTCCCCCCACTCTTTCTCTCCCCCCACTCTTTCTCTCCCCCCACTCTTTCTCTCCCCCCACTCTTTTCTCCCCCCACTCTTTTCTCCCCCCACTCTTTCTCTCCCCCCACTCTTTCTCTCCCCCCACTCTTTCTCTCACCCCACTCTTTCTCAGCCCCCACTCTTTCTCTCCCCCCACTCTTTCTCTCCCCCCCACTCTTTCTGTCCCCCCCACTCTTTCTCTCCCGCCCACTCTTTCTCTCCCCTCCACTCTTTCTCTGCCCCCCACTCTTTCTCTCCCCCCCCACTCTTTCTCTCCCCCCACTCTTTCTCTCTCCCCCACTCTTTCTCTCCCCGCACTCTTTCTCTACCCCACTCTTTCTCTACCCCCCACTCTTTCTCTCCCCACCACTCTTTCTCTCCCCCCACTGTTTCTCTGCCCCCACTCTTTCATGCCCCCACTGTTTCTCTGCCCCCACTCTTACATGCCCCCACTCTTACATGCCCCCACTCTTACATGCCCCCACTCTTTCATGCCCCCACTCTTTCATTCCCCCCACTCTTTCTCTGCCCCCACTCTTTTTCTGCCCCCACTCTTTTTCTGCCCCCACTCTTTTTCTGCCCCCACTCTTTTTCTGCCCCCACTCTTTTTCTGCCCCCACTCTTTTTCTGCCCCCACTCTTTCTCTGCCCCCACACTTTCTCTGCCCCCACTCTTTCTCTGCCCCCACTCTTTCTCTGCCCCCACTCTTTCTCTGCCCCCACTCTTTCTCTGCCCCCACTCTTTCTCTGACCCCACTCTTTCTCTGCCCCCACTCTTTCTCTGCCCCCACTCTTTCTCTGCCCCCACTCTTTCTCTGCCCCCACTCTTTCTCTGCCCCCACTCTTTCTCTGCCCCCACTCTTTCTCTGCCCCCACTCTTTCTCTGCCCCCACTCTTTCTCTGCCCGCAACTCTTTCTCTGCCCGCAACTCTTTCTCTCCGCCCCACTCTTTCTCTCCGCCCCACTCTTTCTCTCCGCCCCACTCTTTCTCTGCCCCCCACTCTTTCTCTGCCCCCCACTCTTTCTCTGCCCCCCACTCTTTCTCTGCCCCCCACTCTTTCTCTGCCCCCCACTCATTCTCTGCCCCCCACTCTTTCTCTGCCCCCCACTCTTTCTCTCCCCCCCACTCTTTCTCTCTCCCCCCCACTCTTTCTCTCTCCCCCCCACTCTTTCTCTCTCCCCCCCACTCTTTCTCTCTCCCCCCACTCTTTCTCTCTCCCCCCACTCTTTCTCTCTCCCCCCCACTCTTTCTCTCTCCCTCCCACTCTTTCTCTCTCCCCCCCACTCTTTCTCTCCCCCCCACTCTTTCTCTCCCCCCCACTCTTTCTCTCACACCACTCTTTCTCTGCCCCCACTCTTTCTCTGCCCCCACTCTTTCTCTGCCCCCACTCTTTCTCTCCCCCTCACTCTTTCTCCTCCCCCACATTCTCCCCCCCCCTCTTTCTCCCCGCCCACTCTTTCTCCCCCCCCACTCTTCCTCCCCCCTTTCTCTGCCCCCACTCTTTCTATGCCCCCACTCTTTCTATGCCCCCACTCTTTCTCTGCCCCCACTCTTTCACTCCCCCCACTCTTTCTCTCACCACACTCTTTCTCTCACCACACTCTTTCTCTCACCACACTCTTTCTCTCACCACACTCTTTCTCTCACCCCCACTCTTTCTCTGCCCCCACTCTTTCTATGCCCCCACTCTTTCTCTGCCCCCACTCTTTCTCTGCCCCCACTCTTTCTCCCCCCCACTCTTTCTCTCCCCCCGCTCTTTCTCTCCCCTCCACTCTTTCTCTCCCCTCCACTCTTTCTCTCCCCTCCACTCTTTCTCCCCCACCACTCTTTCTCTCCCCCCACCCTTTCTCTCCCCCCCTACTCTTTATCTCCCCCCCCACTCTTTCTCTGCCCCCACTCTTTCTCTGCCCCCACTCTTTCTCTGCCCCCACTCTTTCTCTGCCCCCACTCTTTCTCTGCCCCCACTCTTTCTCTGCCCCCACTCTTTCTCTGCCCCCACTCTTTCTCTGCCCCCACTCTTTCTCTGCCCCCACTCTTTCTCTGCCCCCACTCTTTCTCTGCCCCCACTCTTTCTCTGCCCCCACTCTTTCTCTGCCCCCACTCTTTCTATGCCCCCACTCTTTCTATGCCCCCACTCTTTCTCTGCCCCCACTCTTTCTCCCCCCCCACTCTTTCTCTCCCCCCACTCTTTCTCTCCCCCCACTCTTTCTCTCCCCCCACTCTTTCTCTCCCCTCCACTCTTTCTCTCCCCCCCACTCTTTCTCCCCCCCCACTCTTTCTCTCCCCCCACTCTTTCTCTCCCCCCACTCTTTCTCTCCTCCCACACTTTCTCTCCCCCCACTCATTCTCTCCCCCCACTCTTTCTCTCCCCCCACTCTTTCTCTCCCCCCACTCTTTCTCTCCCCCCACTCTTTTCTCCCCCCACTCTTTTCTCCCCCCACTCTTTCTCTCCCCCCACTCTTTCTCTCCCCCCACTCTTTCTCTCACCCCACTCTTTCTCAGCCCCCACTCTTTCTCTGCTCCCACTCTTTCTCTCCCCCCACTCTTTCTCTCCCCCCCACTCTTTCTGTCCCCCCCACTCTTTCTCTCCCGCCCACTCTTTCTCTCCCCTCCACTCTTTCTCTGCCCCCCACTCTTTCTCTCCCCACCCACTCTTTCTCTCCCCCCACTCTTTCTCTCTCCCCCACTCTTTCTCTCCCCGCACTCTTTCTCTACCCCACTCTTTCTCTACCCCCCACTCTTTCTCTCCCCACCACTCTTTCTCTCCCCCCACTGTTTCTCTGCCCCCACTCTTTCATGCCCCCACTCTTTCTCTCCCCCCACTCTTTCTCTCCCCCCACTCTTTTTCTGCCCCCACTGTTTCTCTGCCCCCACTCTTACATGCCCCCACTCTTAGATGCCCCCACTCTTACATGCCCCCACTCTTACATGCCCCCACTCTTTCATGCCCCCACTCTTTCATTCCCCCCACTCTTTCTCTGCCCCCACTCTTTTTCTGCCCCCACTCTTTTTCTGCCCCCACTCTTTTTCTGCCCCCACTCTTTTTCTGCCCCCACTCTTTCTCTGCCCCCACACTTTCTCTGCCCCCACTCTTTCTCTGTCCCCACTCTTTCTCTGCCCCCACTCTTTCTCTCCCCCTCACTCTTTCTCCTCCCCCACATTCTCTCCCCACCCACTCTTTCTCCCCGCCCACTCTTTCTCCCCCCCCCCACTCTTCCTCCCCCCTTTCTCTGCCCCCACTCTTTCTATGCCCCCACTCTTTCTATGCCCCCACTCTTTCTATGCCCCCACTGTTTCTCTGCACCACTCTTTCTCTCCCCCCACTCTTTCTCTCCCCCCACTCTTTCTCTCCCCCCCACTCTTTCTCTCCCCTCCACTCTTTCTTTCCCCCTCCACTCTTTCTCTCCACCCCCACTCTTTCTCTCCCCCCACTCTTTCTCTCCCCCCCACTCTTTATCTCTCCCCCACTCTTTCTCTCCCCCCCACTCTTTCTCTCCCCCCTACTCTTTCTCTCCCACCCACTCTTTCTCTCCCCCCACTCTTTCTCTCCCCACCACTCTTTCTCTCCCCCCACTCTTTCTCTCCCCCCCCAATCTTTCTCTCCCCCCCACTCTTTCTCTCCCCCCCACTCTTTCTCTCCCCCCTCTCTTTCTCTCCCCCCACTCTTTCTCTCCCCCAATCTTTCTCTCCCCCACTCTTTCTCTCCCCCACTCTTTCTCTCCCCCACTCTTTCTCTCCCCCCACTCTTTCTCTTCCCACTCTTTCTCGCCTCCACTCTTTCTCGCCTCCACTCTTTCTCTCCCCCACTTTTTCTCTCCCCACCACTCTTTCTCTCCCCACCACTCTTTCTCTCCCCCCCACTCTTTCTCTCCCCCCACTCTTTCTCTGCCCCCCACTCTTTCTCTGCCCCCCACTCTTTCTCTGCCCCCCACTCTTTCTCTGCCCCCCACTCTTTCTCTGCCCCCCACTCTTTCTCTGCCCCCCACTCTTTCTCTTCCCCCCACTCTTTCTCTGCCCCCCACTCTTTCTCTGCCCATCACTCTTTCTCTGCCCCCACTCTTTCTCTCCCCCCCACTCTTTCTCTCTCCCCGACACTCTTTCTCTCTCCCCCCCACTCTTTCTCTCTCCCCCCCACTCTTTCTCTCTCCCCCCACTCTTTCTCTCTCCCCCCCACTCTTTCTCTCTCCCCCCCACTCTTTCTCTCCCCCCACTCTTTCTCTGCCGCCCACCCTTTCTCTGCCCCCCACTCTTTCTCTGCCCATCACTCTTTCTCTGCCCCCACTCATTCTCTCCCCCCACTCTTTCTCTCTCCCCCCCACTCTTTCTCTCTCCCCCCCACTCTTTCTCTCTCCCCCCCACTCTTTCTCTCTCCCCCCCACTCTTTCTCTCTCCCCCCCACTCTTTCTCTCCCCCCCACTCTTTCTCTCTCCCCCCCACTCTTTCTCTCTCCCCCCCACTCTTTCTCTCTCCCCCCCACTCTTTCTCTCTCCCCCCCATCTTTCTGTCTCCCCCCCACTCTTTCTCTCTCCCCCCCCACTCTTTCTCTCTCCCCCCCACTCTTTCTCTCACCCCCACTCTTTCTCTCACCCCCACTCTTTCTCTGCCCCCACTCTTTCTCTGCCCCCACTCTTTCTCTGCCCCCACTCTTTCTCTGCCCCCACTCTTTCTCTGCCCCCACTCTTTCTCTGCCCCCACTCTTTCTCTGCCCCCACTCTTTCTCTCCCCCTCACTCTTTCTCCTCCCCCACATTCTCCCCCCCACTCTTTCTCCCCGCCCACTCTTTCTCCCCCCCCACTCTTCCTCCCCCCTTTCTCTGCCCCCACTCTTTCTATGCCCCCACTCTTTCTATGCCCCCACTCTTTCTATGCCCCCACTCTTTCTCTGCCCCCACTCTTTCTTGCCCCCACTCTTTCTCTGCCCCCACTCTTTCTCTGCCCCCACTCTTGCTCTGCCACCACTCTTTCTCTACCCCCACTCTTTCTCTCCCCCCCACTCTTTCTCTCCCCCCCACTCTTTCTCTCCCCCCCACTCTTTCTCTCCCCCCACTCTTTCTCTCCCCCCCACTCTTTCTCTCCCCCCCACTCTTTCTCTCCCCCCCACTCTTTCTCTCCCCCCCACTCTTTCTCTCCCCCCCACTCTTTCTCTCCCCACCACTCTTTCTCTCCCCCCACTCTTTCTCTCCCCCCCACTCTTTCTCTCCCCCCCACTCTTTCTCTCCCCCCCACTCTTTCTCTCCCCCCCACTCTTTCTCTCCCCCCCACTCTTTCTCTCCCCCCCACTCTTTCTCTCCCCCCCACTCTTTCTCTCCCCCCACTCTTTCTCTCCCCCCCACTCTTTCTCTCCCCCCACTCTTTTCTCTCCCCCCACTCTTTCTCTCCCCCCACTCTTTCTCTCTCTCTCCCCCCACTCTTTCTCTCCCCCCACTCTTTCTCTCCCCCCACTCTTTCTCTCCCCCCACTCTTTCTCTCCCCCCACTCTTTCTCTCCCCCCACTTTTTCTCTGCCCCCACTCTTTCTCTGCCCCCACTCTTTCTCTGCCCCCACTCTTTCTCTCCCCCACTGTTTCTCTCCCCCACTCTTTCTCTCCCCCACTCTTTCTCTCCCCCACTCTTTCTCGCCTCCTCTCTTTCTCGCCTCCACTCTTTCTCGCCTCCACTCTTTCTCTCCCCCACTCTTTCTCTCCCCCACTCTTTCTCTCTCCCCCCACTCTTTCTCTCCCCCCCACTCTTTCTCTCCCCCCACTCTTTCTCTCCCCCCACTCTTTCTCTCCCCCCACTCTTTCTCTGCCCTCCACTCTTTCTCTGCCCCCCACTCTTTCTCTGCCCCCCACTCTTTCTCTGCCCCCCACTCTTTCTCTGCCCCCCACTCTTTCTCTCCCCACCACTCTTTCTCTCTCCCCCCACTCTTTCTCTCCCCCCACTCTTTCTCTCCCCCCACTCTTTCTCTCCCCCCACTCTTTCTCTCCCCCCACTCTTTCACTGCCCCCACTCTTTCTCTCCCCCCACTCTTTCTCTGCCCTCCACTCTTTCTCTGCCCCCCACTCTTTCTCTGCCCCCCACTCTTTCTCTGCCCCCCACTCTTTCTCTCCCCACCACTCTTTCTCTCCCCCCACTCTTTCTCTCCCCCCACTCTTTCTCTCCCCCCACTCTTCTCTCCCCCACTCTTTCTCTCCCCCACTCTTTCTCTCCCCCACTCTTTCTCGCCTCCACTCTTTCTCGCCTCCACTCTTTCTCTCCCCCACTCTTTCTCTCCCCCACTCTTTCTCTCCCCCACTCTTTCTCTGCCCCCCACTCTTTCTCTGCCCCCCACTCTTTCTCTGCCCCCCACTCTTTCTCTGCCCCCCACTCTTTCTCTGCCCCCCACTCTTTCTCTGCCCCCCACTCTTTCTCTGCCCCCCACTCTTTCTCTTGCCCCCCACTCTTTCTCTGCCCCCCACTCTTTCTCTCCCCCCCACTCTTTCTCTCTCCCCCCCACTCTTTCTCTCTCCCCCCCCCACTCTTTTCTCTCTCCCCCCACTCTTTCTCTCTCCCCCCCACTCTTTCTCTCTCCCCCCCACTCTTTCTCTCTCCCCCCCACTCTTTCTCTCTCCCCCCCACTCTTTCTCTCTCCCCCCCACTCTTTCTCTCCCCCCCCACTCTTTCTCTCTCCCCCCCACTCTTTCTCTCTCCCCCCCACTCTTTCTCTCTCCCCCCCACTCTTTCTCTCTCCCCCCCACTCTTTCTCTCCCCCCCACTCTTTCTCTCACCCCCACTCTTTCTCTCACACCTCTCTTTCTCTGCCCCCACTCTTTCTCTGCCCCCACTCTTTATCTGCCCCCACTCTTTCTCTCCCCCTCACTCTTTCTCCTCCCCCACATTCTCCCCCCCCACTCTTTCTCCCCCCCCCACTCTTCCTCCCCCCTTTCTCTGCCCATTCTTTCTATGCCCCCACTCTTTCTATGCCCCCACTCTTTCT